>NC_051406.1:24023161-24023368 GCF_015228065.2 Penaeus monodon
CCAAGTAACGAAACGAACCACAGAAGGGCAGAAAAGACACACCGGAATAAGTGGTAAAAAGGAGGAAAAGACATAAGAAAGAAAGATTTTTTTTCCCTTTTTTCCATGGGATTCAGCGGTCAGATTTTTGGCGCCAAAAAAGGCCTTTCGGGACAGACCCTTTAGGCACGTAACCCACAGCCTTTCTTGCTTACATGTACAGCCTCT
>NC_051406.1:24023767-24024474 GCF_015228065.2 Penaeus monodon
GCGAAAACGAGGGAAAAGGGAGGAAAACCGCCATTGTTATTGAAAACGAAGGGGATTTAGGGGTTTAAATGGTCTTTGCTCTCTTAAGGGTGGTGGTTAGTAATCAGCCTTTGGAATGTCTCGGCGGCGGGGCTAAGGAGGACTGGGGGAGGGGGGAGGGGGGAGAGAGGGGGAGGGAGAAAGGTGGAGAGAGGGGGAGAGGGAGGGGTGGGAAGAGGGGGAGTGGGGTTGATGGAGGAAGGGGGAGGGGGAGGGATGGAAGGAGAGGGAGGAGGTAGAAGGAGGGTGGGGGGGAGTGGAGGAGGAGGAGGGGGAAGGGGGAGGGCATGGAGGATGGAGGCGAAGGAGGAAAGGAGACAAGGGGGAGAAGGAGGGGGAGGGTGGCGAAGGAGAGGGAAAGGAAGGAAGAGGGAAAAGAGAAGAGGAAGGAAATAGGAGGAGAGAGGCAGAAAGAATATGAAAGGAAGAGTACGAAGGACGGTGGAAAGGAAACAAAGATGGCGAGAGGAAGGAGTGAAAGGGAGATAGGAGGAAATTGTAAAGAAAGAGAGAAAAGACGAGAGGGAGAGGAGAGGAATATGGGGAAAGGAGGAGAGTAAAAGAAAATGGGAGGAGAAGGAAGAAGAGAAATAAGGTGGAGAGATGGTGGAGGGAGGAAGAGGGAGAGAAGGAGGGAAGTTTAGTCAAGCATGTGATGATTCTTGAGA
>NC_051406.1:24024515-24024848 GCF_015228065.2 Penaeus monodon
ATCTGTCTTTACTGGCAAATATTTGAAGACCGCGAATGTGAGCGTGTGTGGGAAAAAGAATAAGGAAGAAGGCTTTTGAAAGTATTTGACACCATTTTTTTTTTCACACGTAATCATAACCAATATAAACAATATCATTACTGCCTTCGGCAAGCAAAACAAGTACCTTAAAAAAAAGCAGAGAGAGAGGGAAAAAAAAACCTTATAACTATTACATGACAATATTTATAGCTACTGCAGCAGACCAGACATTGGTAACAAGGATTCAAATGGCACAGAGCTACCCAAAATTCCTATCCTTAGCGTGGATGTAAACAAATTTACAGCCACACA
>NC_051406.1:24025086-24025461 GCF_015228065.2 Penaeus monodon
GTAAGCCTTAAATTGACCACGTAATTTCACTTACTGTAAACAACCATGAGAGAGTAAACACGGCAATTAAGATGGTAAATGGGTAACATAAATGCCTTATTTCCATGCTCGCTGTTAGGTTCTTCTGACCACCAGTGACAGGTTCTTTGCGTCGCCGGTCTTTACCTTCTTTTGTATTGTGTCTTCTTCATGTTGCTGTTCTTTGTGTTAGCTTTCCGGTTCTCTTTCTTTTGTGTTTCTCCGTTTTCATTTTCCCGTTCTTCTTTTATTCCCTGTTCTTCTTCGTCTTCTCCATTTTCTTTTTCTTCTTCATTTGCCTGTTTACCTCTTATTATCTTTTCTTCATCCTTTTCGGTTTCTTCATATTCTTCTAGC
>NC_051406.1:24025503-24025702 GCF_015228065.2 Penaeus monodon
GTTTTCTTTTACTCCGTTTCTGCAATGCTATCAAGACTGATGCCACATTCCTTACTTGACTGACAACATCTTCAAGTAGCACCTGATACTAGAAGCATTTTTTTTTTTTTTACCTGCAGCATCTCCATAGTGCTATCACCATCATTATGGCTCACTTATTTCGCTACATCATATCAGAAGAGAGAGAGGGGGGAGGGGC
>NC_051406.1:24025804-24026315 GCF_015228065.2 Penaeus monodon
CATGAGATGCTTCATTGTCCGCCATGATGGCCGCGGGGCGTTCTCGTAAGGACCAATAACAGTCATCGTCCGGCCATAACTACTAACTACGGCGATGTAGTTATCCCGGCAACCGTGCCAATTACGCGACCTAGGCAGAACAACAATTTGATCTGTGTTTGGTCTGGCCATTAAATCTGGCGGCGTTGATAAGTCAGCTTGTAATAGTAGCTCGAAAGACAAGCAGTCATCAGGTAGCGTTCGCGTAAACCCGGGCGTCTGCAGGTGGATTGCTGCGGATTCGTTTCGACGCTCGAGCACGGGAGGCGAGGCGGAACGTCGCTTCTTCTGGCGAACCTTTCAGCCTCTTATTTGGGATGAAAATGGGCAATAAAACAGTCCGAATGCTAGGATAAATTAGTAAGTTATTTATGAAACCTCAGGCCATGTATTCTGAGCTGGTAACTCTTTATATGAATTCTATATATGATTTTTTATGAAAGATTTTCGATCATCCACAGCCGAAGTTGCA
>NC_051406.1:24026776-24027006 GCF_015228065.2 Penaeus monodon
CTATGCGCCAATTCCTGGCCAAACACCTGCTCAACACACGTCTCAACTGCTATGGCCCTGATCCCCTGGTCTCGCGTTACTCACTTTTTCACACATTCTATACCGTACTCCCTGTTCTATATATAGGATATGGTATCCAACCCCGGTATTTAAATTACCAAGCTTCATTTATTAACACCAGTCACTTCGCCTAGCCATTCTGCCCCAATTTAAACAATTCTCTTTAAAAT
>NC_051406.1:24027071-24027188 GCF_015228065.2 Penaeus monodon
CACTCAAGTCCATGGAGGTTTATAGTCCACATTTCTACTTATACGCTAATTACTTAAAATAAAATCTGTCTTACGTAAATTCTGATTAAGGACGAAATTATCTTACCTCTGTAAAGA
>NC_051406.1:24027227-24027381 GCF_015228065.2 Penaeus monodon
TGGTCATTTCTCACTTGCCTCTCGTTCTTTTTTATCATTTTTTTTATCAAGTAAGGATGGGGGGGGGAGTCCAAAGGAGGAAGGAGAGGGGGGGGGGAAGACTCCTGTTATCGCAGACGAAGGCTACATTTTATTTATCTTTAATTTACTTATT
>NC_051406.1:24027975-24028176 GCF_015228065.2 Penaeus monodon
AGATTAATGTTTTAAGCCGGATTTACCTCCTCGATATGCGTGACGTCATTGCTTCTGCGTCTTTTTGTTGTTACTGTTTTTTTTGTCGACATTAGTGTTGTTATGATGTATAATTTCTGTTGTTTATCATTGTGAGCGTTTATTGATTATGTTGTTTCCGTTATCTATTGTTCTTGAATGATCTGGAGACTGTGATGAGAT
>NC_051406.1:24028421-24028601 GCF_015228065.2 Penaeus monodon
CCACAGTCCTCTATCGGAACAAGCGCGCTGATTAAAACTAGCACGTTTACAGCGATCTGATTGGCGGAAGCGATCGTAGAGGCATTTTGATTGGTCCGCAGAAATCACCGGGGCCACCAAGGTCAGCACGTCAGGACCCCCCACCCCCCACCCCACTCAACTATCCTAGGGTCTCATATG
>NC_051406.1:24029546-24029737 GCF_015228065.2 Penaeus monodon
ACCTCTCCCCCCTCAAGGAAGAGAGTCACGCACACACAACGGCACGTACAGACGTACATGCACGACCATTCATTAGTTCTTCATTGGTAGTACACACGTTTTCATCTGCATCCCTCATGCTAATGATTACATGGTCACACGCACATGCCTACTTATATATACAAAACACGGCCACAGTCACACATGTCATG
>NC_051406.1:24029844-24030025 GCF_015228065.2 Penaeus monodon
GTACATGAACACACTCAGAAACCTAGTCATCGACACACAACAAACACAAACAAATGAACAGCAGTGATATTAATGAGGCAACTGATTATACACAACTGACATCACCAAAAAATAAAAGGAGGGGGGGGGGGGTTATTAGGCTGCAATCTTAATCAGGTATGGGGTATATGTATGTATGCAT
>NC_051406.1:24030517-24030620 GCF_015228065.2 Penaeus monodon
GAGGCGAGAAATCATCCGAGTGACAGCCAGTGACAAGAACACTGATGCCACACTGACAGCGGCCGCCGGGGGCTGTTTGCATTCACAATAAAACCTCTAATGT
>NC_051406.1:24031017-24031325 GCF_015228065.2 Penaeus monodon
ATACATATTCATGCAGGCCTTAGCAATAAAAAAAAGAAACATCGATACCTCCAAATGACACGAAGAACAGTAACGGCAGTAATCGACGACGGGAGGCGCTGCATACTTATCAGACCGAAGAAAATCCATTTTACTTCGAAGGTCAAAATGCAAATACAAAAAAAGCGCAAAGAAGAAACTTGATGAGAATAGGAAAGGAGAAGGGTGTTGAAAGAATCAAGTCACAAAAAGGACATTTGAACTTTGACTGTGTGTGATGGAGAGAGACGCGGTGACTGGCATTCTGACAGGCACGGATAGTGGACAGA
>NC_051406.1:24031355-24032225 GCF_015228065.2 Penaeus monodon
TGGGAATTAAAACGGGTGATGTGTTGTTGTTTGGGAATTAAAACGGGTGATATGTTGTTGTTTGGGAATTAAAACGGGTGATGTGTTGTTGTTTGGGAATTAAAACGGGTGATGTGTTGTGTTTGGGAATTAAAACGGGTGATGGTGTTGTTGTTGGTTGTTGTTGTGTTGGGAATTAAAACGGGTGATGTGTTGTTGTTGTTATTGTTGTTTGGGAATTAAAACGGGTGATGTGTTGTTGTTTGGGAATTAAAACGGGTGATGTGTTGTTGTTTGGGAATTAAAACGGGTGATGTGTTGTTGTTGTGTTGTTGTTGTTTGGGAATTAAAACGGGTGATGTGTTGTTGTTTGGGAATTAAAACGGGTGATGTGTTGTTGTTTGGGAATTAAAACGGGTGATGTGTTGTTGTTGTTGTTGTTGTTTGGGAATTAAAACGGGTGATGTGTTGTTGTTTGGGAATTAAAACGGGTGATGTGTTGTTGCTGTTGTTGTTGTTTGGGAATTAAAACGGGTGATGTGTTGTTGTGTTGTTGTTTGGGAATTAAAACGGGTGATGTGTTGTTGTTGTTGTTGTTTGGGAATTAAAACGGGTGATGTGTTGTTGTTTGGGAATTAAAACGGGTGATGTGTTGTTGTTTGGGAATTAAAACGGGTGATGTGTTGTTGTTGTTGTTGTTGTTTGGGAATTAAAACGGGTGATGTGTTGTTGTTTGGGAATTAAAACGGGTGATGTGTTGTTGTTGTTATTGTTGTTTGGGAATTAAAACGGGTGATGTGTTGTTGTTTGGGAATTAAAACGGGTGATGTGTTGTTGTTTGGGAATTAAAACGGGTGATGTGTTGTTGTTTGGGAATTAAAACGGGTGATG
>NC_051406.1:24032247-24032330 GCF_015228065.2 Penaeus monodon
TGGGAATTAAAACGGGTGATGTGTTGTTGTTTGGGAATTAAAACGGGTGATGTGTTGTTGTTTGGGAATTAAAACGGGTGATG
>NC_051406.1:24032352-24032436 GCF_015228065.2 Penaeus monodon
TGGGAATTAAAAACGGGTGATGTGTGTTGTTTGGGAATTAAAACGGGTGATGTGTTGTTGTTTGGGAATTAAAACGGGTGATGT
>NC_051406.1:24032453-24032564 GCF_015228065.2 Penaeus monodon
TGGGAATTAAAACGGGTGATGTGTTGTTGTTTGGGAATTAAAACGGGTGATGTGTTGTTGTTTGGGAATTAAAACGGGTGATGTGTTGTTGTTGTTGTTTGGGAGGTAAAA
>NC_051406.1:24032629-24032868 GCF_015228065.2 Penaeus monodon
TAATTTTTTAAGGGGGAAATATACAGCGAGATGTTGATGTTGTAGCTATTTTTTTATAGGAAAAATGTGACCTATTTCGTTGTGTTGTTATTTTTGTCACTTTTTTAAAACAAAAATGGATGATATATTTGCTTCGTTGTTTGGATTGAAAATTTTATTCCATTATCTACTGATATGCGTTATATCTCTATCCTCTGCCTACGGAGAACATGAGAAGTGAGGGAGATGTGAGGAAGTGG
>NC_051406.1:24033229-24033549 GCF_015228065.2 Penaeus monodon
TCCCTAAGACGGATGCTGACCGTGTCTTGGCGGAGTGATGACGTAGGCAGAGGTGAGATGAATCGGAAATTGGGGAAGTGGAGGAGGGAGGGGAAGGAGGGAGGGGAAGGAGGGAGGGGAAGGAGGGAGGGGAAGGAGGGAGGGGAAGGAGGGAGGGGAAGGAGGGAGGGGAAGGAGGGAGGGGAAGGAGGGAGGGGAAGGAGGGAGGGAAAGGAGGGAGGGAAAGGAGGGAGGGGAAGGAGGGAGGACAAGGAGGGAAGACAAGGTGGGAGGGGAAGGGAGGGTTAGATTAACAGGGAAGGAGCAAGAGGTAGATAGCT
>NC_051406.1:24033725-24034431 GCF_015228065.2 Penaeus monodon
TCGAAAACGAATTTCAAGAGGAACAACGGCAGGGGGAAAAGCGCACAAGCCGACTCTATTAACACAAGGGATTGAAACACACCCGGAATCTACAGAACAAAGGGTCAGTCGGGTAACAGAAATGCGTATTTTTTCTCTCCTTTCTCCCCTCCCCTATGCCCTTCTTGGCTCTCATCTCCATTTTACTCTCCCCCCTCTTTACTCCATTTCTCTCCACCATCCTCCCTCACTTGCCCTCCTCTTTACTCCACCATCCTCCCTCACTTGCCCTCCTCTTTACTCCACCATCCTCCCTCACTTGCCCTCCTCTTTACTCCACCATCCTCCCTCACTTACCCAGCTCTATACTGTTTTAACCCTTACTCTCTACTTCATTACTCTCCCCCAATATCCCCCATCTTTACTCGATTCCCTTCGCCAGATAGCCCGTCCCTCCTCCATCGCCCACCCCCTTTTAACCCTCCTCTTCTTAGCTCCACAATCCCCACCCCCAATTAACCCCCCCCCTTTTCCCCCCCCTCCCTCAACTTATGCCCCTCCCTCTCCCCCCTCCCCCTCCCCGGCTGCCCTGACTTCAACCCAGCGTCAGCGCAGATTTAGAAGGACAACAACACACTAACAGCTCGCGTCAGCACTGAGCCATTTCGGTCAGCAAACGTCCCAAGAGGCGTGTTTGTTCGCGCGTGTGGAGGTGGGGAAGGGGGTA
>NC_051406.1:24034763-24034842 GCF_015228065.2 Penaeus monodon
CCACGCGTCCTTTACTGGATACTTTGACATCTTTTGACAGGCGCAGCTATTTCCGTTTGCCATTTAAAGGAGTGGGCGA
>NC_051406.1:24035096-24035318 GCF_015228065.2 Penaeus monodon
TAAAAAATAAAAGTAGAACAGAGAGAAAATGGAACAGCAGACCACTGATACTCCCGACGGCGAAGGAAAAGTATAAGTAGACAGAATCGCAGTATCAGGTATCTGGACAAACGAGAGAAACCACCTTGGTCACTTGCAAAAGGAGCTGCGCGAAGGAGGGACGTGAACACGCGGAAAGAGAAATGCTGCTGCTGCTGTGATCGCTGTAAATGATATTGTCTG
>NC_051406.1:24036339-24036503 GCF_015228065.2 Penaeus monodon
ATTCGTAAAATCGAACGAGGAATGAGTTGCGCTTAACTCCAGCTGGGAAAGTACTAGTTTTGTATAGCAATTTTCGAGGCATTATTGCAAAGATTGTGGAGGCTGTATGACTTGCAGGATTGCATAATCGTTATAAGAAAGGGGATTCGATTCTTTCTTCTTCC
>NC_051406.1:24036700-24036944 GCF_015228065.2 Penaeus monodon
CGCGATATGTATAGTTTATAATGTTTTCCTTTTTCTGTCCTACCTTCTTTCGTCAGCCTCTTGTCGCTCTTTTCTTCGCTCTGCTTTTATTCTCTCCTTCCTAATTACCTTAAAAAGATATATCACAGTGCGGAATCTCACATCCTTTCTTGGCGAAGCGGGGATTCTGAACCCCAGTCCAGTCTCCCTTGGCACAGGAAACGTCCGTGGGAGTCAGAGGCAAGTCTGAGATTGGTAATTAAAG
>NC_051406.1:24037484-24037557 GCF_015228065.2 Penaeus monodon
CGGCCGACCGCTAATCCCCCTCCCCCCTTCCCCCTCCCCTGCAATGATAAGACTAAGATAACAAGATAAACGT
>NC_051406.1:24037600-24037861 GCF_015228065.2 Penaeus monodon
GTCGCTTATCTCGGTCTCACATACAAATCTTATGGGTTGCAGGTGCACCACCAGCTGTCATTCACGGCGTTAGGTTATGGGGGACGGCCAAACAGCTGGCGTTTGTCTGGTGCTTTACGATATAGTCGGAAACAGGTGGTGCAGGGTGGGGTGTGGGGGCAGAGTGGGGGTATGTATGGAGGGAGGTGGGTGAGGGGGTGTGGGGGCAGGGTGGGGGTGGTGGTGGGGGTATTGTGTGTGGGGGTGAGGGTGCCTTTTTGC
>NC_051406.1:24038041-24038496 GCF_015228065.2 Penaeus monodon
TTGGATTGATGTGCGTTTTCTATCAGTTCACTAGAAGGGTGAACAGACTGATGAATATCTAAATTGAACAAAATGACTCGGCTGATTTCGTTTATGAGAAGAAAATTCAAATAAAACAGTTTATGAACATTTTGGAACTATAACGAAGCAATTGATATCATACGTGCAGTATAATAATAAACGTTTAAAAGGAGATTTTGAGATTAAGTGATGACACTGATATATAAACCGTTTATATAATTATATAAATAGCTTACATAGTTTCAGTGGTTTATATAGTGCGCATTCCTATACAAATATAGCTTCGTGATGCGATTTTTCCTTATCTGACTCTAGAGACCGAAGCCATGACAGACCCATCGAACGATTTACGTCACGAAATCGGACGAACGTTTCGAAAGGCCGCGAACAACAGGCGGTTCTTATTGTGAATATTTATGGTGACGCGAGTGGAA
>NC_051406.1:24038581-24038679 GCF_015228065.2 Penaeus monodon
TATCGGAATAAAAAAAAAGAGAAAAAAAGATGCAGACGATATGAATACATGCATTTATATCATACAAAAGAGATTCCATTGGTGACATTTGGGACTGC
>NC_051406.1:24039108-24039485 GCF_015228065.2 Penaeus monodon
GGCCCCGAAGAGCCTTGAGCGCAGCAGCAGCAGCCCTCGGCCTTCCCGCCCGACAGACTCTCGCCCAACCGGAGTCTTCGAGATCCGTGTCTTGTGAGAAAACACTTAGCCAGACATGATCCTGAACAAGCAAGAGTGGTCTTCTCGGCGGTTAAACATCTTCCTATAATACCCATGTGTAAAACTACACTCACTTAAAAGCCCCACCCACCCCCTCGCAATCGTGTTTTATACTAGCGGTCCCTGAATGAGCCGTGTTCGCGCCATGTTTTATATACACGATCCCTCTTGCTTGAATGTCTGCGCGGGAAACTGTCTCAAAATGTCGTTTCTTGTGGGGATGCTGCAAATATCTGTGGATTTTATTTGGGGGTGTT
>NC_051406.1:24039661-24040089 GCF_015228065.2 Penaeus monodon
ATTCACACGAAGGAAACGAGCAGGTTTCCAAGGTGTCGCGGGGCCGTCTCACCTCAAGCCTTATGTGTGGGCAATAATAAGGTGAAAATGGGCTAGAAATTGAAGGGCATTTAGACCCTTGTGGTCGGACACGGCACATACTCGGGCCCTTAGACGGTGTTGCCAGACTATGGTCGCGCTTTTAAAAGGTTTGTTTTTCTTCTGCGATAGACCTCGGCTCGTTTTAAGTCATCGTGAACAGGTCTTGGCTCCTCAGATGCGCCCAGTTGCCAAGCAACGACGGGAACTAGCAAGTCTGCGAACGACCACACCGAGCGGGAACGACGCGGGGACGACAAACTCGAAATAAAATTGCTCGTAAATGGACGACGCGGCACCATATCGGGTTCCCAGGGCTCGTTGCGGGCGAGAAGGGCACAACGCCTCGA
>NC_051406.1:24040355-24040456 GCF_015228065.2 Penaeus monodon
CGAAGGTCATACGAGCTCAAAACTTTTCATTCTTGGGTTAAGTTTACTTATTGTCATATGTATTATTTACTATCATATTGGGGACAGAGACTGAGTTTTTC
>NC_051406.1:24041074-24041160 GCF_015228065.2 Penaeus monodon
TCCACTTTTGTCAGCTCTCTCCTTTTTTATCCTTTTTTTATCTTCCCACTCATGTTTATTCTCATCTGTGACCTTTACACTATTCT
>NC_051406.1:24041757-24042271 GCF_015228065.2 Penaeus monodon
GGGAAAGGAGAGACGTAAGACAGACGACGGATGGCGCTCTCCTGTGACGTTCGCATCTCAGGAACCAAAAGGAGTTCTCGAAAGGCCATTGATCGGGCATATTGTAGATCCGGTCCCATCTAGAAACACCTGCCAGGAGTTCGGATATTGCTCGAAAAAAGGAAAAGGTCGGGTTAAAAATTCTATCCTTTATATATCTGGAAACAAGTGGATCTGAGTGAATCGACCGCGCGCCCGAGAGAGCTGGAGGTGGCTTTTATTGTGCACGTATGGTATCTTGTTATTCTCAGTACAGCGACAGTATTTTTCTTTTCTAAATGATGTCTACTTGTGTTTGAGCTCTAATGTGTATTTACTAAATTAATATATCCATTCTTGGTTTTTAAATACTTGTTTTATAGTTAATTGTCGTGATTTGGCCTTGATTATTCAAATGGGCATCGAGAAAACTTTGGCAATGCCTTGTTTGAAAGGCTTTGATGAGCTGTAAAATTCGATGATAGATTGAGGTGTG
>NC_051406.1:24042488-24042749 GCF_015228065.2 Penaeus monodon
AAGTTCATAAACAGAATGAAATTTAAAAAAACAAGCATTCTAACAAAGAACCTTACAACTAAAAGCAGCTTTGTTTCTCACGCCACGAGCGCCAGGACCGGAAGCGGCCGGAAGCGAGCGCCCGCGCGGGACCCCCCCCCCCCCTGTTTCGAAAGCGTCTCGGCGGTGCGGGCGCTTCCCCTGCGAGGTGGCGGGCGCGGGCGCTTCCCCTGCGAGGTGGCGGGCGCGGTTGCCGGGGACTGGGGCTCGAGTGCCGGTGGA
>NC_051406.1:24042837-24043866 GCF_015228065.2 Penaeus monodon
AAATATTATGCAGATAACGGCCTGGGATTTCGGACGTACAAGAAGCTGTATGACGCCTGCATCGTCAAGGTGTTAGATTATAGAGCAGGGGTCTAGGGGTTGGGGCTTTACCCTAAACTGGATGCTGTACATAATAGAGCTTTAAGAACACATCTTAGCGTTCATAAATACTGCCCTGTAGCTGCTCTACAAGGAGAAATGGGTTTGAACCACCAACTGTTCGAAGAAAGATAGACATGTTAGGCTCTGGAACCATATAATTCAGCTAGATGAAACAAGGCTTCCTCGCAAAATCTTCGAGATCGAGCACGAAAAGAAATTAAGCTGGTGTTCAGATATGCAGTCCATTTCTAATCAAATAAATGAACAAATGATTTACTCAAACAAAAAGGTTAGAAACCTTGACCTGTTGAGGTCTGCATTAATCTGAATCCATGAGCAGCAGTTCTTAAGGGATATATATACAAAACTTAAGCTAAGGACGTATGAATTAATAAAAACTAGATATCAGCCATAGCCATATATAACAAGACATCTGTCTAAGAGTTCTAGGTCACTATTCTCACAGCTAAGAACAGGAATCTTGCCGCTAAGAATAGAAACGGGGCATTTTTACAACTTACCCCCAAAGAGCGGTTATGTGTTCTTTGTAAAGATGGGGAAATTAAGGATGAAGTTCCTTTCGTGTTTGTTTGTCCACTGTATACTGACTTAAGGAATGAAATGATGAGCAAGTGTATCCAATTCATCTCTAATTTTGCAACTCTCGACAGTGAATGTAAATGATTTATTTTTGGAGATGAAAAGATTCTTTCAGAAGAAGGAAACATCTTACCTGATTCATGCAAATCTTTGTGCCAGCTAGCAAATTGTATTATCATTTCCTCCCTAAAATGTAAAATAGATAGTTTAGTATATTCCTTATCATTATCATCATTATATAAATATCAATGACTTCAGTGTCTGGGTAAGTCCTGAAGGACTGGATACAAATGCAAATTATGTGTATATATCTTAAGCTTGTATCGT
>NC_051406.1:24044789-24045216 GCF_015228065.2 Penaeus monodon
GCTCAGTTAAACACTTAAAAACTCAAATAGCGATAAGCACTTCCTGATGAAGAACTAATTCTGCACTTCGCCATTAACTGCTTCTGCACATCACGCAAACAACTGCGTCAAAACAAACTTGATATCATACACTGTATCTGAGGTTAAAGCGACTGATCTTACGTGTCATCTAGATTTCGTGTGGATATTTGTGGCTTAGGTAGAGGCCTTGGATGTTCTGGGGGTACAAATATGTGTTTTTTTTAATCTACTGTACTCATTTCTGAGTCTGTTGAGGGTTGCATGTGTGGTTAGATATGTTTGTGGATATTTTGGTGAATTATGCGTTGAATGTTGCCAGGTGCCGGGTGAATTATGTGCAGGATTTATCTTTATTTCAAAATGTCTGTTCCTCTCCTCATTTTTTTTCTTCTTCTTTCCTTTCATA
>NC_051406.1:24045955-24047130 GCF_015228065.2 Penaeus monodon
TGGGGGCATGAAAGGGGTACACGGAGCAAGGTGTAGTGACGTCGTGATGATGAAGAGGCACATGTGGAGCTATGATGTGTCACTCATTCACAAACATATAATGATGTGGTGTTGAAGGTGGGTGGTCTCTCAGCCACTTATTTCTCGAGGATGTGGTGCATCGGGAGGCAAAATTAGAACGAATGTGGAGTAGACATCTAGTAGACAACGATGCGTGTTGGCTCCGGAATGGTGCGATGCGGTATAGTGAAGAGAGTGAAGAATATTATGTAAGCTAATGTACTCGCATGATATTTATATATTCATTCACTCTTTTACATATTCATCCCCATCATTCATATGTCCACAAGGTATACCATCACGTTGTGGTTTACCAGTGCGAGGTGACAGCAGCATAAATCAAAACTTCAGTACGTTATTGCGTGGCATAATATCGACTGGAGTGGTATTCAACAAAGCAATTTAATGTGGAGTGAATAAGCGAACCATATTGCACTCCTGTGGGAAGGAGGAATTCAGCGCGGCAGAAGTCAGCAGTAGAATTGAACTACTCAGTAGAATAGGGCCTTGTGTGTTCATATATTTTCGGCAGTTTGGAATCTCCTTTAGGTTCTAGATTAAATATCCTGAAAACATTATGAGGAAAAGAAGCAGCAGTAACTTGTAGGAGCCGCGGGGACGTCAGCAGCGTTAAGCACAGCGCTGTTTCTCTGCTAAATTAATATCTGGTGTCCAGTATCGTCAGCAGCGGCCACCCTCGGCAGTCACGTAGTGGGCATATATATACACACAGCCTACCCCTCTCCCTCCCCTCATTTCCTCTATCTCATCTCGACGGCCGATGCAGTCCTCCTCACTTACCACTGCTATCAATAATTGAAAGATAATATCGTTGAATGATTATCATAATGGCTACACGCACTGCATCTAAACTTGAGGAGGAATTCGTCGTACGCCCGCCAACCGTCTGCGAGAGGACGGGGGAGGGGGGGGGAATCACTGCGTTTGATGCCCGTTCATTGTCCATGTCTGGAATGAAAAATAATTTTCTTATCTTTCTCTCTCTTTTCTCCTACAGTACGTGTCTCTGCGAAAATGTACCGAAAACTCATTCTATCCGAAATGTCCTTACCCCTTAACCTCCAATAAAGTGAATAGCGCAGACACCTCTCATT
>NC_051406.1:24047216-24047648 GCF_015228065.2 Penaeus monodon
GGAAAACAACCTCGCATCTCCGGAGCGTCGCGAAGGAATTACGAAATAAAAACGGTTGTGCAAGTCGGCAACCGCTCAAGATCTCACAACTTCCCACGGCCCTGCTGCCAGGTGGGAGGGAAAACGTGTCGTACCGCGCCGCCGCCTGAAATCCGAAACTGCCAAACCATCAAAAGAACTGCCTTGATTATGTTGATATCACTCGTGTAATTTTTTCTCCCTCTCCGCCGACTCCAGTCTTTTCATTTTTTTATAGTTTACGGGAAATTTCTGGCGAATCAGCTTCGATTTTGTTGGAATGATAGGAATGATGTGAGGCCGTTTTTATTACGCACGTATATACATTTATACCTAAAGGCACTTCACTTGCATACACACATACAGCAGTACGCAATTGTCCATAAATGTAGAAACAGACGCAAGTGTACCTAA
>NC_051406.1:24047893-24048345 GCF_015228065.2 Penaeus monodon
TCGACAGAAGACGAAGAAGATACCCACCATACAACAACTCTTAAGATGCACCGCGCACTATCTCTGCACACTAGATGACACCATACGCCCGGGCAGCAAAGTGTGTGAGTGTTGGGTACAGCGGTATAGTCGGGCAGACACGAGGGGTATGGTGTCATGAGGTCGCCCGGCGCTGAGATTGCAAGGATGAGCTCGTGGAAAAGGGGACGAAGGATGAGGCTGTGAATTTTTTTTTCGTGGTTGTGATTTTCCCCGTGTGTTGTGACTGTGAGTTTGTTTCGTTTCTCCCCCTTTTTTGTTAATATAGTGATTTTTTTTCCATTTGTTGTGAGATTTTTTTCCCTCCCTTTTTTGTTTGTTTATATTGTGTTAATCCCATTTATTGCCATTTGTGGTATTTTGCAACGTTTGGTTATTCTGTTTGTTATTTTATTCTTGTAATGTGGTGAGTC
>NC_051406.1:24048648-24048808 GCF_015228065.2 Penaeus monodon
TGGATATAGTACACTAGATTTGAATTTATTTTTATTTTCTCTTAATTTCCGTCGAGTCTTTGGTGTCATTGATAATTATTTAATTTCGTATGCTAATTTAGAGACAAGGAGGGTCAGGAATATCAAGGTTAAGACGATTGTTGGGAACAGTCGAGTATTA
>NC_051406.1:24049040-24049294 GCF_015228065.2 Penaeus monodon
GGGGAAAAAATGTTAAGGGTAAAGAGGAGGGGGGGGGAAGGGGATAAGAAGGATGTAGGGGGTAAGAGGGGATAACCAGGGGGAGGGGGGTGGATGCGAAGTGGGGGTGAGAGGGTGTTAGGGGGGAGGGGAGGAGGGTGAAGAGCGGGAGTATGGGGGCAGGGAAGGCGGAGGGATGTTGGGGGTAGGGGGTTAGGGAGGGGGTACCCGAAGAGGTTCCCATCCAGGTAAGGAGCAGTAATGGTGCGAAAACC
>NC_051406.1:24050904-24051300 GCF_015228065.2 Penaeus monodon
GGGAACATGGGAATTAGCAAATTTGCTAAACGGTACCGGCATAATAAAAGGGAAACAAACCCGAAAAATTATACCACAGGACCTGGTGCGTTCAGGCCAGTACACACGCGTGTACACGTACGCAATAACGTGTACGGATGCAAATCAGTAATCTCACACATACACACAACGTCTTAGTCAGCATAAACCAGCTAAACACAAACAAACACAAATAAATTTCTAAGAAAAAACGTTCCGAAAACAAACACACACATACACGGCGAAATGCAAACACACAGCCTACAAATCCACCCAACCACACGCGTATAAACAGTCACCATAAAACATACAAGATATACAAAAAACACAAACGTGTATAAACGACTAAAATGTCACCTCCCCTAAAGAAAACACATG
>NC_051406.1:24051381-24051507 GCF_015228065.2 Penaeus monodon
GCCCTCTACCAGGTAGCGGCCAGCAGGTACATAAGCCAAGTACCAGGATGTCCAGTTTCACACAGGATGGTTCCCACAATCAGTAGTTCCCAGGAAAATGTGGATGAACTGTCCACGCCGACGGTG
>NC_051406.1:24051839-24051912 GCF_015228065.2 Penaeus monodon
CATACATACAGAAAAGAGAAAGGAAGAATGAAAAAATAATGTAAACACAAACACACATATATATACGGTCATG
>NC_051406.1:24052078-24052270 GCF_015228065.2 Penaeus monodon
AGCACAAAGCAAGCAAACGCGCGCGCGACCCTCCGCCTCGAGAGCGCTGTCATCACTGGGGTGTCGGACGCAAGAACACCTCGTTTAAACCGGCTCGAGATGTCCATAAAGCCAAGTCTGTGCGAATGTATGTTTTTCGGGCTCAAAATCGGGTTAAAATATTTTGCTCAGGAAAAAGAGAGAAAAGTCCTG
>NC_051406.1:24053126-24053205 GCF_015228065.2 Penaeus monodon
AGCAGTAGCAACTTGCATGACCTTGATGCATTTCCCACGCCCACGAGCTCCTCACCCCCCGCCCCCCCTAAGCCCAGCC
>NC_051406.1:24053234-24053407 GCF_015228065.2 Penaeus monodon
ATGGACGTAACCCCATAAACCTCATATCTCTCACAACCTCATGAATTGGCGCAATCTCACACTCATGCTGACAAACATCATTTGTTAAGAGATGTTTATGTAATAAATCAGAGAGAGGGGTGCGTGCGTATATACATACATAAACGTATAAAGAGTTACATACAAATTTACAT
>NC_051406.1:24053608-24053692 GCF_015228065.2 Penaeus monodon
GATGGAGGGAGGAGATGGGGAGGGTAACTGTATTGGGAAATTTTTCACGTTCTGGCGATGATTTAGTTGTTTGTCTCGGTCCCT
>NC_051406.1:24054062-24054276 GCF_015228065.2 Penaeus monodon
AAATGAGAAGAAAACCAGACCTCTAGAATCCTCATCTCGAAGACAGCTGTTTACGTGCCGAAGAACAAGTTTCGTAAGTTCATTATTATTGTTACAAATGCAATTACTTTATGTTTACAAATAAAATTGATTACGGGGTTAGTTGTCGCGGAAGGCAAGACGATGGCGGTGCTGGCGGATAAGGCGATGCTCGTGATATTAGCAAGAACGGTAG
>NC_051406.1:24054693-24055034 GCF_015228065.2 Penaeus monodon
CATCTGGCTCTCGTCTCCTCTCTCTCCCTTTTCCATTCCCTCTCCCTCTCGCTTTCTCGCTCTTCCACCTCCTCTCACTCCTAAATCTTCCTTCAGTTCACTCCTCCCCTCCCACTTCCTCCCTCTTTCTCCTTGCACTCCCCCTCTCCTTCATTCGCTTAGCCTCTCCCTCCCTCCCCCCATCCCCCTTTTCTCTTGAGTCCCCTCTCCCTTTCCTTCTCTCTCTCTCCTTACTCATCCCCCATTTCTCCTTAAGTTCCCTCAGTTTCCCCTCTGTTTCCTCTTCTCTGTCTCCCTTTTCTCTTTAAGCCCCCTTTCCCTCCCTTATTTTCATAATACAA
>NC_051406.1:24055150-24055307 GCF_015228065.2 Penaeus monodon
GAAAGTTGCTGTAATGACTTTTACAATCCGTCATCTTCATTATCACTATCGCTTTCGTCTTCGATTTTCTAACATTAAAATCATCATAATCATTGAAATATCAGTGAAGTGCAACGCCAATAATATTAAATTATGCAAATTCTAATGACATCAATGA
>NC_051406.1:24055976-24056347 GCF_015228065.2 Penaeus monodon
CGTGTGACTGCAGTGTAAACTAAGATGCATACCAAGATATCTGTTATTATTATTTCTAGATAAAAAAGATAAGAAAAAAGTGGATGCTTGTGTTCAATTCCGTTATCATTTTATGAAGAATTATCATTAGAAAAATAAGAGTGGCAATAAATCGTCAATACTTTAGATATGATGATAATAAGATAAAATAATGTTCAAATAAATAGTTCAGAACACATTTTCAGATGAACAATTCCAGCAGATAAAATCAAATGACGTCGTGACAGCAACACCGCCCGAAGACAGGTAAGGGAGCAACTCTTGTCTCGAACCCCGATATTACGAAGCTCCCATTTACTAATGGTAAGCTCAGCCTCGTTAGAGTGAATCCT
>NC_051406.1:24057089-24057187 GCF_015228065.2 Penaeus monodon
AGAGTGGACAAAGAACCTCCGCTTTGTCTGTCGGTTTGTAAGAAGCTGTATACATTTTCATATATAGTCTATCTATCATCTTATCTGTAGATGGAAAG
>NC_051406.1:24057224-24057411 GCF_015228065.2 Penaeus monodon
CTAGATCCCATATACAGAGATATGCCTCGTTCTATCTCATTAGCGTATACCAATGAATATGCTAATTTATAATTATGTTAATTCATAATTAACCTTTTCATCACCCAGTTTTCTTTGACCCTCTACCACGGTCCCCAAAGATGTGACGTCATAGTTTATTTTTAGAGTAAATATGCATTTTCTTCTC
>NC_051406.1:24057836-24057968 GCF_015228065.2 Penaeus monodon
GTTTAAAAAAAAACAAACAGGGATTTTTTTTTGGTTTTGCCACCCCTTTTAAAAGGAAAAAAAATCCAAAGAAAAAAGGTGTTTTTTTCCCTCGGATTTTTTTTTTGTTTTTTCTCATTAATTTTCCAAATT
>NC_051406.1:24058093-24058197 GCF_015228065.2 Penaeus monodon
CAAAAAGATCTTTTTATCGTTCTTCCGCCCCAAAGTTGGGCCGGGGAAAAAGGGTGTTTTTAACCCTTCTTCCACCCCTTCTTCCGGCGGTTTTTAAGGAAAGG
>NC_051406.1:24059142-24059286 GCF_015228065.2 Penaeus monodon
TTGCGCCCTTTCCCCTTCCCAATCGTTAGTATTAAAGTTAACGATGATCTGCGAGGGAGGGAGAGAGATCTGAGGGGTTGAAAAGGGTTTTAGCCCATGAACCAGGGGGATCGTAGTACGAAAGCTTAGCATTTTTTAAAGGAT
>NC_051406.1:24059694-24059830 GCF_015228065.2 Penaeus monodon
AAAAAAGTTGTCCAGTTAGCAGCTGTAGTACTTCCTCCCCCCCCCCCACCACCACCACCTCTCTCTCTCTCACCTCCCCCATCCTCTTTTCCTTTCTCCCTTTCTCCCTTCTGTCATCCTTTCTCCCACCCTTCTT
>NC_051406.1:24059906-24060002 GCF_015228065.2 Penaeus monodon
TTCCCACCACCACCCCTCCCTTCTAAATCGCTATCATCGGGGCCCCCCAGCCCACCATCCCCTCAATGACAGACCCGTGTTTCTGTAAGATTCATT
>NC_051406.1:24060902-24061061 GCF_015228065.2 Penaeus monodon
TTCATGTGCTTGTTTTCCGTGTAACTGACCGGGTTTTATTTTTTCTTCATTCCGTTTTTGTCATTGTTTTTTTTTCCTTATTCTTTGCTTCTGCGGAGTCCATTTTTTCTACTTGTCATCCCACTGTCTCAGATTTTTGAAATCTGCATATATGTATGT
>NC_051406.1:24061698-24063150 GCF_015228065.2 Penaeus monodon
GGCGGAGGGGCGGCGAGGGAGGGCGGAGGGGCGGCGAGGGAGGGCGGAGGGGCGGCGAAGGAAGGGCGGAGGGGCGGCGGCGTGCGAGGGGACGGCCGGAGATCAGGTTACGATCCGAGGGGACGCTTTAGGGCAGCCCAGGGACGTCGGCCTCTTCGTTGCCCTTCGGCTCCCCTCTTTCCCTCTCCCTCTCCTCTCTCCCTCTCGCCTCTTCCCCTCTCCCTCTCCTCTCTCCCTCTCGCCTCTTCCCCTCTCCCTCTCCTCTCTCCTTCTCGCCTCTTCCCCTCTCCTTCTCCTCTCTCCCTCTCGCCTCTTCCCCTCTCCCTCTCCTCTCTCCCTCTCGCCTCTTCCCCTCTCCCTCTCCTCTCCCTCTCGCCTCTTCCCCTCTCCCTCTCCTCTCTCCCTCTCGCCTCTAATCTTCTCTCTTCTCTCTTCCCTCTCCCTTGATATGTCTCTCCATTCTTTTCCTTTCCCTCTAATCCTCCCTCTCCCTCTCCCCTCTTTCCCTCTCCCTCTCCTCTCATTCCCTCTCGCTTCTAATCCTCTCTCTTCTCTCTTCCCTTCTCCCTCTTGATATGTGTCTCCAGTCTTCCCCTTTCACCTTCCGTCTTCTCTCTCCTCTAGTTATCTTTCTTTTCTCTTCCTCTCCTCCTCTTGCCCCATCTCTCCATTCTTACTCTCTCGCTTCTCGTTCTCCGTCCTTTTATCTTTCTCTTCTGCGTCTAGTTCTCCATCTCCGTCTTCCCGTTTTTTTTAATCCTTTTTCCCTCTTTTCCCCTCTCCTTTTTAGTCCCCGCTTCCTCCCTCTTTTCTTCTCCTTTTGGGTCTTCTCCCACAATCTCCCTCTCTTTCTAGTCCTGCCTCTTTCCTCTCTCCCTTTCGCGTTTGGTTCTCCTCTCTTCTCTCTTTCTCTCTCTTGTCTCATACTCCCTCTCCTCTCGTTTTTTCCATCTCCTCCTCTCACTCCACTGTCGCCTTCTCCCCCTCCCACCTTCCTTCTTTCTCTTACCTAGTTTTCTCTCTCTCTCCTATTCCCTCCTTTCTTCCTTCTTTCGCCTTTCACGTCTTCCTGCTGCCCTCATTCTCTTATTCTCTCTCTCTTCACGCCTCTTTTTCTCCTTCTTCCCTCTTTCTCTTCATCTCTCTTCCTTAGAATCCCTCGTATTTCCCTGCATTCCTCTCTTCTTTCTCTTATCTCTCCCCTTCCTTGCGCCTCCTCCTTCCCTCTCCCCCCTCTTTCTTCCCCACACCCTTCTCCTTTTCCCTTTTCTTACCCCTTCCTTTCCCTCCTCCGCCTCTCCCTTCTCCCTCCTACGCTTTGGAAATTGTTCTTGATCTTATTTTTAGCAAAAATAATTGTTACACAAGAAGTTAGTCTAATCATTATATAATTAGAGTTAATAAGGGAGAGCATACACGTTATATAGATACTTATGTAGTAAATGTGTGTGC
>NC_051406.1:24063373-24063496 GCF_015228065.2 Penaeus monodon
AATGTATATGAATAATAATAGAAAGTAGATGAATGGATACATATCAATCCATACAATATGGAAGCAGCAACACATGAAGTTAAAATTAAAAATACTGTTGCAAATTATCGCGATAAAGTCTGC
>NC_051406.1:24063617-24064328 GCF_015228065.2 Penaeus monodon
ACAGCCAGTCGACAGTCAGTCCTCGCTGTCTGGCACTCTCTTCGGTGTCAAAAGTCCTTGCCGGTGGATTACACTTCGGAGGCTATGGCACGCCTTCGTGGCATTCGTTGGCACTAACGTATTTCAAAAATCATGCACTGGTGATGGCTCCAGATAAGAGGCACTTCTGACGGGTAATCGCCATAACAGCGGTGCAATTCAAGTGTCACTCTGACTGGCACTGTCAAATACCAATATTTCTGAACAGTGCCATACCGTGCTGGCACCAGACTGATAATACTGACGACTGTTCGTGCCGATGACTGACCTTGGAACTTCCACTAGACGTTGAAGCGGCAGGTAGTAGTGACACCCTGTTGGCACTCGGGGTCAACGCTGACTTGATCCCGGGCACCAGCTGGCACGATACGCTGATGCCCCGTCCTCTCCGGCTCCCTTGGCCTTGTTTGTTTGTTGCCTCTTCCTTGCCTCGGCCTTTCGTGCATTTTTAATCCAGGTTCTAATCTTGTCATTATCGTTGGTGTGGTATCTATAAACATCGTTATCACTTTTGGTATTATCTATTTCATCATTATCAGAAAAGTTATATCAGCAATGCTGCATTTCACTGATTAATGACTCTAGCATACCACCATGTCCGCATGGCAGACGATGCTATGTTGCATGATGCACAAACCGCAGACTATGTAATTATCCATAGCTCTGGGAACA
>NC_051406.1:24064790-24064904 GCF_015228065.2 Penaeus monodon
GTTAGAAAATTATGCTAAGCATTCTGACACACACAGCAAAACTTTTTGGAATATAGTTGTTAACACTAGGAAGCTGTTGGACCGCTGATTGTCCAAACAATCTATAATATGGTA
>NC_051406.1:24064956-24065148 GCF_015228065.2 Penaeus monodon
ATGTACTACTTACACGCTTTATTGTTATTATATTACCTAATGACTATTGACATATATCATTAAGATCAAAACAAGGAAAATAAGAAACTGGTAATATATTCAAGTTTAATATATTGTGTTCCTACCCCTGCTGCCAAAACACAGTTCAAGCGTCGAAATATAGACTAACTCGGCTGTCACAGACGTTCCTTT
>NC_051406.1:24065214-24065280 GCF_015228065.2 Penaeus monodon
GTTGCTGCCCACACGTTTTCAACTGGGTTGAGATCCGGAGATCTGGGAGAATATGACAGAAGCGCG
>NC_051406.1:24065458-24066202 GCF_015228065.2 Penaeus monodon
TCCGTCACCTCCCCGACACCACTTGCGTGCATCCACCCAAACAATCCTGCGGTGATTCCGCCATTCCTCGCGATCAATTCTCTGGTTGAAAACTATTAAATTATAACACTGCATTAGATACAAAAATAGACATATATGAAAACGTTTTAGCGTTTATTTCTTTTAAAACAAACATCTTTCTTCAAAATATCGAAGGGAAGGGAAGGGAAGTTGAAAATAGGAGGGGAGGGAGCGGTGTCGTTACCTACCTGGTATTTTTTTGATGCTACAAATATCGCGCAGCGTTGGTGCCTTCAGAAAAAAAAGTTTTCTCGTCGCAGAAGGGCTGTGGCTTGTCTGCATATTGCAATGCATACTCCATCATGTCACAGTGTATCAACCAATTCGAACCTCAAAATACCAAGCCGCCCTTAGCATAAGGTTCTGCTCGTGATTGAATGTTTCGACGCCCCTCCTAACGATAGTTTTCTGTGTAGCTGTAAAATCCCTCCTGTCTTTGCCTAATTGGATGTAAGAGTTGATAACGACGACGACAAACACTGTAAGTCATTATATGAATCGCAAATGATGATAAAGAGAACACACCAGATATGAAACTGTATTTAAATTATCAGCCAGTAGGCTATAAGCATTTCATGTGTGAAAACTGAACCGGAAGTGGAACTCAGATGTAAAAATATATTACATTTGGCGGTTTTGGGAAAAAATCCTTTGCTTTCTGAAATGGATGAACGCGCGCGCGCG
>NC_051406.1:24066292-24066410 GCF_015228065.2 Penaeus monodon
CTTATATGATGAAATAAGCACCATGGACGTTTTGGAGAGAGACAACGTACAATAACCATTTTTTCTGATGAAACGACAATTTTGATTTAAATCAGATTCCCACAAACACTCTTTTAAA
>NC_051406.1:24066444-24066698 GCF_015228065.2 Penaeus monodon
CCGGCCGAAAACTCTCTCCAAATTTCGACACGTAGAAGCCCTGCTCAGAAACCCTCCCCGAAGGAAGCCTCGCACCCGCTTTCGAACCCGCGGCCCCAGTCCCTTTGCCAGCAGTCCCTCTCGCCCTGAATCCCAGTTATCTCTATGCCCTTAACCCTTAGAGAGAGCGGCAGGGTATTCATCGGGCAGCGTTTCTCTGTGGGCGTCTTCAAAGGCAGCCATGAGATCTTTGAAGGCGCAATGGGCACTGCTGA
>NC_051406.1:24066721-24066879 GCF_015228065.2 Penaeus monodon
GCGGGGTCTCTATGTCTGTTGCGAAAGTTGGCTAATCTCTGGCTTATGGCTTGTTTTCTGTTCACGATTCGGTCCGGTGTTTCGTGAAATTGATTTCTGAGAATTGATTTGATATGTTGTTGTTGTTGCCGGCTTGGTGTGAGGTAATTATAGTACTT
>NC_051406.1:24066958-24067148 GCF_015228065.2 Penaeus monodon
TTCTTTTTTCTACGTTTTTCCTTCTAGTTATCTTATTGCCCTTAATGCTACAATCAGCACTACTTATCAGCATTATTATCCCCCTCCCCCCTCTTCTTGCTTCCCCCTTTAAGACCATCCTCTCTAAACATTAGCCCTTCCTCCTCCCATGCCCCTGCCCTGATGTAGGTCATATGAGGTCACGGTCACG
>NC_051406.1:24067352-24067418 GCF_015228065.2 Penaeus monodon
AAAAATAAAACACACACACAATCGGAAGAGGCCAGAAGCTGCAGCCATGAGGTAGACAGGACAGGT
>NC_051406.1:24067455-24067739 GCF_015228065.2 Penaeus monodon
GAGGGGATACACGAGAAATCTGTACGATAAAACACCAGTCTCGTCAGCCTCATGTTTCCCTGCCAGATGTGCGATAAGTCAAGTAAGGAAGAAATTCATCGCGTTATTGAATAGGCGAGGAAGGGAAGGCGAGGGAGAAGAAGAACGAAATACAACCAAAATACCTTACACTTGTAAATACACATCATTAATGAAAATTAATTATTCTTTAGATAACAAATCATGCTCATAAAATCAATCACACATAAAGAAATAACAACAAATATTGCACAATTAATCACAAG
>NC_051406.1:24067769-24067863 GCF_015228065.2 Penaeus monodon
TGATAGGATATACCCAACGCGGAAATAAAGGACGCGTTATGGCAACACTGGAGCGCCTCTTCATGGACACGTTTTTACCTCGAGTCTGGCAAAC
>NC_051406.1:24068259-24068707 GCF_015228065.2 Penaeus monodon
TCAATACCAGACAAGAATATGGAAAAAATTCTTAGATCCATCCACGCAAACACACAATAAACCAATACCTTTAAAGTTTACACACCGAATACTTAACACATACCACGAAAGAAATAGCAAAATATGCCAGGCATCCAGCTAACTTTACGAGACCGCTGTTGATCTTAGAGAGCCAATGGGTTAACAAAACACCAAAAGTTAAAAGAAGTTAAAAACTTTTGTTAACAGTGACTCACAGCGCAGAATGGAGAACAAAAAACATCCCAAATGGTGGCAGACTGTCTGTAGTGCTTATGTAAACTTGTCTGGTATTATTTAGTGGACAAGGGTTGATAGTATCACGTCTCGCGGGAGGTTTCAGATCATCTATATTAAATCAAGAATAACATCTTGTTCCGTTCGTGCAGTAGTGGTTTGCGTTTGGTGTTCACGTTGGGATTTCTGGGAC
>NC_051406.1:24069543-24070391 GCF_015228065.2 Penaeus monodon
TGTTTACGCAACATCATGTATCACGTAAAAACTTAATGAAGAATATCGATGCCTCTAATTAGTCACACTCCTATTTGCTTTAAGTGCTGTACCCTTAAACGTACCCAAGCGCCAAGATTATTGGTCGCACAAAAACAAGACAGCGTCGGCGTCAAAACTAATATGTTTAGCAGCTTGGCTCTAGGTAGACATTCTGTTTGATAGAGAGAATACACTCTGTCTTTCTTTCGGTGTCTGTAGAGTCCACAGACAAATAAATAGAATGTATGTAGGAATAAAAAATCACATGTGAATTTATTTTTTAAGAAATATTCCTAAAATAAATCTGAAAGCGGAAACAAAAGTCGACACTGTGTTAAGTTAAAGATGAAAACGTAAATTTCTACTATAGAGAGATATTTATTAACATCCTGTGAGGCAGATTAATTACTGTTAATTACTTCTGGCTTATAATTACCTGTAAATTATTCGTTTCTAACATTCCTTTTCTTTCGTTTCGTCTATTTATATGTTAATCTGTCATAAAGAATTGAAGCTGAACAAGTTTATAATCAACAAACAAATCAGGAGATAATAATTTTTCGTAATACTTTTCTTCGAGTGGTCTAGACGGATATTGTATTTGTATTTCCCGAACGTTCCTGTGACATGATTAAAAAAAAGTACAGTGGCTGTCCAGCTGGTTGATTACATGTCCCGTTAGTGTGTCGTGATGATTAAGAACACGCATTTCTAGTCAAATTACAAAAGCCATGACCTTTGATGTTTGATTAGCTTTCGTTTCAGAAATAGGAATGCATTTTCTTAATCCACACTACAATAAAGACGCGATACGACAAACATCACAC
>NC_051406.1:24070529-24070797 GCF_015228065.2 Penaeus monodon
TAAGAAGATGAAAAAAGAAAATATTCTTACTCGTACGTGATTTACATACAAGTTCCGGAACGCTAAGGGAGGTTCCTTCTTAAACGAAATTTATGACGTATAAAGGTCACGGATATTTTGACACCAATTTTTTTTTTCTTTGGAGGAAAATGTAATCGTCTTTTTTTTCTACATTTCTATTTCGGATTTATCAGGAGCTTCGTAAATTTGACTTCAGGGACGTTAGGTCGGAATCTCGAATTTGGAATGACTTCTTGCTTATTCTTCG
>NC_051406.1:24070914-24071049 GCF_015228065.2 Penaeus monodon
ATTTTTGAAGACCCCGGTTTTCATGCATGGTGGGACTTTCGAGTATTTTTTAAAACATAACAGCGTGAGTAGTACGATGTCAACAAATAAAAAAAAATAATTACCAGATAAATAAACAGATTATTCATCAAACCA
>NC_051406.1:24071540-24071795 GCF_015228065.2 Penaeus monodon
ACACATCAAAGAATATAGAAAAACAAATGGCATTTCTGATTCGGCAGGAGGCCGCCAAGTACGAGCCGACCCAAAATTACATTCAACAGGCACGTTTTCCCAAGACCAGCAACAGAGCACATTTTGCCTCGAATTCCCCGTCCCCCACCACAGGGTGCAGGAGGGTCACCTGTGTTTCGTGACGTAGCCCATGGTCCATGTTGTTATAATTAACTCTTAGGATGTAGATGTGCCTGATTCATATCCCACCCCCCC
>NC_051406.1:24071926-24072363 GCF_015228065.2 Penaeus monodon
ATCCCTGGGAATACAAATATTGATACATGTTCATATCATTATTTCTTCGTATTTTTGTTTTCTTCACTGCAGATGTAACAGCACTGGATCATCATGCATTTCAAAATAGCAAAGAATGGACAAGTTTGCATAGGGTTAACGTGCAAAGCAATAATAACCAATGACGTATTTATAACAGTCAACCCTTCCTACTCACCTTATAGAAAATCGTAACCAATTACACGATGCACCATTTCGACGTCACCTGTGCATTGGCATATCTTTTCAGAAAGTGAGGGGCATACAGGACACATCAATGGTGCCAGATAAGCGAAATACCCTTTAATGACGAAAGAGATTCCTTTATATTGTTATTACCATTCTTTTATCTCCCTTCATTTATTTTTTCTGTTCATCAGTACGTCTTCATTAATTTTCTCGCTTCCTGTGGATATTGC
>NC_051406.1:24073616-24073721 GCF_015228065.2 Penaeus monodon
GACGTACTGTGATCCTGTCTTTTCTTTTTCGTGACGAATGCAAATGAGCAAAACTGTAGGTGAGTAAGATGCTGACAGTCTATTAGATTTCGTAACCGGTAATAT
>NC_051406.1:24073751-24073855 GCF_015228065.2 Penaeus monodon
TCTTTGACCTCCAACCCCACCTTCCCAGCAAATGACGTCAAAGAATCCCCCCCCCCCCCTCTGCCACTTCTCCCCTCTTCCTAAGAATCAGAAGTTGCAAGGAA
>NC_051406.1:24074177-24074401 GCF_015228065.2 Penaeus monodon
TGAAGACGACCTTCCTCACCGTATGACGACCGTGAGGAAGATGCACACCTCATGGGGGGGGGGGGGTGACAGGTATGAGCTTAGAGATAGGGGGGGGAGGGGGTGAATGTAGATAGGATGAAGCAATCGGCGAAGAAAAGAGTGAAGTAACCACATGCTGAGAGCTTTTTGTGAAGTGAGGAGACGAGGACGCGTAGACGATGAATTTCAGGGGAGATTAAAAA
>NC_051406.1:24075306-24075442 GCF_015228065.2 Penaeus monodon
ATCATTACTTAAGGTCGAAGGCATCCCTTGCGTGGTTGATTATCTTATCTCGAGGGAATCTCGGGTGTGATGCCCGGGTCGCTTTTTACTGTGGGTTCTTTTTCGCATGGATCTTTCTCTTAATTTGCATATTCTT
>NC_051406.1:24077300-24077559 GCF_015228065.2 Penaeus monodon
TCTAACGACACCCATCTGCGTGCTTGCAACTTCACCCAAACTTGCATCCCAACCTCAGCCCTTTGCAACTCCGGGCCATGGGGAGAGGGACACGCACCCGAATTAGTGCAAGTGAATGCAGCGCTACTTGCAACCCAGTTATTACACTGCCTCACGCGATGGGTAAGGGAAGGTGAGGAGAGGGGAAGAGAGAGAGGAGGGGAAAGGGGGAGGGAGGGAGGGAGGGAAGGAGGGAAGGAGCGAAGGAGGGAAGGAGGGA
>NC_051406.1:24077943-24078358 GCF_015228065.2 Penaeus monodon
CACTCATGCTCCCCGTTTCCTCTTTATCTCTTTAAATCCATCTTTCTCTTTCTTTACCTCTCTTTCCCTTGCACTGATTCCCTGTCTTTCTCCCTCTGTATCCCTTCCTTCATCCCATTCTCTTTCTTACGCTTTCAATTGCTTTATCTGTCATCCACTCACTTTCTTTCTCTATCTGTTTTTCTCATTCAACCTATCTCTTTTGCTATTCCCCTTTCGTTTAATCTTTCATTCGCCATCTCTCGATCATTCACTCTCTTCCTTTTTCCGTTTATCTCTTACTCACTTTCTCCTTCCTTCTTCTGTATCTCTCTTGCATTATCTTTCTCTTACTGCGTACGCCAATCTTCCCTTTTCTCTTTCTGCATCTCTTTCATTCATTCTCTTTCTCTCCTCCTCTATCACTCTCCTGCTA
>NC_051406.1:24078375-24078604 GCF_015228065.2 Penaeus monodon
ACTTAACCTTTCAGTCTATCTTACATTCAGCAATTTATCAGACATTTTACAATTCTTTCTCCTTTTCTTTTGGGAAATATACACATCATTTTTCACGTCTTCTTCAAGCTGTTCGCTCTGCTATCTGCACATCTGCCGATTATCCGGTCTCTCCTATGCCTCGTTCGTGAACTGCATGATCAATCTCTTCGATGCTTTTGGTGTGTAATTCTCCTTATCGATTGTAATG
>NC_051406.1:24080507-24080911 GCF_015228065.2 Penaeus monodon
ACTGCAAACAACCACTAAGAAAATCGAAAAAAAAAAAGTTCAGCGGCCGTGATTCAATTTTCAGAATATTACAATCTTTCCAATATCAATAGGGTTTGTTTAAACACTTACACGTCACGAGCATTTCACCCTTATTGCTGCTCAATGTCATGAATCTTCTCCGCGCAAGAAAGGCACGCTCGATCCTGATACAACCGATAATGCACGAAAATTTTGAAGAAATTATGACGCTATTGTTTAAGCTTATACTCGAGAGATTTTTATCTTAATTGTAGATAATTAAATCAAGATAACACGCGATGGACCGACATAATTTTTCCGTCATGAAAAAAGAAGATAAAAAGTTGGGATGAATCATTTATTGCCTGAGAAATTTCTTTTTTTTCCAGTGAAAACGAGAATGC
>NC_051406.1:24081219-24081427 GCF_015228065.2 Penaeus monodon
CTTGTGAATTTGTGTGGGTTTCTGTATATGGATATACAGTGATAGCGTGACTCCCTCTTGCCGCCTTGTTCTTTCGCCGTTCGTCTTCTCTTCGGAGAAATGGGTCCTTTAAAGGGGCGAAATAGTGGGTCGAAAGGAGCCAGGCTTTAACAGTCAATTCATTTGAGAATTTCTGTCGTAACTAATAAACTTCTCCCCCCAAGAACTT
>NC_051406.1:24082101-24082240 GCF_015228065.2 Penaeus monodon
CGGTAAATGCTCGCCTCCTGCCACTTGACAGAAACCCAGAAAATGTTATTTTTGTTCGACACACCTTATAGAAAAGCTTACCAGGCAGTGGTAGGACAAACCTTTTAGAACTCCCAGGTAGTAGCCTACATGGGTCCCA
>NC_051406.1:24082676-24082960 GCF_015228065.2 Penaeus monodon
AAAGGAGCGCGTTTTCAACAAAGGAGCATCTAACATCAGAGTGCAACAGAGTCAGCAAAATTTCCAAGGATAAGCCCCAGTGGAAGAAAGTGGTGTAGTTACTCCATTTTTTTTCGTAATGTTTCGTTTAAATCTTACCGTTTAGTTATGTTCTGAGGCTTGTGTGCTTGTTTAAAAACCTATCTTGTTGTTTGATTTTGAATATTATAGTACAGTTACGTATATTTAAGATTTTAGCATACTCGTATTTTAAACTTTACGAAAAAAAATGAAACGTATAATAA
>NC_051406.1:24083278-24083346 GCF_015228065.2 Penaeus monodon
ATGAATATCATTCGGTACATTTCATGGCGTCCATTTATGTATTTGCCTTCCCGATCTTGAAAATCTGG
>NC_051406.1:24083623-24083943 GCF_015228065.2 Penaeus monodon
AAATCCTTTTTATAATTGCCATGGTCAATAAAACATTCTGGAAATTGATTTTAAAATATATATTCTGAATGACACTGTTCCGGAACAGTGAACAGAATCACCGTAGCATGTATATGTGTGTATGAGCCCTTATGCCTATCTACCTAAGGCCTATCTATTTACACATCCACACACACACGAACGAGAGGATATATACGGCATTTTATCACAGGGACTATCTTCTAAGGAAATGCCTTTAGGCCTACTCTCGCTAGAAGTTCCGGCGATTCTCACTTCACTCTCTCACTTGGCGCGTCTGAGCTTTATGCAAATATGATACA
>NC_051406.1:24085452-24086221 GCF_015228065.2 Penaeus monodon
TACGCGAATTCTAATTTATGTAAGAAATGTTTTCTTCCCATTATAATTCATACTAAATATACATTGCAATGAAAATATTTACACATCTTTAAGAATTTTCGTGATATAGATTTAGCTGTCTATGAGTCCCTGTGAAAGAAAAGTAAGATAGATATATATTATTACTAGCATAAACGGAGAGATAAAAACGGATAACTAATAAAGATGCAAACAAAGCCGATAATAATTTCAAGTGCATGTAGCTGTCAAAACATTAGACCGAGGTCGCGTAGTAGCGACCCGGGCGCGCATTCGGACTCCGGCCACGTCTAACCTCACCTACCCCCAGCTGACCCCTACCTCCGAGGCAGCCACTATTTACATTATCTCTTCAAATATCTAGATTTAATTACATTGATGTATCGGTGATGGGGTATCTGTAAATAGCCTGTCGATATCGAGAGCCGGATCTATGTGAGGTCTCTCGAAGGGGCGGGGTTTGACCAGACGCAGTCTTGCCAGTTCACTTTGTCAGGTGAACCTCACTTAGTTTTTAATGACAGACCTTGAAACTGGCGTGATTTCCCTATTAAGAAATATGAAAAAGAAAAGTGAGTTATTAATATAATTGATGAGGGACATATTCGAAGAAAAACATTCTACTTCCACTGGTCAGCCTTAAAATAAACGTCTTCTTAGATCAGAAGACAGTAGTGGAATTTAACATCTTCATTCAAAAGAGAGATTCTTGGTAACACTGCTTCATCTCTTCCAGCTATGGGTATCGCTT
>NC_051406.1:24086359-24086576 GCF_015228065.2 Penaeus monodon
GTCTACTCTCCGTGCACTCGAATCCTGCGATTCTTTCGATTCTTTGTTTTCATCCGGATGTTCGCGATTTTCATTAAACTCTCCTCGTTAAGAAGCGTTTATCCATTTACAGTAATGTAATCTTCACTAATGGAGTAACCTTTATTCAACATTGCACGGGAAAATATAGTAAATGAGTGACGTTAAAGCGGTTTCAAAAGCAAGTTTAAAGTGAATA
>NC_051406.1:24087819-24088037 GCF_015228065.2 Penaeus monodon
AATAAACCCGAACTCCTAGGTTTCCCTTTTCCCCTAAAAGACAACCCGCTTTGCCTCTTTCCGCGACTGATGCCAGAGGGTGGACCTTAAGCCGTCTGATTTTGAGCAGCACTGAAGTGTCGCATGCGGAATTGTTGAAACTCTACCGTGTGGTGCATAAGTCTTTTGATTTTGAGTTTTATCTCATTATTTAGGTGATTAAAATGTAGCATGTCAAT
>NC_051406.1:24088137-24088204 GCF_015228065.2 Penaeus monodon
CCCTCCTTTTTTTTTGGGGGGGAAAAAAATTTGGGGGGGGTCCCACCCCCTCTTTTCCTGCCCTCCT
>NC_051406.1:24088980-24089050 GCF_015228065.2 Penaeus monodon
GAGAAGAAGCAAAACTTAGAGAATAAAACCAAAATTCAAAAATAAACAGAAGAGAGAGACAGGAAGAGGG
>NC_051406.1:24089128-24089349 GCF_015228065.2 Penaeus monodon
CTAGAAAACGGCAGCGAATTCAAATGGAAAAAAAAAACACACACACAAGCGAAAGAGAGAACAAAAGAGACCGAAAGAGAGAAACACCCGCCAAGAGACCCAGAAGAGGCTCTCATCACAGTGAAAGTGCTGGACCTGCGTGGCACCGCCGCTCCTTGCCAGGCGTCGCTGGCGTTTTAACTCGTGACTCGCACCTTTTCTCCTTCTTCCTCTTTATCATT
>NC_051406.1:24089994-24090059 GCF_015228065.2 Penaeus monodon
TGCCGTCGCAAGAACACTTATTATTTACAAGACCATCTGAGGAAAGACGTTAAGACGGAAGGAAC
>NC_051406.1:24091328-24091471 GCF_015228065.2 Penaeus monodon
TTGCGATTGTTACTTCCGTCATGCAACTGCAACTTTAATTTCCAATCCCATAGCAACAGTAACATTTACAAATAAACAAAGGAAGCAACAGTAACATTTACAAATAAACAAAGGAAACTGCAGATACAACCATAAATGCATTC
>NC_051406.1:24091871-24091947 GCF_015228065.2 Penaeus monodon
GGCACCAGCCATCAGTATCACCACGATCGCCAACCAATCACCTCGAGAGTTCTTTGTGTGAGAACGGCAGGAATGA
>NC_051406.1:24092106-24092185 GCF_015228065.2 Penaeus monodon
ATCTTTACATAAAAATCTGCAACAACTCGCGCTCTCTTGCAACAGTGCAATCTGTTTTGCATACATTCTTCAGGTCACT
>NC_051406.1:24092958-24093077 GCF_015228065.2 Penaeus monodon
AAATATGTTTTCAGACATTTTCATTTTCAATTCTTTACCACATGGAACGCCGAATGTTGCCATGGGGTTGCGAACTCATATTGCACCGCTCTGCAACGCCGCATTCCTGCAACTTTGCA
>NC_051406.1:24093344-24093441 GCF_015228065.2 Penaeus monodon
CTGTTATTATGTGTTATTAATTTTAGTTTATTCGCTGCAGTAATTGCGTAAAAAATAAGGCTTTTATTTATCTATTTCTTCTGTCACTGTAAATGAG
>NC_051406.1:24093529-24093660 GCF_015228065.2 Penaeus monodon
TCCCTTTTCTCCCCCCCCCCTTTCACCCTCTCCCCTTACACATGCAACCCCCGACCCACTCCATCTCCTCCGCACATATAACAACCCTCTCCACATACGCAACATCCACAACCTCTCCCCCATACATGATT
>NC_051406.1:24093697-24093824 GCF_015228065.2 Penaeus monodon
ATGTAACAGCGTGGGTGGCGGCAGCGCGAAGGGAAAGTGTGGCTTACGCCTCTCTCGCTCCACTCGTTTTCTCAGTCACGATAACCGTCACCTCAGGTCAGGGGGGGTCAGGGGGCCGCATCCAAAT
>NC_051406.1:24094072-24094664 GCF_015228065.2 Penaeus monodon
TTACAGGTGTGTTTCAAGGAGAGGGGGTAGTGATAGTGGGGGGGGGGAGCTATTAAGGATAAATAGAACGAAGGGAAAGAGATAGAGGATGATAACAAGAATAGGCAGATCAGGAAATAAAAAACTGAGAAAGATTTTTTTTAACAATCACTAGTTGAACTAAAACTAAAATAAAACAAACTTTCTGTCATTCAATTTTGAAGTTTTAAATCTTACCTATCCCGCAAGTCAAGAGTACCGTTATCGCCACATAACAAAATTTTTCTTACTCAAAAGCATGACAGCAGAATAAAATAAAAATAAAGCGAATAATCTGAGCGGCATAAAAAAAAAAAAAAGCAACTCTAACACTTAACAAAACACAACATCATCCCATTTCGGACAACATGCTAGCAACATGTTAGAGGCACAGAGACATTCAAACCATCCACCCTCTTTGATGACAGGCGCAGACCCGCATACTACCTTCACGGGTATTTCGAGTAAGTGCGTGCGTTCGCGAGAGAAAAAGGAGATTGCATTTAAGCGTCCGCAGACGATCAGCTGCTCAGGCGTGGGGGCTGTTCCTCGACGCATCGGAGAATTCTGGGTC
>NC_051406.1:24095657-24095812 GCF_015228065.2 Penaeus monodon
TTAAGGTCTATTTAAATGGACAGAAAAGAATAAGCATTTCGAAAGATATAATAAGAGCCAATTGTAATGCAGACGAACAAAGAGCAGCATATGTGAGAGAAATGTAATGAGGGATACGTTGATAAGCGGTGGACGAGCGGCGATGGAAAGATCAA
>NC_051406.1:24098165-24098287 GCF_015228065.2 Penaeus monodon
ATGCGATAAAGCAAGGAGATATTAAAATGAAAAGACGAAAATGAGAACGACACACGCAAAGGGGAAACAAAGGGAAGACGAAGAAGAATAGCATGAGAGGAGACACAGCACTAAAAGACAAT
>NC_051406.1:24098661-24099469 GCF_015228065.2 Penaeus monodon
TCCACCACTTTCTTACTTCCTCATTTCTCTTTTTTTTTTGTATTTTGTGTTCATTTGATTCTCATTTTACTTATTTTATATCTTTCAGATTCTACAAAAAATATAAATGAAAAAATGAAACAAAAAATGAAGAAAAACACGAGGAATAATGGATAAAGAATATTCAAAAATCAGAAAATCGTGCGTTGCTCCTCTGTCGTGAAAGAGTGACTTTTCACCCTTGTAAAGCCCCAGTCACTATTGCAGGAACGAATAGATTCAACAAAGAAAGGATCACTGCATCAGATCCCCTTTGATAGATACCAGAGTGATTTAGTCATCTTCCGTATCGATATTTTATTGGCGATCAGCTGACTTCGTGATCAGCTGATCTGTTCGTGCTAAGTCGGGAAATTTTCTCGATCAGCGGGATTTGTTTTATTTACACGCCATCAGCTGATTTCAATTGGTGAATGCTCGATCAGAAATTTCTATTTATCGAGTGCATGTCTCAGCCTGTGTCCCTTGGTGACACGTTTCCAGAGATCTATTCTTGTTCTTTCTTATACATCAAATTTGATAAAATAGAAACAAATTATGATAATGATAGCGAAACAGGAAGATAGATGAAAGGCTTTCACAAGAATATAAGGTAACAGTCGTGGATTCCATCTTTGGATTTTTGAGGAAGCAGAGGCGAGGAAGGTATTCAAAATTCTCCTTATTCCCAGCTTTGGATTCTCCACTAAAATGGTCATCGAGGGCATCGGTTGACATAAGCTTTAGGTGTTGCTATAGCTGCGTATCAAGAATCTCAAATTATCAGTGA
>NC_051406.1:24099499-24100057 GCF_015228065.2 Penaeus monodon
CTGTATCTTCTTTTTGGACTTGCCCAGTCTGACTACATTTCGTTTTTTTTTTCTGTCTGTCTTCTCATATTCCCACTTCCTCTCTTTTGATGCACAGCATTCCTGTGCACGTTTATGCCTCCCCCACCCCCTCTTCTACTCTCTCTCTCTCTCTTCTCCCCTCTCCCCTTCTCTTGGTTTCTGCATCATTCCACAAAATTCCTCCCTGTTCCCTTCTGTTTTTCTGTCTGTCTGTCAACCCCCCCCCCCCTCTCTCTCTCCTTCTCTTCTCTTTCTCCCCCTCAGTCTGTCTGTCTTGTCCTATATATCTGTATCTTCCTTTTGACCAACCCCCTAAATGACTACATTTCGTTTTTTTCTGTCGTCTTCTCATATTCCCACTCCTCTCCTTTGACGCTCAACCCCCCTTCCTGCCTCTCTCTCCTCTCTCTCTTCTCTTCCTCTTCTTTTCCTCCTTTTTCCCCCCTTCTTCTCTTTCTCTTTTCTTTTTTTCTGTTCTGCTCTCTCTTCTACTTATTGTCTGTTTGCTGCCTCCCCTCCTCCCCTCCTCCTTTTTTC
>NC_051406.1:24100106-24100313 GCF_015228065.2 Penaeus monodon
CCTCCCCCCCTCCCACATAATAGCCGTCCCCTATACCTCCTCCCACTGCTCCCTCTTCCTCCGCCTCCCCTTCCCTTCCCCACTTCCGCTTCTCTCTGTCTCTCTCAGACGGTAATGTTACACTGCCTCTCACTTCCGGCAGCATCGCAGGCCGCTATAGGCGTGGGAAAATATTTCCTTTCCTCTTCCTTGGTGCGGTGGTTGAAA
>NC_051406.1:24101178-24101470 GCF_015228065.2 Penaeus monodon
ACCCCTGAACTCGTCTGTCTATCCTATCTTTTCCCTAAATTCAGGGCAGCGAAAAACCTCCCCCAACTAACCATTAGTTTCCAACCCTTGCTCTCACACCTGTCTCTTTTAATCTCCCCCCCTTTTTCCCTTCATTTCCCCTTTCCTCTCCCCTTTCTTCCTACCCCCCTTTTGTGACCCCCACCTTATCCCCTTTCATTCTTCTATTTCTACCCTTTTTCCCCATTCTCCCCCCTCTACTTCCCCCCCCCCTATGACCCCCCCCCCCCACCCTGCTCCGTGAGGGAAATAA
>NC_051406.1:24101589-24101677 GCF_015228065.2 Penaeus monodon
AAATTTTCCTGTAGAGGAAACAGATCGTTTTCTGTCTTTTTTTAAATATACATATGTTTTGTTTTCTATTTAGTGTATTTTTAGTTGT
>NC_051406.1:24102116-24102295 GCF_015228065.2 Penaeus monodon
AAAAAAAAAGTCTCTCGTTCTGTTGCATTGCATTCCCATTTGCTTCGCTTTTCCTCTTTCTTTTATTTATTATATAGATAATGATTATGTCATTCTCCAGTTCAAAGAGTACATAGGAAAGAAAATACATATTCGCTTGGGAACCTTGGCTTTAAGAAAAAGCTGACTACGGTGTGAAA
>NC_051406.1:24102352-24102509 GCF_015228065.2 Penaeus monodon
CTAAGAAAAATACGCCGTTCTATTTTGGTTGGTCGCTCCCACGGGATGCTCGTGCTTTTGTTTGTTTGTTTGGATTAAGCCGTTTTAGGGGAGCCTTGGTTTCGTTGTCGTTGCAAAAGGAGATGTGTTTCCTTTGAAGCCTTGGTGTCACTATAGG
>NC_051406.1:24102970-24103192 GCF_015228065.2 Penaeus monodon
ATGAAATACGGCTGAGAACAAAAAAACATTGCGTCCAACTTTTATTCTTACTGAACAGTTCCACACGACAAAGGAAAGGCCGCTCCCCCACACTACCAAGAAAACAGCGTTTGGTTTGGACATTTTCCCTTTGATTTTTCTTCTTCCCTCACATCCCACTGCATAAGTAAGAGTCGGCATGCATCAGTTCAGCAAAACAAACAACAAAAACAGCGTAACAAA
>NC_051406.1:24103241-24103481 GCF_015228065.2 Penaeus monodon
TTCCTTATTGTACGATTGTTACCCTTTAATTAAACATGTGCATTAAAACAAACTTTAAGTAACAAATAAAACAGAATACGAGAAAAAAAATCACAAAAAACACCGTAACAAGATTTTTTTTACGATCACCATTTCTGCTTCTCAATATGTAAAAAAAAAACATTAAGGAACAAACAATACAATATACGAATAAAAGCGGATGCAATAAACGGATGAAATAAAGAAAGTAATCACAGAATG
>NC_051406.1:24103540-24103674 GCF_015228065.2 Penaeus monodon
AAGTCCAGAAACATTACATGAAATATTACATAAACGCCGAGTACATAAAAGCATTATTTACATGCCCTCAACCCCCTCCCCCCCCCCTCCCACCTTTCCGCTGGGCGTGAGAATGCTGCTCAGGGTGCCTTTGT
>NC_051406.1:24104479-24104675 GCF_015228065.2 Penaeus monodon
CAATTCAAATGAAGTTGATAATCAGTGAGTAATTCGTCTGACATCGAGCTGCTGCCGAAACCGGACGTCTCCGAAACCGCTCCTTGCGTCTCATGTCCGTCCGTCCGCTGGGCGAGCGATTTAGACGCAGGGCTCTCGAACACTCCCACTTTCTTGCCTCTCTCTTCCAGTGAATGTCGCCCGTACCCTGGTGGGC
>NC_051406.1:24108882-24108984 GCF_015228065.2 Penaeus monodon
CCCCCCTTTTTCCCCCCTCCAATCATTTACCCGGAGGGTTACCCCCGGGAAATTTGCCAGGTTTTGCAAGTCCCCTGGGGTTCACGGGTAAACCTTTTTGCT
>NC_051406.1:24109059-24109253 GCF_015228065.2 Penaeus monodon
AGTTCCTTGGTTGTCTTCTTGAAGAATGTAGGATTTTTCTTCGAGAATTTTCCCTCCAGCAAGCGAGTCAGCTTGAGGCCCTTTGTTTAAACCTGGGGGGCCAAATTCGGGGGGGGGGGGAAAGTTTGGGTTAAACATGCCTGGTCAGCTTCTCCCCAAAAATGTCCTTGATAGTTTGTTCGTATGCCCCCAAA
>NC_051406.1:24110200-24110307 GCF_015228065.2 Penaeus monodon
AAATAAAATTTTTATATATAAAAAAAAAAAGATTTTTATTCCGGGGTTGAGTAAACGGCCCCGGGCCCTTATTTCGGGCCCCCAGTCCGCCTTTGAAGGAAAAACCT
>NC_051406.1:24110485-24110780 GCF_015228065.2 Penaeus monodon
GTCACTTCACACTACTATTCCCCTTTACTTTTTACCATTACCCTTTTTAAAAAAAACAAAAAAACGCTAAATCGATAAAGAAACAAATTTTTTTAAAAAAATTAACACCGTAATGATTACCAATAAATTTTTAAAAAATTTTTTAAAAGTTGGGGACATCATTTTAGTTTTTTTAATAAAAAAAACACTATTTTTTATCTAATATTCAGCACTCTAATTTATCTAATATTCATCAGTTACAAATAGTGTTTGAAAAAAAAAACGATAACAAAAATTAAATGAATAAATGAATAAA
>NC_051406.1:24110816-24110916 GCF_015228065.2 Penaeus monodon
GAAACATGAAAGTGAAATGTATTGCTTTATTTTTTTGTTTTTTATCTTCATCTTTATCCTTTTTGTTTTAAATATTGGTTTTTTTTAAATTGCCCCCTTC
>NC_051406.1:24112785-24112940 GCF_015228065.2 Penaeus monodon
TTTCCCCCCCCACTCAATTTTACCTCTTTCTTTTTCCACTTTTCCCCTCCTTTCCTCTCCCTTTTTTCCCCTTTTCCCCTTTTCCCTCTCCCTCCCTTTTTTTTTCCTTTTTCTTTTTTGGTTTCCCCTAAAAACTCTCTCCCCCCTTTCTGTAA
>NC_051406.1:24113113-24113217 GCF_015228065.2 Penaeus monodon
CTTTCTGGGGGGGGCCTCTTGCCTTGGGGCTTTCCCCGGGGTTTTCTCTTTTCCAAAATTTTTCGGGCATCTTCTGGGTTTCCTCATGCGGGCGGGCTTCTGGG
>NC_051406.1:24113256-24113641 GCF_015228065.2 Penaeus monodon
TCCCCTTTTCCCCACCTCCCCCTCTCCTCTTCTCCCCCCCTCTCTTTTTCCCTCTTTTACCCTTTTCCCCTCCCCCTTTTTTTTTTCCTCTTTTCCTCCAAATTTTTCCTTCCCCCCCCTCCCTTTTTCCTTTTTTCCCCCTTTTTTTTCCCCTAAAATTCCCTTTTTCCGGCCCCCAAAAAGAAAAAAATCCTTTTTAATTTTTTTTTCCTTCCTAATTTTTTTTTTTTTTCCCCCTTTTTTTTTTTTTTTTTTTCCTTTTTTTAATTTTTTTTTTCCTTATTTTTCCTTTTTTTTTTTTTTTTTTTTAATAATTTTTCCCCCCCTTTTTTTCCTTTGTTTTTTTCCCCTTCCCCCCTTTTTTCCCTTTCCCCCCTTTTTTTTT
>NC_051406.1:24113658-24113807 GCF_015228065.2 Penaeus monodon
TTTTTCCCCCTTTATCCCTTTTATCCCCCCCCTTTTCCTACCCCCCCCCTTTTAAAAGGGGGGGTTTTTTTTTAAAATAAAGGGGGGGGGGGGGGGGTTTTTTCCCCCTTTTTTTTAAATTTTTTCCCTTTTTTAAAGCCCGGGTTTAA
>NC_051406.1:24114347-24114583 GCF_015228065.2 Penaeus monodon
ACTTTGTTTTTCCTTTCCCCCTTCCAAAATTTTTTTTCTTTCATTTTTCTTTTCCATTCCTCCTTTCCATTTTTTAATTTTAAATGAAACATCCCCTTCCTCCCCTTGGGGCCTCAATTTTTTTGGTTTCCCCCTCCTTTTGAAAAAAAGGGCCGGCCCCTTTTCCCCTCCTAATTTTCCCCTTTTCCCGGGGGGGGCCCTCTTTCTTACCATTTTCGGGGGTTTTAAAAAAAATA
>NC_051406.1:24115590-24115822 GCF_015228065.2 Penaeus monodon
GTAGCTCGCTGGTGTCACATTACCCAGCTCCGGACCGTCAGCCTCTGCCAACACCGCTTCCAACGCTGATTAGGCCTCCCCGTCGCCGCCAGCGCCACCTCTCGGCCAACATGTCCCTCTAACAACCCTTGCACACTGGCAATACCTTTTTTTGAAGAATCTGTAGAGATGATTCTCATAAATCTGCGCTGATGAAAAGAAAAAGCGAATTGATGAATTATAGGTTTCTAGA
>NC_051406.1:24117153-24117464 GCF_015228065.2 Penaeus monodon
AAGATCAGTCTGGTTTCCTGTAGTGATAACAATGACGGTGCGCCTTCATTCACTTTCTTCATTACTCGAAAATCAGAAAACAAAAAAGAATAACGGGCAACTATTGCTGCTAAATTTTCTTTTTTCGTGAATCATATATCATTTCTAAATCCTATTTTTTCTTCATGTTTTTCTGCATATTTTTTTCTGCTTTTTTCTGCATGTTTTCCTGCATGTTTTTTTTCTGCTTTTTTCTGCATGTTTTTCTGCATGTTTTTCTGCATGTTTTTCTTTCCTTCCTCGGTTTACGAACATCTTCATAAGTTTGTCTA
>NC_051406.1:24119943-24120244 GCF_015228065.2 Penaeus monodon
TAAACAAAACGAGTTTTACAAGTCCGGGGGCCGCAAACAAAAAGTCTTTCCCACACAATGCCTTTAAAAAATCGACAGCTTTTTCTTATCAAGGATCTTAAAAACCTGATAAGACAGAGATAAGACCAGGAACCCCTATAAAAAAACCCCGGTTTGAAATTGTAGTATACCATTTTTTTTTTTTGCGGCAAATTTAGTTAATGGACCGTTTTATTTGTCGGTTTTTATTTTTTGTTTCGTGATTTCTTTGTCATATTTTTTTGGTTCCCCTTTTTTTTTCACCTCTAATATAAAAATGTAG
>NC_051406.1:24120971-24121072 GCF_015228065.2 Penaeus monodon
ATATGGTTTCCCCGTCACCTTTCCCCATTTTTTTTTCTTTTTTTGCTATTAAGATTTAATTGGGTGATGATCTAAAACATCATTTTCTAAATCATATTATC
>NC_051406.1:24125247-24125492 GCF_015228065.2 Penaeus monodon
CATTTATGTTTGAATGCCTAGACAGACAGATAGATATAGAAATGCACATGCCCACCAGGGTACGGGCGACATTCACTGGAAGAGAAGAGGCAAGAAAGTGGGAGTGTTCGAGAGCCTGCGTCTAATCGCTCGCCCAGCGGACCGGACGGACATGAGACGCAAGGAGCGGTTTCGGAGACGTCCGGTTTCGGCAGCAGCTCGATGTCAGACGAATTACTCACTGATTATCAACTTCATTTGAATTG
>NC_051406.1:24125943-24126009 GCF_015228065.2 Penaeus monodon
GTTGCTTGTGTCCCTTGTATGTTTTTTGTCGTCAGTTTTATTGATGTTCGTACTTCTTTCTTTCTT
>NC_051406.1:24126265-24126389 GCF_015228065.2 Penaeus monodon
AAAGGCACCCTGAGCAGCATTCTCACGCCCAGCGGAAAGGTGGGGGGGGGGGGGGTGAGGGCATGTAAATAATGCTTTTATGTACTCGGCGTTTATGTAATATTTCATGTAATGTTTCTGGACT
>NC_051406.1:24126449-24126691 GCF_015228065.2 Penaeus monodon
CATTCTGTGATTACTTTCTTTATTTCATCCGTTTATTGCATCCGCTTTTTTCGTATATTGTATTGTTTGTTCCTTAATGTTTTTTTTTTTTACATATTGAGAAGCAGAAATGGTGATCGTAAAAAAAAATCTTGTTACGGTGTTTTTTGTGATTTTTTTTCTCGTATTCTGTTTTATTTGTTACTTAAAGTTTGTTTTAATGCACATGTTTAATTAAAGGGTAACAATCGTACAATAAGGAA
>NC_051406.1:24126737-24127480 GCF_015228065.2 Penaeus monodon
TTTGTTACGCTGTTTTTGTTGTTTGTTTTGCTGAACTGATGCATGCCGACTCTTACTTATGCAGTGGGATGTGAGGGAAGAAGAAAAATCAAAGGGAAAATGTCCAAACCAAACGCTGTTTTCTTGGTAGTGTGGGGGAGTGGCCTTTCCTTTGTCGTGTGGAACTGTTCAGGAAGAATAAAAGTTGGACGCAATGTTTTTTTGTTCTCAGCCGTATTTCATTTCTTTCCTTTCCCCTCCCTCATTCTCCTTTCCATCCCCTCTGTTCTTACCTTCTTTCCCTCCATTTCATCCCTTCTTCCTCTCCTCCGCCTTCCTCCTTCCCCTCTTTCCGTCTCTATTACTCCTTCCCTCAAACCTTCATCGTCCCTTCTACTCCCTCTTTCCTTCCCCACCGCCCCTCTCCTTGACCTCCCCTCCTTTCCTCCTTGCCTCTCCACCCCCTCCCTCCCCCCACCCCCTTCCTTTCCCTCCAACTCTCCCTCCTTCCCTTCATGCCCGCTCTCCTCCCCCTCCTCCACCCCTCTCTCTTCCTCCCCTCCCTTCTCCATCCCTCCCTCCTCGACCCCTCCCTCCTCCATCCCTCCCTCCTCGACCCCTCCCTCCTCCACCCTCTCCCTGCTCCACCCCCTCCCTGCTCCACCCCCTCCCTCCCCCTATAGTGACACCAAGGCTTCAAAGGAAACACATCTCCTTTTGCAACGACAACGAAACCAGAGGCTCCCCATAAAACGGCTTAAATC
>NC_051406.1:24127615-24127791 GCF_015228065.2 Penaeus monodon
TTCACACCGTAGTCAGCTTTTTCTTAAAGCCAAGGTTCCCAAGCGAATATGTATTTTCTTTCCTATGTACTCTTTGAACTGGAGAATGACATAATCATTATCTATATAAATAAAAGAAAGAAGGGAAAAGCGAAGCAAATGGGAATGCAATGCAACAGAACGAGAGACTTTTTTTT
>NC_051406.1:24128168-24128308 GCF_015228065.2 Penaeus monodon
ACATATGTATATTTACAGAAAGACAGAAAACGATGCTGGTTTCCTCTACAGGTAAATCCCCTTCTCCCCCTTCCCCCCTCCCCCTCCTTCCCCCCGCTTCCTAAACCGTTTAAAGGCCCGGCTGTCACTCAACACCTGAC
>NC_051406.1:24128411-24128664 GCF_015228065.2 Penaeus monodon
AATGAGGGAAAAGGTAGAAATGAGAAGAATGAAAGGGGGATAAGGTAGGGGTCACATAAGAGGAGGTGAGGAAGAAAGGGGAGAGGAGAAGGGGAAATGAAGGGAAAAGAGGGGGAGAGATGTAAAAGAGACAGGTGTGAGAGCAAGGGTTTGGAATCTACATGGTTAGTTGGAGGAGGTTGTTCTGCTGTCACATGAATTGAGGGAAATAGATAGGGGATAGACAGACGAGTTCTAGAGGGTGAGAGAGAGA
>NC_051406.1:24129488-24129594 GCF_015228065.2 Penaeus monodon
TTTCAACCACCGCACCAAGGAAGAGGAAAGGAAATATTTTCCCACGCCTATACGCGGCCTGCGATGCTGCCGGAAGCGAGAGGCAGGTAACTTAGGAGAGAGACAG
>NC_051406.1:24130127-24130256 GCF_015228065.2 Penaeus monodon
GGTGGGGGAGGCATAAACGATGCACAGGAATGCTGTGCATCAAAAGAGAGGAAGTGGGAATATGAGAAGACAGACAGAAAAAAAACGAAATGTAGTCAGACTGGGCAAGTCCAAAAGAAGATACAGATT
>NC_051406.1:24130281-24130924 GCF_015228065.2 Penaeus monodon
TCACTGATAATTTGAGATTCTTGATACAGCAAGCTATAGCAACACCTAAAGCATTATGTCAACCGATGTCTCGATGACCAGTTAGTGGAGAATCCAAAGCTAGGAATAAGGAGAATTTGAATACCTTCCTCGCCTCTGCTTCCTCATAATCCAAAGATGGAATCCACGACTGTTACCTTATATTCTTGTGAAAGCCTTTCATCTATCTTCCTGTTTCGCTATCATTATCATAATTTGTTTCTATTTTATCAATTCGATGTATAAGAAGGAACAAGAATAGATCTCTGAAGCGTGTCACCAAGGGACACAGGCTGAGACATGCACTCGATAAATAGAAATATTCTGATCGAGCATTCACCAATTGGAAATCAGCTGATGGCGTGTAAATAAACACAAATCAGCTGATCGAGAAATTCCAGACTTAGCACGAACAGATCAGCTGATCACGAAGTCAGCTGATCGCCAATAAAATATCGATACGGAAGATGACTAAATCACTCTGGTATCTATCAAGGTGATCTGATGCAGTGATCCTTATCTTTGTTGAATCTATTCGTTTCCTGCAATAGTGACTGTGCTTTACAAGGCTGAAAGTCACTCTTTCACGACAGAGGAGCAACGCACGATTTTCTGATTTTCTGAA
>NC_051406.1:24131249-24131434 GCF_015228065.2 Penaeus monodon
GGCGTTTGGGGTAGAATAGAGGAAACGGAAGTAAAGGACAAAAACGCAAGAAAAGGAACAAAACAAAGCTTTCAAGATGTTTGTGGAATGCTGACCCCCCCCCCCTCCTTCTCCCATCCCCAAGTACTTTTCACCATATCTCAAAACATCAGCCGGAAGCTGAAGAGGATACAGAGTACACACAC
>NC_051406.1:24133181-24133281 GCF_015228065.2 Penaeus monodon
CCCCACCCAAACCAGGGGAAGAGGAGAAAGGAGAAAAAGGGAAAGGTGGGAAAGGGGGAGGGGGGAAAGGGGGAGGGAAGAAAGGGGGGGAATCCCCGGG
>NC_051406.1:24133729-24133923 GCF_015228065.2 Penaeus monodon
AAAGATGTGAGGCACTTTCCGCTCAGATAAGCTATCAGTACAGCCATGTTTAAAGTTGACGGGATTACCAGATCTTCGGGGTGCCCTTCCGCCACCCTAAGTTTAAGGTTTTTTAGGGGGAGGATTTTTTTGGCAACGACTATCAGGCAGGTTTTCCTATGTACGATAATGGAGGGATATTTCCGTCGCCTTGA
>NC_051406.1:24134443-24134530 GCF_015228065.2 Penaeus monodon
AAAGGAAAAAGGGGAAAAACAAAACCAAACCCAAACCAAAAAGGACGGGCAGATAACCCCCAAGACAGGAAAAAAAAAAACAGCCAC
>NC_051406.1:24134549-24134674 GCF_015228065.2 Penaeus monodon
TAAAAAGGTTCTTCACAGCGCACCTAGAGCTCTCTGTCCCTCTGTCCTTATCAATGCGGCTCCCATATCAGCTGATATCGCTGGTCACTCAGAGAGAAGACTGCTAGGAGTGTCGGGCGCTTTGA
>NC_051406.1:24135113-24135192 GCF_015228065.2 Penaeus monodon
TTTTGGGGGGAGCCCCAACAGGGAAGGGGAAAAGAAGAAAGAACAAGAAAGGGGAGAAGGGGGGGATTTTTTTTGGGGG
>NC_051406.1:24135291-24135494 GCF_015228065.2 Penaeus monodon
GGGGGGGGGGGGGAAAAAGAAGGAAAAAAGATAGAAAGGGAGGAAGAAACGACCCCCGAAGGAAAAAGGGGGGGGGGGGAAAGGAAATGAGGAGAAGAGAAAACAGGAGGGAAGGAAGAAGGGAAAAATAGGGGGCGAGAAAGAGACGGGGGTGGGGAAGGATGAGGGGCCAAGGGAGGAAGAAGGAAGAAAGGGCCCTGCTC
>NC_051406.1:24135595-24135759 GCF_015228065.2 Penaeus monodon
AGTCCCGGAATCAGGGTAATGGCTTGTTATCAAATCTTATCTCTCCTTATCGCTCCTTCCATCACGAATCAATCTTTAAAGTCTCTTCGTTGCTATTTCTGTCCTCTCCCCTTGTTTCTTCTGTGCCTCTCGATTCTCTTTCCGCTTCTCTTGGCTTGCTCACG
>NC_051406.1:24136156-24136249 GCF_015228065.2 Penaeus monodon
GTAGGTCAAGAAGGAACGAAGGCGTCCCTCTAAGGCTTGGCAATGTTCATTTCTGCGATCGAATGAATATGCTGCTTGCGTTCGAAGGTGTCA
>NC_051406.1:24137053-24137355 GCF_015228065.2 Penaeus monodon
TCCTGCCTATTACTACTGCTTTACTGTCCATCGGCTCTCAAAATCTAGCGAACCATTCTGCCTCATGGTAATTACAGCATTTTGAGAGTAGTTTGAACATAAATAACCTATCAATTATTTTATTCCATTTTTCTACATCATCGTACCCCGCCATCACTGCCTTGTCCGATTCCCTGCCCTTCATTTTGACAGATGACTGTTTACACGACCGTTGATGTAGGTTTAAAGAAAGTGTTCAAACAAATCGAAAATTCCCCACAAATTTCGTGATCTATGATCGTATTTTAGTGAAGTTGTCATTC
>NC_051406.1:24137580-24137698 GCF_015228065.2 Penaeus monodon
CGATTTACTAACAAGATTTAAAATGCATTCATGTATGATTTATCATCACCTATTGGAGTATAAAAATACTGTGATATCTACTGATATGATTTTTAAAAATACTAAAGCTCTCACAGCA
>NC_051406.1:24138017-24138189 GCF_015228065.2 Penaeus monodon
TTTCGAAAATCCAGATGCGGATGTTTAGTACATCTCATAGATTTTATACTAAAGATATGGATGCTAATCTTATATCAAGTGCGGATGCAGATATTACTTATCTTACAGATATTCCGTGTTTGTGTTTGCGTACACACATACATATACGTCCGTGTAGCCCGTGTACATGCGT
>NC_051406.1:24138272-24138352 GCF_015228065.2 Penaeus monodon
CACCCACATGACTGCCCCGCACCCTCTCGGCCGTTTGTTCAGCCGACTCTGTTATTGTCGGCGACGATCAGCCACCAGAT
>NC_051406.1:24138439-24138968 GCF_015228065.2 Penaeus monodon
AGAAGAGAATACACGTGCCAACAGCCATATGTACGGCACGTGGTAACAGCTGTTCTGGACTACATGCCCCGACCACCTCACACTTCCGGTTATTCGCTCCCCCCCCCCCCTCATTCTCTTCAAACCCCCACTCTTGTAGGAAGGGATAGTTGTGAAAAGGGAGAACGAGGAGGTATCTTCACATCTATGCACGTCTGATAAAAAAAAAAGAATATATTTCTGCGTAAGTCAATTTCCTCTCGCGATCTCAATTACCTAACCTGTAAATATGGCCAAAAACAACAACAACAGCCAAGAATCCAACACAGAGTTGAGAGCGTAATCATCACTGTACCTTAATATCATCATGGACCACAACAAACACTAATCACACCTAAGCTGCTGATAATGACGACGATAGCGAACAGCCGACGCGGACCAGCAGCACAGGGAGTGGGGTGAGTGTCTCGGCGGCCGTTTTAAATCCCGGTTGCGTTGTGGAGTGAACAGGTGTCAGGCTGGCGAACAGAGGGAATAAAGGGGACCAAGA
>NC_051406.1:24139042-24139234 GCF_015228065.2 Penaeus monodon
AAAGAAAAGAGAGGGAAAAAAAACGAAAGTTGGGGACAGAATGATTAGGATGCGAATAGAATTGTGAGAGGGTGTGGGGGAGGGAGGGGAGAGGGGAGGAGGAGTAAGTGAGGGGAAGGAGAGGGACACAGGAGCCTAATTATGAGGGGAAAATGACTGGGTTTTACATGGAGATGCATATGCGCCCATGGT
>NC_051406.1:24139290-24139375 GCF_015228065.2 Penaeus monodon
TGTCTAAAGGTAGGGGTGAGGTGGGGGTGAGTGTACCTAGGGGGTTAGGGCAAGCAGAAGCGGAAACCTCCCTCCTGTTCCTCGT
>NC_051406.1:24139435-24139566 GCF_015228065.2 Penaeus monodon
TGCCCTACTTCCCTCATCGCGACCCAACTGTAAACACACCCTTTGAAACACCCTTTTTTCCCTCACCCCTTCAAGTGGGCGTGCGTGAAAGGCTGAGCCAGGTTGTGGGCGTGGCTGGGCTCGCGCGTGAA
>NC_051406.1:24139596-24140371 GCF_015228065.2 Penaeus monodon
TCACGCCGACAGGTAAACGTTTAAACAAGTCTCGTTTGCCCTTATTTGTTTACTCGCGAACGAAAAGAGAACGAGTGAATGGAAATGGCGGTGATTGATTGGTCCACGGTCGGCGGGGGAGGGGGGGAGGGGAGGAAGGATTATGGGGTGTGGGGGGGGGAGTGGGAGGGAGAGAGGGGGAAGGGAATAGATGGCGAGAAAGGGGGGAGGGAGAGAAAAGGCTGGAGAGTGGAAGAGGAGAAGAGATCGAAAGGAGAAAGAAGGGAAAGAGGGGTGGAGGAAGGAGAAGAGAGAAAACAGGGAGAAAAAAAAAGGTGGGGAAAATCGGAAATAAAAAGGCGGAAAAACGAAGGGGTGGCGGAGAGTACGCAGGGAAAAAAAATGGAAAAAGGGGGGCCGGGGAGAACAGGTGAAAGAGAGAGGAATCATTACCATATTAAAATCATGACCATATTAATTTTATAGTTAACATCATGCAAACGAAAAAAAAAAGGAGGGGAAAGCTGGGGCAACCTGGGTTTAAAAAAACCCAAGGGGAAATGGGAAATTTTAGTGGGAGTAAAAAAAACACCTTCGTCATTTTAACTCTTCCTTTCTTTTCATGCACCATTCGCATACCCCCCCCCCCTCTTTAAAAAAAGGCCAATGGACATTTTCCCTTCGACAGACTGCCCCAGAAAAGAAACAATAAAAGTGCGAGTCAATGTTATTCCCGCCTAAAGAAGTTTGCTCTTCGACGCAACCCGGATATAGCTCAGGGTCAAGACCGCCAAAC
>NC_051406.1:24140679-24140759 GCF_015228065.2 Penaeus monodon
TACTATTGCCCCGTAACACAGGTCCCCTTCAAATGATACCGGGTTGCATTCCATCCTTCCCTTTCATTTTCCCCCCCCAA
>NC_051406.1:24140991-24141179 GCF_015228065.2 Penaeus monodon
TAGCGCCCCCCCCCCCCCACACACACGCACACACCAAAACGTGGAACACAACGGGTAATCAAGTTAAATCAAAACACGGAAGCTTCCACTAATCAAGTTCTGAAAATCGCTCTTGATTACTGAACAACATCAGCTACCTCATTACCCAAGCACGTTCTGGCCAATGAAAGCGATGAACAGCGTTCTTA
>NC_051406.1:24141916-24142086 GCF_015228065.2 Penaeus monodon
GGCATTATCGCCCCGCCTGACCGCCTCGCTTGGCCCGGCATTGAGAAAATCGCAAACAAACGGAGACCGGGGCCTGCTTTTGTGCCCCCTCGCCTTCCTGCTGCCCAATTGCCCAAAGGGGAAATGTTGGGGTTGGTCTGTCTGTACGTATGTATGGCTGCCTGCGTGGG
>NC_051406.1:24143442-24144353 GCF_015228065.2 Penaeus monodon
CGTGCATATCCACTCAAAATCAACAGAGACGAGAGACAGAGAAAGAAAAAAACACAACCCGCATAAATGAACAAATAAAAAAATAAAGATAAAAGAGAACAGAAAAAAAAAAAACAAGCACCCATACCCCAACCCCCCCTCCCCCCCTTCAACCAGCGTAACAAGCCGGTGACGACCAATGCTGCTGTTCACGACCGTCGTTACGTAACAACGAAAAGGCTCTGTGACAGGAGGCATCGATGCACGGTAGGGGGACGGGGAGGGGAGGGGAACGAAGGGAGGGGGCGAGGGGAGGGGAACGAAGGGAGGGGGCGAGGGAAGGGAGGGGAGAAAACGAAGGGAGGGGGCGAGAGGAGGGGAGGGGAGGGGAACGAAGGGAGGGGGCGAGGGAGGAGAGGGGACAAGAGAAGGGTGAATGAGAGGAGGGGGATGAGGGAATGGGACGAGGGGAGGGGACGAGGGATGTGGACGAGAATGGGTGTCTAGGAGAAGGGTGAGGGAAGGAGACGAGGAGAAGGGGAGGGAGATGGGGAGAAGCTGAAGGCGGGATGGGGTGAGGAGGGGGGAGTGTGGGGATGGCGAGAGGAAGGGGAGAAGAGGGAGGGCGGCGAGGGGAAGGGGAGAGGAGGGGAAAGAGGGATCATGTGGGGATGACGAGGAGAGAGAGAGATGAAGGAGAGGGAGGGGAGGAGGAGGGTGGTGCTGGAGAGTGTGGGGGGAGGGTGTGATGACGTGAAAGGGGGAGAGGAGGGAGGGAGGAGAGGGGGTGGGAAGAGGCTGGTATGGTGGGAGGGAGGGGGAGGGGGGGCAGGTGGTTGAGGGAAGCGAACTGTTAACGAGAGGGTAAAGGGGGATATATGTTCAGTTTGCTTGTTTGTCTTGTTCAGCTGGTTCGGGTTTGCCCTTGGGAA
>NC_051406.1:24144906-24145270 GCF_015228065.2 Penaeus monodon
GTTGCATAAAAACTGCATCCTATCGTCATTCCTTTTTCTTCTACTAGTCTCTCTGTTCACAGATTCTAACTACCTTGTGATTATTATTTACTATTATAGCCTCTACTAACTCTCCTTCTCTTACTTTGTGATTACAGGCTTTTTCCAGCCATGTATTTTTTATCGTTGATCAATAGCAACGCCCATCAGTCAAATAGTATTCAAATTAACTTTGACTAATACTTCTCTATACAATAGACACTGCCGTTTGGATAGATACTTTTTTCACAAATGAATACATGATAACCGCCCATTCAGGGCATGTCTATAAAATAATGTTATCAATCAATCTCATCAACGCACACTCATCTCTCTCTTTATCTAC
>NC_051406.1:24145493-24145597 GCF_015228065.2 Penaeus monodon
CATCCCTGACTCTATTTTCCCATCCATTTATCAACGTTTACTAGGACTTTCCTCTCCCGTCCATCTCTCCTCTCTCTCATTATCATATTTTCCCCTCGTTCTAA
>NC_051406.1:24145850-24145965 GCF_015228065.2 Penaeus monodon
AGTGTCCGCTCTGTAGAACATCTGGCGACACCTGTGGACATATGCCCTTATGGACCTGTGGACATTTGGCTCCTCGCCGTCTGCTCCATGGCCAGGGAGGAACGACAACACGAGC
>NC_051406.1:24149669-24149843 GCF_015228065.2 Penaeus monodon
GAAAAGGCGTGACAACTGCAACTGCTTTTTATGCAACTGTTGAAGGATTTAAGCTTTAATCTAGTGCAAGCAAGACGTGACATTTCCAAATACACATTGCTACCAGAGTCCGTTACCAGCTACCAGGCCGATATTGGTATGGAAGAGACACAGAAAAAAGGCTACGCTTATGTG
>NC_051406.1:24149868-24150322 GCF_015228065.2 Penaeus monodon
TGTATCATGAATAAACGAATGCATTTCCTGTATATTGAATATTCCTTTCTTGGACTCTGGGTTGATAACTGTGGAAAAATGAGAAAAATAATGGGAAGTGAAGGCCGGAGATGAACTTATGAGTCTGATTAACCAAGCACAATATTGTAATGTCGATTCAGTAAAGAAAAAAAAATGTTTCTGCAGTACCTCAAATTCCGCAACGGAGTTCTCAGTATGCAGGCGGCCCTAAAACAGAAAATGGAACGCAGTGTATTGGAAAATATCACATGAAGGTTGTCTCTTCCCAGTGATATGCCACGATTTAGGCAACGGCATCTCACAGACACGGTAGAGCTACGGAGGGACATTGAACAGACAAGGGTTCTCCGTTGACAAAAGTTACTCGCAATGTCGCAAAATTCTCTTATCAGAAAAAAAAATAAGTCTCACACTCAAATGGAAAACGAAGTGT
>NC_051406.1:24150357-24150789 GCF_015228065.2 Penaeus monodon
TTGAGTTACTGCTGAAGTCGAAACAGCAAATCAGCAATCTCGTGCCTCTTTTTGGCCATGGCGTCGCATAGCCTTGCTTCGACCCAAGCTGGCGGACAGAGGCACGAGAGGAACCACAGACACGAAGGACAGCGAAGAGTACGATCGACACAACAAAAGCCGAAGCATGTAAGTCGCCATAAATACTTCGGTGAACACTATCCAACACTCGCGACTAAAACAATCCTCACGGACACGTCTAATAACGACAAAAAGGTTCATAAAAGGCTCCATGAAACGAGAGCCATGTACGACCCGTTTAGCGAGGGATCACCACGAGATCCCGATTTCACTGAACTGCAGCGGCAAGTGAGACCAGTACGTGCTTACCCTCGGGCACAACGGCCTTGTTGTTGGCACGCTGGCGCTGGAGGTCGAGGGCTTCGTCGCCAC
>NC_051406.1:24151562-24151780 GCF_015228065.2 Penaeus monodon
TCCCCCGTGGAGCTTACCTGTTATAAAAAAAAAAAAAAATCCAAAGTTTCGTAGCAGCAGGAGAGTCACTTCCATTTCGAGATACCCATGCAGCACGCAATGTAAATAAGGAATTGTGCAATAATAACAAATATCTTTTTATTAAATTTCCAGTGTCAGGATGAATGGTTTCGAGATGAAATACTCTTTCTACAACTGTTGTACAAGGCAGTCATCAG
>NC_051406.1:24152040-24152642 GCF_015228065.2 Penaeus monodon
AAACACACAAACAAAAACGCAAACCAACCACGACCCCCTCCCCCTACCACACCCGGACGCCCCTGCCACGCACACCGGAAGCAGGCGAGTGCGTGTATCTGGCCAAGCTTTTGACCGTGATTTTCCTCCTGAGCAGCTCCGTCCGGCCCGGTGTGTTGACAGCCAGCGGCACTCTGTCACGCTTTATCGCTAACATTAGCACGGTGCTATTGTCACTTACTCACGCTCTCTCACTCTCTCGCTATTCACATATTTTCGCTTTTATTTCCACTGCTCTCCGCTCTCTCTTCCTCTCTTTCATTCTCACCATAGATTTTTTTTTTTCTGCCCGCCCATTTTCACTTCCTTTATTGATTACATATTTTCTCACTCTCCTTTTCTTTCCCTTTTCGATGGCCGGGTTTTATTATCATCATTACTATCATTACCTATCTTTTCCAACATTTTTTTGGATCAACGAGAGATGAAATTATTGTCCTTTTCGTTTCCGGCGATAAAATGATCAGCTTTTGTGTCGGATCGCTAACCCGCGTTTTCTGTGTACGTTTTTTGTGCCCTTTTTAATTTGTATTTTTTAATCTGTTTGTATGTTTATTTTCATG
>NC_051406.1:24152836-24153293 GCF_015228065.2 Penaeus monodon
ACCTTGCAAATTCTAATTCTAAATGCGGCCACGGAATGACCTAGGCAAGTAAAAAAAGAAAAAAAAATGCACTGGAATTTTGAAAAAAGAAGTTCATTTATTATTTACACTTTGCCATCAATATACCTAAATACTGCTCGGCTGTATTATACACGGATCGCAACATGAAAAACGAAATGGATACAGCTTCTACATTATTTTTTCTCAGGCCATCATGGTCGGTCGAAACAATTTGAAGAAAAAATAGATTTTGCAATACGGGTGCAGCTCATTAATGCCACGCCTTATCATATCTGGCTAAAATATTCCATAACTATTTCCTCTAAATGGCTTTGTCTTAGATCTACCTCACTACCGTTTAACTATCATTAGAGTGTTGGACTACGAAGAACTATGAACGACTTAAGGCTTTTAAACACAGGCAGCTGATTGCCCTGTTCGCACGCCGAAACCAACG
>NC_051406.1:24155129-24155371 GCF_015228065.2 Penaeus monodon
CTAATTTCCTCCAAACAGATTATAGTTCACAAGTTAACAATTTACTACTTACAGAACATTATGTAAAATGAATAACATAAAAGGCAGAAAAATACTGAACAGTGACGGAAAACAGCTGTGTTCACACTGCCATAGAAAAGTGGTCGATATTACTGAGTAACACAATAACTTGAATAAATTCCTTCTATCAGGTTTGGCTCTGACCATCTGCAAGTTCGCCGATGGTTCCGGCCAGCTGTGCC
>NC_051406.1:24155444-24155512 GCF_015228065.2 Penaeus monodon
GGGGGGGGCAAGGATAGAGAAATCAGGTGAAAGAGGGAAAAACACGAATTGATAAGTAGATACCCCTC
>NC_051406.1:24155608-24155769 GCF_015228065.2 Penaeus monodon
ATGACCTTTGTGAGAGCATGTCCGGAGGTCAAGGTTAGAGCAGGTGCTGGTGTATGGGGGGCGTGGAAAGGAAATGTCTGTTTATGTCTTTTCGTCTCTCTCTCTCGCGCTTGTGATCGCATACAGAATGACTGATAAATACTCCGGTACAGTAAAAGATC
>NC_051406.1:24156739-24156819 GCF_015228065.2 Penaeus monodon
CATACACAACGCACACTAATCTACCTTCCCTCAGAAAAAGTGCTTTTAATTCCCATCATATTGATAATGCACATATAGAG
>NC_051406.1:24156844-24157218 GCF_015228065.2 Penaeus monodon
AAAAAAAAAGGACACACCATTCATAATTCACACGACACCAATAGGCAAAGCTCAAAATGGAAAATAAAACTCAATTACGCCCTAATTAACCCTCGTATTAAATGGTCGTTGGTTCCCCTAATCGCTCCCTTTAAGAGGTAATTAGGTCGTTTCGAATTGAATATTTGATATGGGAATTTTTCCAGATCGCTTCGCTAGTTTAATCCATTGTTATTTTTTGGTAGTTAGAGTTTATGGATGCATGCGAAATGGGGTGGGTTGTGGAGGGGGGGAGGGGGAGTGGGTGGATAGAAAAGGGGGAGATATGGTGTGGCTGCAAAGTCTTCTCTGACTCACTCTTTCACGCGATCTGGTTATTCATTTATTGCGCGCGC
>NC_051406.1:24157237-24157507 GCF_015228065.2 Penaeus monodon
ACCATATATCCATATTGTCTACATTTAACTTATTTGTGTGTGTCTATTCACCTCCCACTGTCTCTCTCTGCATATTCTGTCTACGCTTATCTACCCTTTCCCCGTTTCTCTGTCTACCTGTCAACACATTTCTTTCTATCCATACCTCCCTATGTTCCTTCTCGTTCCTTTCTCTTTCAATCCCTTTCACCCCATTTCCCCCACTCCGTCTCTTATTATCTCCCCCCTCCTCCCCTCCCTCTCTCTTGTGAATATACGAGTACATGTACC
>NC_051406.1:24157755-24157959 GCF_015228065.2 Penaeus monodon
CTAACCCTTTCGTGACACAAAGCACGTGTCAGACCTACTGTGCATATCGTTTCAGTGTGCTTCCTCAATGTTTCATCGGTGTGTTCGGCTACCTCCCCCTGTGGTCTGTGTTTTATGTGGCTTTGTTGCATCATCGATACTTTTTGTTACGGTTCATGGGGTCTCGTTTTACTAGCCTTGTTCATCATGTGCATGTTGTTGCAA
>NC_051406.1:24159588-24159926 GCF_015228065.2 Penaeus monodon
AGCACACAGAAAGACAAAAAGAGAAAGAGGCAAACAGGCTTCGAGAGAGGCGAAAGAATCAGAAAGAGATGTGAAAAAAAAATCAGACCCATCCCTTTGTCATGATTACCTCCTGAATTATTTTAAATGTCAAGTCCAATAAGACAGGACCAGCTTTTGCGTTAATACATGTTTTCACTTCTTGTTTATTGTTTTCTTTTCTTCTATCTTGTTCCTTTTATCATCACCATCCCTTTTTATCATCTTATTTCCTCTTGTTTTCTTTTTTATTATCTTTTCTTTACTTCTGTTCCTTCCTTTAGTCTATCAGTATATACATATGTATATACATATTATCA
>NC_051406.1:24160289-24160394 GCF_015228065.2 Penaeus monodon
TCTTTTCTATATTCTACTCCTTTGGGGTTTCCCACGTAGGTTTTTTTTTCTTGTCCGATTCTTCCTTATCTACGTCTCCATTTTCATCCAGTTGTTTACTCCTCC
>NC_051406.1:24160703-24160937 GCF_015228065.2 Penaeus monodon
ATACATTTAAAGCCATTCGTTTTTCACCGTTATTTATATTTAAACCTTATTAATTTCCGGGTGATTTGTTGAGTAATATTTCATCAATAATTGGGCTTTGAAGTAATAATCAGTCTGTGTAACTGTTGTCATAATATATTTGAGCCATTTGTACTGTACACGTGTAATACCAACGCGGTCTTTATGATAAACTCGGTTACGGCGAAAAGGCATACCCGATTTTCTGCCTCACGC
>NC_051406.1:24161739-24161992 GCF_015228065.2 Penaeus monodon
TATTTCTTTGCCTGAGATCGTTCCATCGTAAGACCTTAATTAACGTCTTTTCCTTTTTATCTTTCTATCTGCCATTCCCCTTGTCTCCCTCCCATTTCCGCTTTCGCATCATCCGTCCACTTGATTGTTCCTCTTCCAAAGCGTATTTAAATGTTCCTGGGGGTAGAACCTTTATTGTTTCCTCGCCTTTATTTCTGTCTGTCTGTTTGGCTATTTTTTCTTCGATCTCTATCTCTATTTTTCGTCTTCGTTC
>NC_051406.1:24162209-24162381 GCF_015228065.2 Penaeus monodon
AATCTCACTGCCTCCTTTATTTTTCCTCTATTAGTATATCCTTGATCGTTTACCCCCCCATGCCCCCTTCGCCCCCCCCCCCTCCTTCTCCCTCCGAGGCAGGTGATGGCGCGTGTTGTGTCAGTGTCACGTGCGCGCGCGTCGGACCCCGTTACTAGGACTCTCTCTCCCG
>NC_051406.1:24162423-24162980 GCF_015228065.2 Penaeus monodon
ATGATTTATGAAACACTCACTAAGTATGTGGGAGATGCACAGCAATGGCGAAAAGGAGGGAGGTGAGCGTTGAGACAGGGGGGTAGGTAGAGGGGTTCCGATCGAAGAGAGACCGTTGGAATGTTTCTCAACGCAGATGTTTTCCCACGATCTTGTTCTCCCTGCACGTGCCGTCCCTTCACCCCCCTCCCTTGGACCCTCCCCCTCCCCCCTCGGCCCCCCGCCCCTCCCCTTGGCCTCCCTTCCCCCCCGTCCCCTGCCCCGCCCTTTATCACTACCCTCCTCACCCCCTCCCTCTATTCCAAAATGCCTCCATCCCTACCCCCCGATGCATACTTCTACTACCCTCCCTCCCCCTCCCTGGCCCCCCCACACACATACCCCCAAACCAAATTATATACCCCCCCCCCCCACAATCCTTCGCCCTAACCTATACCAACTTTCTCATTACATGCCCTCATACTCCTCCTCCACTTCTATTTTTAGTTTCTCTCGCACCCTCCTATCTTCCCGTTTCCTTCCCCCTTCTTCCTTTGCCCACTTCCACCCTTCCTTAC
>NC_051406.1:24163009-24163552 GCF_015228065.2 Penaeus monodon
AAAGACCCAACAGACTCATCTCCTCTCTGTGGGGTTTTCTGTGCATCGGCATTAAGGAGGGACGATTAACGGGGTGGGGGGGAAAGAATAAGGGTAGTAACGGGGTTACAGGAAGGTGGGTAGAGGGAAGGGGTAGGGTAGAAGGAGGGAGAGGGAGGTGGACAGAGAAGGGGTGGGGTATACAGGAGTGGGAGAAGAGGGAGTAGGGGGTAGACAGAGGGAAGAGGGTAGGGGGTAGACAGAGGGAAGAGGGTAGGGGGTAGACAGAGGGAAGAGGGTAGGGGGTAGACAGAGGGAAGAGGGTAGGGGTAGACAGAGGGAAGAGGGTAGGGGGTAGACAGAGGGAAGAGGGTAGGGGGTAGACAGAGGGAAGAGGGTAGGGGGTAGACAGAGGGGATCAGGAAGGGAGTATACAGGGTAGAGGGAAAGGGGAAGGGAGGAAGGGGGGTGTTGGGGTGGAGTGAAGGAGGGGGGGTGAGGTTGCTATCGATTATTAATAACGGTCACTCAATTAACGTTCCGGGCGCGGTCGTCGACGCTTGT
>NC_051406.1:24163572-24163730 GCF_015228065.2 Penaeus monodon
TGGTAGTTATCAATGTTCTTATTAACACCATTTTTTATAAACATCAAAATAGGACACAATTTCTGGAGAATTCTTTAACGTGCAAATATCAAGAGGAAAAACAAGAATCTAAATAATCGATTTCTTTCTGTCATTCAGCCGGTCACCGGTTGGGATTT
>NC_051406.1:24164001-24164081 GCF_015228065.2 Penaeus monodon
ACCTCACCACACAATGACTGTCCAGTCCTGGTGAGTCAGCTTTGCAGCTCACCCTATTCTCCGCCCCTTTTCCTATCACA
>NC_051406.1:24164956-24165095 GCF_015228065.2 Penaeus monodon
CTTCATATATCTATCATGTCTATTGATTACACAACAAAGGCAAAATTATCCTTATAACGGGACTGACCTTCAAGTGAAATAAACGTTGGGTATATTGATTTTTTTTTTCAGGAAGTAAAACACTTTTTATGAAAGGTTG
>NC_051406.1:24165459-24165648 GCF_015228065.2 Penaeus monodon
TTACGGCCACCCGCATCCTCCTTCGGTGACATTGCAGAAATATATGGCATAATTGTTGCATCGCAGCATGACTATAAAAACGAAAGAAATTGAAGAAAGAGATGAATAGGAAATTAAACTAGATTTTATAATTTGTTTCAGAGAATTAAAGGAGCAGAGGCTTGAGATATGATCCCGCAAGTTCGCTGC
>NC_051406.1:24167584-24167800 GCF_015228065.2 Penaeus monodon
CTGAATTACGAAGAGCCACGCAAAACGTCCGGCTGTTGTTTATCCATAGAAGCTAAACGGATATCTTTTTATACCGCTTTCTGCATGACCTTGCGCGTGTGTATGGGCGCTGCGCTCGCCACATACTGCGCGCATGAGAGACCTGCGGTGCGGGCGGTCGCCTGCGCGTTACTTGTTGCGCGAAGCGAAGAGAGGAGGAAAAAAGGTGGATAGAGG
>NC_051406.1:24168520-24168595 GCF_015228065.2 Penaeus monodon
GAAAGCAGGAGAGCGAAAAAGAGAGAGAAAAAAATCCCAAGAACTAGGTAGCCTAGGAGAGAAATAGCAGTCAAA
>NC_051406.1:24168759-24168838 GCF_015228065.2 Penaeus monodon
TAGTAATTCGTGACAAACCAATCTTAAGGTTACGCACCGGCACCTTGCTTTGTTTTTTGTGCTCGCCCTACCCCTCCGC
>NC_051406.1:24171727-24171827 GCF_015228065.2 Penaeus monodon
AAATTCCCACGGTCATTTTTTTTGTTGTTTCTTTTGTACTTTCTATGTCTAGTCATTTACGCATCTATTTATCTATTTGTTGACTGTTTGACTTTGCTCC
>NC_051406.1:24173003-24173116 GCF_015228065.2 Penaeus monodon
CATCTTGCCTTATCGTAGTGTTCATCAGTCACGTGACCAGACCAGTGCGTGACCGTCGCAACGCAGGTCTGATTCAATTTTTTCTGTGTGTCACGATTTTACGAAATGGCGTT
>NC_051406.1:24174031-24174125 GCF_015228065.2 Penaeus monodon
TGTGAAGTGTGATGGAATAGAATAAGAAAGAGAAGACGAAAGATTTTGGAAATGGAAGAAAAATGTGTGAAGAAAATATGCGATACCGCGCTTC
>NC_051406.1:24177176-24177415 GCF_015228065.2 Penaeus monodon
ATCAGAAATTAACCCTGAATACGCGCATGCACATTGTATTATAAAGATCAACAAACCATATCTGTCCTGCGATCTTGCACTATCAATCACCCCCGCTGTCTCATCCGTGGCATAAGTATAAATAATATTTTCCGTCCCATTATATTCGGCAGATTATATACTGCCGAGTGATTGTAAAAAGAAGTGATTTTTTATTACCAGAAAATGTGAAGTAATATCGTTAATGATAAAAGCCGAAG
>NC_051406.1:24178133-24178255 GCF_015228065.2 Penaeus monodon
TATTCGACCAATAATTATCTCATCTACGCTTTTCTCGTCCTATCGCTCTCTACTCTTTCTGAGAGACAGGATCATCTATATCTCTCTATAGAATGTATCGTGCCTTGCATGCGCACTCGATA
>NC_051406.1:24178970-24179063 GCF_015228065.2 Penaeus monodon
AGGTGTTTGTCTTACACTCCTTATTATAATTATTATTTAGATCTAATTGTTCCTTTCTAAAAATTTAAAAATTTATGGCTACTCGTTTAAATC
>NC_051406.1:24179124-24179311 GCF_015228065.2 Penaeus monodon
TAAAAGTCTTTATTTTGTCATTTATATGTATGTACGTATATTTGATTCCATCTCGCTCTGTTAAAGTGTATTTATCGTTCAACTCTTCATATATCTCCTTATTCGTTTTGTTACTTTGATTTCTTATTCGCCTGTTATCCTAATATACAATGTTGTTTGCATAGTTATAAAGAATTTGATTATACAA
>NC_051406.1:24179619-24179691 GCF_015228065.2 Penaeus monodon
TTCATCTACATATTCGCACTAACACCTGTGCTGCTGCTTTTGTTTTCAGTCCTTGCGGATGTGGAGCAAGGT
>NC_051406.1:24180084-24180315 GCF_015228065.2 Penaeus monodon
AGTAATAAAAACAAAATAAATGAACAATGAAAAGAGAAAAAAAATCGTAAAAACCTTAATGAGCTCCCTAATCCCACCCATGACCAAAGTATTCAAAGGCCGTGATTTCATGCCTATCTAAAGCCTCTCGGAGAGTGTCATCCGTCATCGCCCAGAGTATCAGCTGATGCCGCTCAGCTGTTCGGTGCAGGATCCCTTTTTTCCCGCTGTGATAAGTGCTTGCGAGGTTGT
>NC_051406.1:24180872-24181252 GCF_015228065.2 Penaeus monodon
CAATAATATTGCAGACAATGCTATCTAATGTACTGCCACTACTCAGCATAGTAAATCCCACCACACTAATTGCACTCACATTAAATAAGTCAAGATTAGAATCAACCCTTACTAATTCAGTGTCAATAAAGCAAATAATGAAGCCGCGGTTTCAGTGGATTATTTACCTGCCCTTGTTCGGAATCCAGTTGCTACTCACGTAAGACTTCATGTTATGTTGCTCGATGTTGGCCTCTCTGTTTTATGGCAAAGGGTTAGCGTGTCTGTCCTGTTATTGCTGTTGCTTTTGCAAATGTTGAATGTAAATCTCTTGGCTTGATTTATTTGTTAATTAGATTTTATATGCGCATGCATTACTTTCAGAATTAAGGTATGCAATG
>NC_051406.1:24182507-24182644 GCF_015228065.2 Penaeus monodon
TATTATGTGTGTGGGGGGTGTACTATCTATTTGTACTATATCTATTCTATCATTCATTTATTTTTTTTCTAATTCCCTATCGATAAGCATCATATTTTCATTCCCTTTTATATTCTATCGTCTTCTGTCATCTATCA
>NC_051406.1:24183480-24183555 GCF_015228065.2 Penaeus monodon
TTTCTAACCTACCTTCTACCGCATGTCCGTCATTTTTCTAATATCTCTCTTTCCTGTCTTCCCCCCTCTCTTCCC
>NC_051406.1:24183792-24183967 GCF_015228065.2 Penaeus monodon
TCTTCTTTTTTTCTTTTTTTTTTCCCCCCCCTTTTTTTCCCCCCCTCTTTCTGTTTTTTCATTTTTTTTCTTTAAACGCTTTTTGCACCTAGGTGCACCTATAATACTTGAAAATAGATATCTTTTTCCCGAAAAAAAAACTTTTTAATATTTTCCCCCAGTATTTTATATGCGC
>NC_051406.1:24184036-24185012 GCF_015228065.2 Penaeus monodon
CCCCACCCATGCCCGGGGCCCCGGGCCTTGAAGCATTTTCCTCGTCGTCCTCCCCTCTCCGTTTTCCTTCCCCTCCCTCGCTATCCCTTTTTCCCCTCTTATCCCTTTACCTTTCCACTCTGTCCTTCTACCTTTCCTCCCCCCCCCCTTTTTCTGTCTTTTGCCTCCCCCCCCCCACACCACTTTTTCTCTCTACCCCCCTCCTCTCTTCCTCTGAATCTCTTCTTCCTTTCTCTATCCTCTCCCTCCTCCTTCGCTATCCTCCTCCCCTCCTTTTATCTGTCTCCTCTCCTCTCTATCCTCGCCTCCTTCATATATTTTTCTATACCCCCCCCCCCACGTCCTTCCTTTCTCTGCCCTTTACTCCTCCCTTCTCCCCCTTCTCTATCCACCCCCCCCCCCTTTACTTCTCTATCTTCTCTATCTTCGCTTTCTACTCCTTTCCCCTTTCCTTCTCTATCCCTCTTCCACTCTCTGCTCCTTCCCCTCCCCTGCCTATCTCCCCTCCCCGTCCTCGTATCCCCTTTCTCTATTTATCTCTCCCTCTCTTCTTTTCTCCATCAGAGTCCCAATTCCTCCACTCCTATCCCTGCTCCTTTCCCCTCACCCTCTCAATCCTCGCCTCGCCTCCTATCCACTCTTTCGCTCTTTATTCTATCTTCTTATTTGTTCCTTCGCTTAGCTTCCTCTCCTCTTTCTCTGCTCTCTCTTTGCCCTTTCATTTTCCTATCTCTCCAATCTTTCCTCTCTCTTCTCTTCTCTCCTCTTATTTCCCTCCCTTGTCTTCTCCTAAACGTTTCTTGCCTTATCTTATCTTATCTTATCTCACTTATCTTCTCCTATGGTTTTCTCTTCTCCTTTTTAGCCACCATGACCTTTCTCTCCATTTTTCCTCTCCCTTCCTTATTCTATTTTCTCTCCTATCCTTTTCTTCACTCATCCTTACTGTTCCCCTTTTTCCTTCTCCTTCAGTTGC
>NC_051406.1:24185302-24185622 GCF_015228065.2 Penaeus monodon
AAAAAAAAAAAAAATTGGGGGGGGGGGTTTTTTTTGGGGAAAAAAAAAGGGAAAAAAGGGGATCGAAACAAAGGAGGAAAAACCTCGTACCCACGCAACCCCACCCATTACCCCACCCCCCATGCGCCAACAAATTAGCCAAAAAAGGGACGCTTTCCCAAAAATGGAAAACGGGGTGCACGCCATACCTTTTTTTGGTACGTCCCTACTTTTTAAGTAAAAGCAAGCTAACCTTTTTTTTTTGACAAGAAGGTTTTTATTCGTGCAATTATTTTTGCTTCTTCCCCAGGATTGTGCACTGATTCATTTGTATTAAGTGG
>NC_051406.1:24185655-24186027 GCF_015228065.2 Penaeus monodon
ACAGAAACAAAATGGGGAATTTTGTTCGGGGTTTTGGTTTGGGGTTGGTCTGTTGCCCCAGAAAGCCCCCGCCCCCGTCCAAGGGTTTTTCGGGGGGGGATGGTGTGTGGTGTGTCTCAAAAAAAACCTTATTTTCCCCCTTGACTGGATTTTAAAACAATTTATCTCCCGGTCCGTGTCTTGCCGTTTTCTCATTTGGGAGGGGGTTTTTACTTCCTTTTCCCATGCCCTTTTCTACGATTTCCTACTGTTTTGTAAAAACGGTCCTTTATTTGGACTTTTTTCTTCTTTCCTTTTTTACTATTTTTCTTATTTTGTTTTTATTTAGGAGTTTTGTACTCCTTATTTTCTTTCTCTTCCCCAAACCCTGTC
>NC_051406.1:24186057-24186147 GCF_015228065.2 Penaeus monodon
CATTATAAACATCGCCTTCTTTTCCTTTCTCCTTTTTTCTTTTTTTTCTTCCCCACCGTCTTTTTTTTCCCCTTTTTCCCCTTTTTTCAT
>NC_051406.1:24186723-24186962 GCF_015228065.2 Penaeus monodon
TGTCATGCAGAATACATACCGACCTCTGATTGAAAATTCGCAGCTGTTGGAGCAGCTGTGACGTATCATGCAGTGCAAAAAGACAGTGAAAAACAGTGATAGCATTCTTAGATGAACAGCCAAGGTGTTTCGCGCATACCTTCTGTTCTTCAGATAATATCAGCGATTAATTTTGATATTAATTTTTCCCTTGCCCCCTTCTTCATTATGGTTTTGTTTTGGGGGGGAGAGTAAAGTAA
>NC_051406.1:24187823-24188150 GCF_015228065.2 Penaeus monodon
TATTGCGAATCACAACAACAAAACAAGATAAATGATCATCTTACCCAAAGACGAATGCTCTATTTTTGTTTATCATTTTATTACTAGGATCATCTGAAAGAAATGTTATGATAAATTTCTTTGGCAACGACAGGAGAAAATATTATCTGGTATTTTTTTTCTTTTTCTTTTTATAAAATAAGAATTGTTTTGTTATTTTCAGTTGTTCTTTTAGTGTTTCCAGTGTTCCATGGTTTGTGATAATTATTTTCGTACATACGTTGGCATAGTTGTACATACATACAAAAATGTAAACTACATATATGTGTGTATATACTCTTTATTAGA
>NC_051406.1:24190948-24191102 GCF_015228065.2 Penaeus monodon
CCCCGTATTCGGGGCCCCCAAAGGGAAAAAATACTTTTAAAAGTTCAAACTGACGTAAACCCCGAAACGTCGCATTTTTAAAATTTTTTTCCTCCATTTTTTTTTTTTCAGCCACCGTGGGGGGCGATAAGATCGAACTTTTTTTCTCAGCTTG
>NC_051406.1:24191393-24192200 GCF_015228065.2 Penaeus monodon
AAGAAAAAAAACTACGCAGGGAAAATGAAAGCATGTTGGCGTTGGCTGTGTTTTAGCCTCCCATTGCGGCCTGGGGTTGGGGAAAGGGTGCGGGGGGCTTTTGGTGATTAAAAAAATTTCAAGCGACTTTTTAAAATGCTACCCTTTTCTCCCCCGAGACTTGTACTCTCCGCGCCTTTTTTTTTCTGAACTTCTCCCTCCGCCGACGTCCCCTTTTGCATCTCGTACGGCTTTAGACGTTCCCCCCCTTCTTTTCGATCGGCCCTTTCGGTGAAGGTTCTCCGTGAACGGGCAACCGCAAATTAACCGGGGAACCCCTTTACGCCCCTTTAATTTTTGCCTGGGGGAGGGAAGAGGGATTTTAAAATCTGTGCGGGGGCCGTAGCCGGCCCCGGGGGGTTTTTTCCCACTTTTAAGATGAATTTTTCAGATAACCCGTCCAGGGCTGCCAACCGGCGTTTCCCCACGCAACGGGCTACCAACCTCGTCGCCCGGGAGCACTCTTGGATGCCCAAAAACTCGACCATTTCATCTCCTTTTTATCTCTTTTTATTCTTTCCTTCCTTTCTACACGTTTATCTCTCTTCCTGTCCACAGTAAGATGAGGATAAAATTTTTATTTTTTCTCCTCCCCGATAAAATTTACGCAAAATATATATAAAGGAAAAAATTTAATAATAATAGTAATAAAAGGTCTTTTTCTCAGCGCCGTTTTCTTTTGTACCGCAGCACACTCCTGAAAGAAAAGGAAAAAATCCTTTTCTTTGCACATCCGTATTTGTGCCCTCGCCCACAAATTTCCAAACT
>NC_051406.1:24192237-24192886 GCF_015228065.2 Penaeus monodon
GCCCCTCTCAGTTTTGAAGAAAAAAAATAAAAAACCCCCTTAAAAAAAAGGAAAACCGCCTTTAAAAAACCCCCTTTTCCACTGCATCTCGGGGTTTAAATTAAAGGAACGGCGAGAAATAGCGAGAAACGGCGAGAGCCAAGTTCGTAGCGGCGAGCGGGGGAAATCATTGTAACGGCCCCCCGACCCCAGAGGCCGAACCACACACTACCGAACGTCCCCACAAACCCCACACTCACCATAACCATATAAGTCACCGCAGTCGTGGTTTTGGCCGACGGTCTGGGGAAATTTGATATCCCATTCGTTATCTCTTTGGGGGGCAACGGGTGGTTTTTCCAATTAAGAAAAAAATTTTTTCCCTTTTTTTTTGCTTTTTTGATTGATTTCGTAGTGATCAGAGTTTTTAGGCGAGAGAGAATGGGGGTAGTGATGGTGACGAGCGGGGCTCGGACGGGGGAAGGGTTGCATATACCCGGCCCCGCCGTTTCGGAGCCCGTTACCGACCCCCTCCCCTTAGCCTTGGCCGGTGTTTAAGGGGCCTTAAAAATATTTGATGAAAACTCCTTGTCTCGTCTTGAAAAAAATTAAAAGCATAGGGATCACACATCAAATATATATGTTAAAATCTACAATTTTATTCATATAT
>NC_051406.1:24193940-24194192 GCF_015228065.2 Penaeus monodon
GAGAAGAAAAACTGAACAATCTTTTTAAACGCCATTTTAACGCAAAAAAAAACCAAGGTCAGGTTCCATCTTCGCAAACCCAAATTTATACTTCGTACTTCAATACGCCCCCCCCCCCCTCCCATTATTTACCTGACCATCCCACCCCATGCTGCCCCCCCCCCCCCCCCATGTCTCTCCATCCCAATCATTAAAGTCACATGATGGGTTTGAGATAGGTGGGGGGGGGGGGGGGTAAATGGACATAGGTTG
>NC_051406.1:24194458-24194540 GCF_015228065.2 Penaeus monodon
GGAAATTTGGGGGGGAAGGGGGGGGGGGAGGGGGGAGATTTAAGTGTCGGTGGCGATGGGCTTTTTAGTGGTATTTTTGGGT
>NC_051406.1:24194684-24194794 GCF_015228065.2 Penaeus monodon
CAGTCTCCCTAAAATAGTCCCAGGAGAGCCCTAGCCTTGTCCAAGATGTGTAAGTATTCCGGAGATAAACCGCAGCCTCTTTACTGACCATAAAAGAGATAATAGAGGGT
>NC_051406.1:24194841-24194978 GCF_015228065.2 Penaeus monodon
ATAAGATGCCAGGGAGCGGCAGCGAACGTCTAGAGAAGGGCGTTTTTCAACAGATGGCGGCGGGCTGTTTTTTTGAGAAAAAGAAGAGACAGAAAGACGAATAATTAGCAAGGGGAGGGCCCGGGAAAAATGTGTGT
>NC_051406.1:24196051-24196227 GCF_015228065.2 Penaeus monodon
CCTTTTCCCCACTCATCATACAGCGTGGACCACAAGGCCCTTTAAATTTAAACCCGCAAAAGATTTACCTTTGTTCGTTCCTCTCATTAAAACAATTGTATCGATAAAGTTTTTTAGACGTCTGGAGGACGGGCGCTGAAGATGGCTGTGAGTGAGCGCCCCGGCTGTGTGGTTTC
>NC_051406.1:24196693-24196759 GCF_015228065.2 Penaeus monodon
TATAAAGTTAATCCCCATTTAAACCAGATCTAGGGGGCATGCGCGATGACAGCGTCCGGGAACAAC
>NC_051406.1:24197154-24197549 GCF_015228065.2 Penaeus monodon
AGAAATTGTTTTTAGCCTTTTGGCAAGCCGGATAAAGAAACCATCTGTGCTCCGCCACCACGTGGGGAGCTGTCAGAGAAAACCTGAGTGATATTACAAATATTTTTGCTTGTTTTTTACCTTTAAATTTAATTTCATATACAAAAAGGGATTTTAAAACCATTTTTATATCTTGTTTTTACTGCACAGATTAAAAATATTTATGGTATAATGTGCCCATAAAAATATACCCAAACTATATGAATGCGACTAGAGCCATGACTTTGGGATTTATAGGAGTCAGTATCAATGAATTTCCCGGTTACCATGATGTAAGAATTCATACAAAAATTTTAACCAAGAACTGATTACAAAATTTAATGAAGTGCAAAGTTGTAATGGTTTATAAATAAGTG
>NC_051406.1:24197634-24197764 GCF_015228065.2 Penaeus monodon
GGGGGAGGGAAAGTTTACTTTGGTAGGGAAAATGAGAAGGAAGGCTTGAGAAATGTTAAGAAAAAAAGTTTTTCGGTGATCTCGTAATCAAGTCAACTTACAATGGGGGGCATATATACATACACATATA
>NC_051406.1:24198021-24198142 GCF_015228065.2 Penaeus monodon
CTTTGTAATAGGACGATGCTAATAGTGATCGTAAACAATTGAGTATAAGATTATATTATTATTATTTTCAATCTGTCTTTGTAATAGATCGAACTTTACAGCCGAAAATAGGACTGTTCAA
>NC_051406.1:24198408-24198668 GCF_015228065.2 Penaeus monodon
AAACAACGAAGAAGGTAAGACATGCTTGGAGGGAGGGGGGGAGGGAGGGGGAGGAAGGGGGAGTAGAGGGGGTTGAGCAGGACAAGGGGAGGGGGGAAGGGGGGGGGCGCATGAGGCTGAGGGATGGGGGTAAGGGGGAGAGGGGGGGATGAGAAGACTGACTGCGGTCTAGTGGTCATTAGGGACTGATACGCGAAACCACATGTAATTATTGTTATATGATGATGTACAAGATTTCCTTTTGGCTTGGTGGTTGTGTC
>NC_051406.1:24198707-24198779 GCF_015228065.2 Penaeus monodon
TGTGGTGGGGGGGGGGGTGTTGTGCAGAAGGCTTTCTCATTTTGCCTTGTTTGATTTTCCTTTTTGTTTTCC
>NC_051406.1:24199296-24199478 GCF_015228065.2 Penaeus monodon
ACACAAACAGGACCCCGGCGGCAGCAGGTGTTGTTCCCTGACCAGCGACGCCACCATCAGCAGCGGCACATAATTACCGCCTCAACATAATCACTGCGAGCTCCGTCTCCCAACTGCCGGCTCGATCTACGGTTGGGAGTGAAACGAGGGGACAAACTCCGTAGGCTTGTGCTCGTTGAAAA
>NC_051406.1:24200049-24200289 GCF_015228065.2 Penaeus monodon
CACTGTATACATCCCCTATATGTGCATATGCAGTACATATACAAAGGGAGCAGAGCACTGAACAGAAGATAATTCCAATGGAAAGCGGAGTCAGATGGAGATAAAGCAAAAAGTCGAATCATCGAACGCATAAAGGGAAGAGAAGGGGGACGGATAATTAGTAAGACAGATACCATAAGATGAATACAAGAAACAGGAAGAGGAAGAGCAGATAAGCCACGGAAATCCCACCACCATCGT
>NC_051406.1:24200398-24200472 GCF_015228065.2 Penaeus monodon
ACGACTTATGTGGGAACGCAAAAATCTCTCACGGGCCCCAGACTCCAGGCCGCTTGCCTCTCTCGCTCTCGTGG
>NC_051406.1:24201193-24201398 GCF_015228065.2 Penaeus monodon
GCAACGAATTTTCTGTAAATGTAGTCAGTTTTTAGTGACGTCATAGTCCTCTCCCCTCCTCACCATTATCTTTATTTTCCTTCCGAAATTTTGAATTTCGCGGGAGAGAAAGATGTGTTCCGCCCTTCCGTTGAAATCTGCGGATGGAAATATATCGGCTTCGGATCTTTTGCAGGTGCGTCGGAAAGGTTTTGAAAATACGTAA
>NC_051406.1:24203253-24203627 GCF_015228065.2 Penaeus monodon
AATCACTTCGAAATCAAAACACGGTTTCGCCAACGCCCGCAACCCCCGCGTTCCAACACTAAACGGCACACGCAGAGCTGTATAAATGGTTCGCTTTTCAGAAGATTTACAGACGCTCGCTTGATTATAGGCCAGCGAACGATGCAATATATAATAATAGGCGGACCATTGCTTAATTACCCCCTCATTTATCACAACAGAAAAAAAAAATGCTTGGGCAGCGTTGTTTTATGCTATTTAATTACTTGAGGGGATATGTTTTGGATTTTATTTAGTCCGTGAGTGGGATGACGTAATTAGGTTAAATATACCTTGTTCGGCTGTGACTAATTTTATGGGTGTGTTCGCGGGTTCGGATGCGCGGGCTAGGCCAC
>NC_051406.1:24204193-24204908 GCF_015228065.2 Penaeus monodon
ATTGTTTTTCTAATAACTTTGGAAAATCCGCTGGCTTCGAGTTGAAGCATCGGATTCGAACAAGTCGAGAATTTGCTTTCGTTTTCGCGCGCATATTGCTCTTGGCGTTCGAGCGTAAATTTTACTTTTATATTTATGGTACGGGGATCACGTCTTGCATACAAATAACATTCCATTTCGTATTTTGCTGATGTTGATGCTCGGAGAAAAGTTCGCTTGTGGTTACGGCAGTCTTTCCTTGCCAATGGTTTATATTTCTTATTTGTTAGTTTTCATGGAAGAAATTAAAAATGGCGGCTGTGGTTAAAACAACTCAATCTACACATACACCCTGTGGGAAAAAAAACACAGGGGAATCTAATGCTGTTATTTTGCCAAGAATAATCTCTTAAATAGCACTGAAAAGTTTATATCCTGCATGAAAAAAGACACGTTAAATTTTGCAAGGAAAATAGATGTAAATGTTACAAGCTTTGTCTTTAAAGAAATAGTTTCGTAAATAAAAGTACGAGCAGACAAACTGCTAAATAAAGCATAAGTCGGTAAGACAAACTTTCTTATTGCGCAAAAGAACGACAAAGTTAACGACAGGAAGCTGATTGTACTGATTAGCCCATAACGAGAAGGAACAAAACAGAGAAAGGTAAAATAACGAAGACATGGATAAGAAGGACGGAGAAGTTGAAGAAAAGGTGGAGGAAAAGACGAAAAGTAA
>NC_051406.1:24204935-24205029 GCF_015228065.2 Penaeus monodon
AAAGGGAATACTTTAAAACTGGTATTATTCAAAGAAATCATTATTCTTGATACGATGTTTGGGTAAAGTTCACAAAGTCTGTTAACTTTTTCCT
>NC_051406.1:24206569-24206919 GCF_015228065.2 Penaeus monodon
CAAGGATTTCTCCCACCTACTGTAACTTACTATTAATATTCATACTGCTGCTGTCAATTAAAAACTCCTATTAAACTCGAATCGAATTATATGTGACATGACTCAGCAGGGTTATTTTCCGGTGAGCGTTGGCAACAGTGAATTCCTCCAGTGTCATACTCAAGTACCCGGAACTGGCAACAGTGCATAATGCTAACAGCGTATCAGATAATTGCAGGTGTTGCATTACAGTATATTTTAACTATGTGTATGACATTACATCTGCAATCGCAAAATACTGCCAGAATGGCTATTTATGGCTACAGAAAGGATTTATTGGCTAGTGATACCAGATCAGGCACACCTCTACG
>NC_051406.1:24207540-24207639 GCF_015228065.2 Penaeus monodon
CATAAAACATACCCCCCCCCCCCCATGAATGCTGACGTCACAAAGCCTCCTCCTCTAAAGTCAGGACACTAAGCTTAAACACCAGCGTGACTCAGCACA
>NC_051406.1:24207698-24207857 GCF_015228065.2 Penaeus monodon
GGTAACGTCGAGAAAGGGAATAAAGAGAATGTGATGGAGTTAATGAGAAAATGTAGACAAGAATGAGAAAGAGGATTGGATTTTGGAGGGAAATAGACCTTGATATATTTCAGATATGTTTGTTGTTCCTTAAGCGTTATTAAAAGGTTTGTGGATTGG
>NC_051406.1:24208142-24208291 GCF_015228065.2 Penaeus monodon
GCCTAAAAGGAAAAATACTTTTTAAAAGTTCTAAACTTGACGTAAATCCCGATAACCAGTCGCATGTTTAAAATTTTTCTCTCGTCATTCTTTTTTTTTCAGCCACCGTGGTGGGCGATAAGATACGAACTTATTTTCTTCAGCTTGAA
>NC_051406.1:24208498-24209175 GCF_015228065.2 Penaeus monodon
AAGAAGAAAACTACGCAGGGAAAATGAAAGCAGTGTTGGCGTTGGCTGTGATTTAGCCTCCCATTGCGGCCTGCGGTTCGGGAAGGTGCGTGGCATTTGGTGATATAACAAATTTCAAGCGACGTTAAAATGCTACCCGTTTCTCTCCGCCGAGATCTTGTACTCTCCGCGCCTCTTTTTTTTCTGAGACTTATCGTACCTCCGCCAGACGTCACCTTTTGCATCTCGTACGGCATAGATCGTTCCCCCCCCTTCTTTTCGATCGGCCCATTCGGATGAAGGTTCTCCGTGACACGGTGCAACCGCAAATTAACCGCGGATACCCTCTACGACCCGTAATTTTTGCCTGCGGGGAGGGAAGAGCGGATTTAAATCTGTGCGGATTGGCCGTACGTCCGGCAGCGAGGTTGTTTCCCACGTTAAGATGAATTTTCTCAGAGTAACCACACGCTCCAGGGCTGCCAACCTCGGCGATTCCCACGCTAACGGCGCTACCAACCTCGTCGTCCGGGAGCACTCTTGGATGCCCGAACTCGACCATTATCATCTCCTCTTTATCTCTTATTTATTCTCTTCCTTATCCATCTTACACTGTTTTATCTCTCTTACCTGTCCACAGTAAGATGCTTAGGATCAAAATTTTCTACTTTTCTCCTCCCGCGATCAAATTTACGCAA
>NC_051406.1:24209216-24209972 GCF_015228065.2 Penaeus monodon
ACAGGTCTCTTTCTCAGCGCGCGTTTTCGTTGTACCGCAGCACACTCCTGGAAAGAAAAGGAAAAAATCCATTTCTTTGCACATCCGTATTTGTGCCCCTCGCCTTCACAAATTCCAAACTTACCCCCCACCGTAGCCCGTCCGCCCCTACCCCTACCGCACCTCTCAGATTTGAAGAAAAAAAATCAAAACCGCCTCTTAAAAAAGGAAAACCGCCTTTAAAAACCCTCTTCCACTGCATCTCGCGGTTAATTAAAGGAACGGCGAGAAATAGCGAGAAACGGCGAGAGCCAAGTTCGTAGCGGCGAGCGTGGGAAATCATTGTAACGGCCGCCGAGCCCAGAGTGGCCGAACCACACACTACCGAACCGTCACCACGACACCACACTCACCATACACCATATAAGCTCACCGCAGTCGTGGTTTGGCCGACGCGTCTAAGGACTGATATCCCATGCTCGTTATCTCGTTGTCTGGGCAACGGTGTGGTTATTCCAATTAAAGAAAAAAATCTTTTCCTTTTTATTTAGCTATTTTGATTGTAGTTACGATAGTGATCAGAGTGTTTATGGCGAGAGAGAATGGTGTTAGTGATGGTGACGATGCAGGGCTCGAGACGCGGGAAGGTGTTCGCACTATACCCGTGACCCGCCGGCTTCTGGATGCCCGTTACCGTATCCCTGCCCTTAGCCTTGGCTTCGGTGCTTAATGGCCTTAAAAATATTTTGATGAAATACTACCTTGTCTCTGTCTTTG
>NC_051406.1:24211197-24211393 GCF_015228065.2 Penaeus monodon
TCTTATTAAACGCCAGTTAACGCACAAAAAACCAAGGTCAGGCTCCATCTTCGCGAACCAATTATACTTCGCTACTTCAATACTGACCCCCCCCCCTCCCACTTAGTTACCTGACCATCCCCACCCCATGCTGCCCCCCCCCTCCCCCATGTCTCTCCCATGCCACTCATTAAAGTCACATGATGGGTATGAGATA
>NC_051406.1:24211849-24211957 GCF_015228065.2 Penaeus monodon
CAGTCTCCCCTAAAATAGTCCGAGGAGAGCCGTAGCCTTAGTCCCAAGATGTGTAAGTATTCCTGGAGATAAATCCGCAGCCTCTTTACTGACCATAAAAGAGATAAT
>NC_051406.1:24212010-24212088 GCF_015228065.2 Penaeus monodon
TAAGATGCTCAGGGAGCGGCAGCGAACGTCTAGAGAAGGTCGTTTACAACAGATGGCGGCGGGACTGTTTTTGTGAGA
>NC_051406.1:24212988-24213171 GCF_015228065.2 Penaeus monodon
CCTCCTCACCTTTCTCTCCTTCTCTCTCCCTCCCTCCTCCTTTTCCACACTCATCACACAGCGTGGACTCACAAGATGCCCTTTAATTAAGCCAGCAGCAGATTGACCTTTGTTCGTTCCTCTCATTAAATCAATTGATATCGATAAAGTTTATACTGATCGTCTGGACGTGACGGGACGCTG
>NC_051406.1:24217849-24218055 GCF_015228065.2 Penaeus monodon
CCTTAGAAAAGAGGAAACGAAGGAAAACGACAAACGAGGAAGAAGCCGGCGCTCAGCAACATTGCATCGTCAACAGTTTAGAGGCTTGCAATAACCGGACGCTTGTTTTGCAATGTTGTGCAATCGGGAGGCGGATGGGGAGAAGGTTAGGGGGAAAGGATGTAAAGGGGAATAAAGAGGAAATGGGGAAAATGACGGAGATGGTG
>NC_051406.1:24218290-24218501 GCF_015228065.2 Penaeus monodon
CGAGAAAGAAATCGATAACGATGATAGAAGAAAAGAAAGATAAACGCAATTATCCGTTACTCCCTCTCAGCCTCTTGCAAATTGCCTCACTTACACCGCACAGTAAACACAATGTCAGCTCCCCCCCCTTATCCTACCCCCCCCACCCCCTCATGTGATGAAATCTCGTGAGTCGTTTCCTTATTAACACGGAAGAGGCTCCCCCCCCCCT
>NC_051406.1:24220153-24220247 GCF_015228065.2 Penaeus monodon
GCTGTGTGCTGAGGTTGCAACTCGACGCCCGAGTGATGTGTTGTTGTTGTAGTTATTGGAGTTGCAATGCTATTCCTAGAAAGCATAGCATAAC
>NC_051406.1:24220371-24220760 GCF_015228065.2 Penaeus monodon
ACTTCTGTCAAACGTGCGTGATGTAAATGTTCTGTATTCATTGTGTGATCTTATCGTAATTATTAAAAAATATTTCATTTGTTTTTGTCATTTATATATTTTATAACGCAGTAGTAAAAAACGATCAGTATTATTAATCATTACAATATACAACATTTTTTAAAAAGTTTATTGCACTGGCCTTTAACATGGTTATGAAGTGCAAAAAGACCTATAAAACACTGAAAAGAATGCAATATAACAATAACACAATCAGATTTATTACTGATTGCAAGGAACGTACAAGGCATTAACATTTAACTTGATAATAAGAACAAGACCATTAATGGGGTAATGGTCATTTGTAATACGCACCTCATAATTAGGGTCTTGTTAGTGCGGGTAGGATA
>NC_051406.1:24221216-24221305 GCF_015228065.2 Penaeus monodon
ATCGTTTATATTCGTATATATATATATTTTTTCCCTCCTCCTGCTACTCATCCAATTTTTCCTTGGCACTTTCCCCTTTGCTATTTCTC
>NC_051406.1:24221798-24221950 GCF_015228065.2 Penaeus monodon
TTATGGAGAAACGCCAGATGAAGCAAAATATCTAAAAGCAATAGAATGTAAATGTTTATAAAAAAATAGAAATGAAAAGAAAGAAGATGACAGAGTAAATGAATACATACAATACGGATTAGACAATAAGATATATAAGATATGTAAATCAA
>NC_051406.1:24222036-24222184 GCF_015228065.2 Penaeus monodon
ACACACCTCCCCCCCCCCCACTCACACATCCCCCTCCCTCACACACATGCAATAATTCAAATGCAAATGAGATACGTTTTCACACGGACGAGGGCTGAAGATGTTTCGGATTCACCTCAGGGGACACTTATGCCTGCCTGCTTGTGCA
>NC_051406.1:24222499-24222586 GCF_015228065.2 Penaeus monodon
TGCGGCCATAGAAACCAGACTCTTTCATTAGACGAAGGACTCCATTGCAGCGGCCAAGAAGGAGCGCTCCCCGGATTATGCAAGCCT
>NC_051406.1:24222605-24222685 GCF_015228065.2 Penaeus monodon
CTGGAATGGAGGGCCGCGGTGAGGTCTCCAGCAGGCCTCTGAGGGCGAGGCAGCCGAGGCTTTGCTTGCTCTTGCTCCAT
>NC_051406.1:24223113-24223217 GCF_015228065.2 Penaeus monodon
TTATCGTTATTTTACATTCGTTAAAGATATAAATTTAGGGTTTGTTTTCATCTGTCACTCTTGGACACAGAGACGAGTTAAATTGCATTTATATAATTCCTTGC
>NC_051406.1:24223275-24224127 GCF_015228065.2 Penaeus monodon
TTGTCGTGTCATACGTGGCACCGGATTCACCTGTTGTTTCATCTTTTCCTTTATTTATTAATTTATTTACGCTGTTTCAATTTTTCTTTTATATATCTTTATCTGTGTGTCAGCTCTTTTTCTCTTTATTTATTCATTTATATTATTTCGATTCTTGTTTTTAATCTATGTCGTATTTCTTTTTTGTTTGTTTGTTTTTGCTGTTTCAGTCTGTTCTTTGATTTCGTTTTATCAATGCCTGGGTTCTTTATTTCATTTAATTCTATACTGGATCAATTCTTTATATTATTTAGTTTTATCTAAGCCTCAATTCTTTCTCTTTTTATTTATGATGTTTCATTTCTCTCTTTTTTTTATCCGTGTTTTCTTTACCCTTTTTTATCTGTGTTTTCTTTACCCTTTTTTATTCCTTATCCACAATTTTTATTATCATTCATATTCATAATATTTTATTCACTACTTTCACCTTTTTGTTTTAGCTATTTGTTTGTTAAGTCATCTATTTATCTATTCATATATTCATGTTTTTTTATTTATTGATTTACCTACTTAAATAATTTTTATTAGTCCAATCGTTCTTTTATCCCATCATTGTCATTATCTTTATTTCTGTATGCTTAAAATCTGCATTCCTGAACATAACTGTAGTTCATAATTTCACACTATTTTGTTCTAGGAAAACACTCGAAAAAGTTGTTAGTAAATAAAGTGATCGCTGTAATAAGGTTAAGTTTGAAAGCATGTAAGTACGAGTACGTATGATACAGGTAAAGGTATACATTGTTTAGTGAAATATGCATTTTTTCCTGCTTTTCTTTCCAAATGTAGAAGCAGATTGCGGGCAACAGACAT
>NC_051406.1:24225227-24225486 GCF_015228065.2 Penaeus monodon
ACGACGCATATTTTCTCCCACGTGACCAAAAACCATCGTCACTCAACAAAAGCGGAAAAGTAGCAACAAACACAATTGCAAGTCCTGCTCATTCCGTGTCCCTGTTTCCCACCTTCAATCTCAGCGAAATCACGCCCCCTCGCCCGCCCCCTCGCCCCGCCCCCTCGCCCCGCCCCTTTTCCCCAAACGGCAGGTTATTAAGAGGGAGTCAACAAGGCTCTCGGGCTTGGCATACAGTGCCACGTGCCGGCGGAGGGTC
>NC_051406.1:24225849-24226153 GCF_015228065.2 Penaeus monodon
CCGAGCGCCAGCCGACACACAAGCTTCACAGGGCGATCAGAGGTCCATAAATAAAAATAATTGGCAATAAAACAGAGAGAGTATAGAGTCCGGTGTTTGCACAGTGTCGAGTCGCGAGTGAGTTTGAGATTTCTTGTTTGCACTCCTTTACTCAACCACGAGTACATACAAGCGCACATGCATGCACTTGAGGAATATGTGTGATCGATGTGGACACTGCATGCGAAGAATGTTTCTCAAAGATGCGTGCTTTCTTGGGAGTGTGTGTTCGTGTAAAGGGGGTTGGGGGGGGGGGGTAGAGGAT
>NC_051406.1:24226519-24226605 GCF_015228065.2 Penaeus monodon
ACTCCCAGGGTTCCCACACTCAGCCATGGCGCGCAATCAGTGGCTGCGTCGATATTAGACTGGGATCTGAAGAGGCAAGGGAAGGG
>NC_051406.1:24226640-24226710 GCF_015228065.2 Penaeus monodon
GGGTTGATGGCTTGATACATAATTGTTGGGCGAGCGAGCGAAACGGGGGGGGGGGCGATGTTGGGAATGG
>NC_051406.1:24227787-24227945 GCF_015228065.2 Penaeus monodon
TTCATCAGCGGTTTCTTACCACGGTGAAAAGACTGAGGCGAAAGGCGCTCTCTCTCTCTTTCTTGATTCATGGCTCCGCGTCAATGAGGAATGGCTTTGCGATCGTTTCGCTTCTTAGTGGAGGCTATTTCTCTCTTTCTCTCTCTTATTTATCCTCA
>NC_051406.1:24228481-24228556 GCF_015228065.2 Penaeus monodon
TTGTGTATCTAGATTTTATTATTTTTCCAAATATCTTATTTACTTAATTTTTGTGTCCTTGTTTTACCTTATTCG
>NC_051406.1:24229182-24229249 GCF_015228065.2 Penaeus monodon
GATACGCAAAAATCTCACGAAACCCCCACTGCTTCCCACGGTGAGGCGCGGTGCCACTCTATTGGCA
>NC_051406.1:24229312-24230104 GCF_015228065.2 Penaeus monodon
GTTCCTTCATCCGCCTCGATTTTCCTTCCTCTTTCCATCTCCCCTCGTTTCTTTTCCTCCTCTTCCTCTCCGTTTCCCTTTCCAGATTCATTCTTTCTTCTCTCTCACCCCTCTCTTCTCTCTTCTCTCTTCTCTCCCTTCCTTTGCATCCTCGTCTTCCTGCGTTTTGCTCTCGCTTCCTTCTCTCCTTCGTTCTCACCTCATTTCTTTATTTACTACTATCGTCTACCTATTCCTCCACCTTATTCTCCTTCCCTTTCTCCTTCTTTCTTCCTGTCATTTCTCTACCTATTCTCTACTTTCTCCCCTTTCTCCTACTATCCATTCCCTCTTTATCTTCTTCTTTCACCTCCCTCCTCCTTCACCTCTTCCTTCACTACCTCCCTTTTTCCTCTCCTTCTCCACTTTTTTATCTTCCTTTCCCTTTTCCCTCGCCTTCTTCCTATACTTTCTCCATCCTCCTCTTTGCCCTTTCTTCCTCCCTTCCTCTATTCCATTTCTCTTCCTTTCCCCCTTTCCCCTCTCTTCCCTCCGCCCTTCTTCCTTCTCTTCTCTACTAAATTTCTCTTTCTTTTCCCTTCCTCGCTCCCCTCTCCTTCCCCTCCTCCTCCCCCTCATGCACTCTACACCCTCCATTCTCACCCTTGTACGTGTGGCACTCTCTCTCAATGGCACTAATAACAAGGCACTTATTGCATTATTCTCAAAAAATAGTCCAGTCCCTTAATTGCTTGTTCTTCCTTTTATATTTTCTTCCTAGTTTTTGGAAGGATGATTAAAAGATAGAATTTG
>NC_051406.1:24231851-24231963 GCF_015228065.2 Penaeus monodon
AGAGGAAACCCGGTGAGAGGCCCAGAGTGTGCAGGAGCTTCAAGGAGTGCAATCCAAACATAATTCTGTGTAATTTTCCCGGATGAAATCAGAGGGGAAATGTTATTAGGGG
>NC_051406.1:24232469-24232622 GCF_015228065.2 Penaeus monodon
TAATTTCCTTTCCCATGATTTGGATTTTTTTTATCTTTTCTCCCCTTCCCCCGCCCCCTTCTTGCGCAGTTAGGCTGTGTGGGAAATCTACTTCAGTTTAGGCTCGTGTCCCTCTCAAGTTTATTTGCTTTATCGCCAAGCCTGTTTTGCTGT
>NC_051406.1:24232773-24232885 GCF_015228065.2 Penaeus monodon
TTGCGTGAATGAAATTTTCTCTCTTTTTCATATATTTCTTGATGTATGTTACTTTATCAAAAATATTGATGGAAAATAATTGATATTCGCCGGGAATTAACTACCATGTATA
>NC_051406.1:24233550-24233915 GCF_015228065.2 Penaeus monodon
GCGACCTCCGGAATGCCGCTGGGAACATTCCGCTTGGCGTGAGAACCGCCCGTGACGTCACAACATTCGCTGGTGACACTTGAAAGCATTTAGAGGCGGAGTATTGAGGCAAGAGCGCTCGTCGCTGCGATTCTCACCTGGCGAAGAAAGGCCAAGGCAAGGAAAGAGAAATGCCGCCGAGAGTACAAGCACGATCGAAGTAAGACAACCGAGGGAGCCGGAGAGACAGTCTTTGACACTGGGCCGTGACGTCACAGCAGCGATAGGGCGGGGCCGTCGGCGAGGCACGTGGCGGACGCGCGTGCGAGCGACGGCCCTGGGGGCGCTGTGGCTCCCCTCGCGCCTGATAAAACACGCACCGGCCG
>NC_051406.1:24234113-24234177 GCF_015228065.2 Penaeus monodon
TGTTTCTTTCCCAGGCCTTTCCCAGACTTATTATCTCACGCCCAGACGCATCGGAGGCAGAAAT
>NC_051406.1:24234244-24234356 GCF_015228065.2 Penaeus monodon
AGGGGGGGGGGGTGTAGATGGGGATGTGAAAGGAAAAGCCGATAAAGAGAGGAGTGCAAAGAGGTATAGGAGGAACATATCCCATGTTATTAGTGTTTGATAGCAAATAATA
>NC_051406.1:24242194-24242786 GCF_015228065.2 Penaeus monodon
CTCGAGCATCCACCAGCAGCAGAATCATCGTGTGTGACCTTGAAATCACACAGTCAGGCTGTTGCAAGTTTTTGCACTTCGCTCTTGTTTCAATCTGCCTCCTCCCCCTTTCCCTCCGCCCCTCCCCTTCTCCCTACCGTCTCCCTCCCCACATCTCTCTCTCTTTCCCTCCCTTCGCCATATCTCCTTTTCCCCTTCGTTCTCCCCTCCTCCCCTTCCCTCCCCTCTCCATGTCCTTTCCTTTCTTCCTCCAATTTTCTCCTCTTCCCTCTCTCATCCCTTCTCCCCTCCATTTCTTCTTCCCTCCTCTTTCTCCTAATTCCCACCCTCATCTTCTCCCCTCCACTTCTTCCGTATCCATCTCCCTCTCCCCAATTCCCTCCCCTCTCCCCTTATCCCCTCACCTCTCCCATCATACCATCCCACCATCCTAGTTCCCTCCCCCCTCTCCCTCCCCCCTCTCTTTCCCTGTCTCCTCCCCTCCTTCTACCTCCCCCTCCCCTCCCCCCTCCCCCTCCCTCTCAAAGGGCGTTCGAGCAAGTCCTTCTAATCTCGGTTACCTTTTCATTGCTCTGTCTTTCCTCCGTCACCC
>NC_051406.1:24243138-24243311 GCF_015228065.2 Penaeus monodon
TCTTTTCAGTCATTTATAAATCCTCATTCATTTTCCATTTTATTTTTATTTTTGCCTCACAATCTTGATATAAATCTAATGGGTGGAGTGATTATGTGTTTGTAGGCAAGTGGTTTAGTTTTATTTTTGTTGTTCCACTTCATTCATCAGAGCTATTGTTTGTGTGTGTATGT
>NC_051406.1:24243401-24243600 GCF_015228065.2 Penaeus monodon
TTCTCTCTCTTTTTTTGCTTGAAGGAGGGCATTTGCATTAGCAATACAAGTTCATTAATCATTGATGTATCATTCAGATCAGTAATATCAGGTGTTGCAAAGAATAGATGTATTGCTAATGCAATTCTTATTGTTAAGGAGGCAGAAGGAGCATTAGCAGTGATATATGATATAGTTGTTTTTGTACGGAATTGCTTTC
>NC_051406.1:24243941-24244465 GCF_015228065.2 Penaeus monodon
CATAAAAGAAATGTCCAGCTTCATTTCATCTGGCCAAGTATTTTGCCTCATTCATAATTATTCAAAATCTTTTTTTATTTACTATAATCTGTTTCTCCTTCCACTCCCCCCCTCCCCCCCTTGGCCCTCCCTCCTCTCCTCTCTCATCCTCCGCTACTCCACCACAGTCGTGTCCAACTCCATCATTTCCTCTTTCTCCACTACCCCAAAATCATCCCTTTCCACCACTCCCCTCTCCACCCCCTCCCTCCTCCACCCACCTCTACACAGCCGCCTCCACCTTCCCTCTCCTCCACCACTCCACTACAGCTGTTTCCACTTTCCTCTCCTCCTCCATTACACCATAGTCGCCTCCTATCTTCTGCCTCCTCCACCACTCCACAGCTCCGCTATTGCCGCCTCCACCCTCCTTCACCACTCCACCCTCCTCCATACTCCACCCTCCTCCACTCTCCCCCCCCCCCCTCCCCCCTTCCCCCTCTCCAAACCCCCTCCACCCCCACCCTTCCCCCCCCTTTTCCCCC
>NC_051406.1:24244565-24244682 GCF_015228065.2 Penaeus monodon
TGGGGGAGTTTTTTTTTTTAATTTTTAAGGTGGACTTGTGTTTGTTGACAGTTTTTTTCTTTCTTCTTGTTATTAGTAGTCACTCTGTCCCTCTTTCCCTTTTATCAAGAAACCGGC
>NC_051406.1:24244814-24244976 GCF_015228065.2 Penaeus monodon
GGTTAATATACTAATTAATGAGTAATAAAAAGGCGTTAGTTAATCAAGAGGCTAATCGTCGCGAGAATATAATCATAATCTAAATAAACAGAGGCACCAAAAATTATCTAATAATGAAGACAACGACAGTAAAGGATAATCCGCGACGCCATCATATTACGT
>NC_051406.1:24245054-24245353 GCF_015228065.2 Penaeus monodon
TCAAATCATAATCCTAATACCAATAGACTGATAATAATCGAGATTGGGATGAGTGTAATAATGATATCGACAACACACAACCGCAATAACAGTAATAATAGTGTGATTTACCAAAATTTCTCCTTTGAACTCGCCGCCAATCCCCCGATGTTTAAGTTTGCGGGCGTTAAAATTCGCGGACTTTGTTGAATCTTTCCTCGCCAAAATTAACTCCCTCGCCAACGCCAAATCTGCCGAGACTGATAGTGTTAAAGATGCAATTTTCTACGAAGGCTGACGATAGGGCGTATCTCGCTGTG
>NC_051406.1:24246534-24246694 GCF_015228065.2 Penaeus monodon
TATAAAATGAAACAAATGACTGAGGATTAAAAGAATATCTAACCTTTTTTTCAAACCACATCAAAGAACATTATTTGTGGGAACTAAAGTAAAAGAAATATAGCAAAGCTAAGGATCACACCTTATATTTTCAAAGCGATGTACAGGTATTATCAGATGA
>NC_051406.1:24246963-24247076 GCF_015228065.2 Penaeus monodon
TCTAGTGTAGTACTAGCAACAGCAGAGGCACCGGAAAATCACATGTTACGTAAACCTCAAAAACGGGAATAAACAAAATAAAGAAAGATAAAACAATCCTATTCAGTAGAATG
>NC_051406.1:24247120-24247200 GCF_015228065.2 Penaeus monodon
CGTGCATATGTAAAAACGAAGGGAAACAAGAATATAGGAAAATGATATACGAAGCAAACCTCAAAAAGGGGGAACTGACG
>NC_051406.1:24247438-24248240 GCF_015228065.2 Penaeus monodon
AAGAGGTAAGAAAAGTGGCGAGAGAGGGAGGGAGAAGGAAGATTAAGAAAGGGTAAAAAAGGGGGGAGGGAGGAAAAGAGAAGGAGAGGTGGTTAGAAGAGGGGGGGAGAGAAGAGGGAGGAGACGGAGGGTAATGGGGGAAGAGAGAAGGAACAAGAGAGGAGAGTGTGGAAGGGGAGGAAGAAGAGGAGGGAAGAAAGAAAGCGCGAGTAGAAGAAAGACTAAAGGAAGGAACGGAGTAAAGAGGGGGTCAGCAGATAGCCCAGAAGGAGAGGGGGAGAAGTAGAAAAAAGGAAGGGGAGAAGGAAGCGGGTTGGGGGGTTGGGGGATCTAACAAGGTCGTTGCTTCTAGACTACTTACTGGGCGGTCATACGAGCGTTTTTCTTTTCAACGATAAGGCGAAGGTAGATTTAAATTTCCCACCTTCTATCGTTCGGAAATCGGCGAGGCGGTTTTGACAAGAATGTCTGTCGTCTGATAAGAAGAAGAAAAATTAACTACACAAATAATAACGAACATACATATTTCAATTAATATGATCTTAAAATATTTTTCAAGTGTTTGTTATTTTCACACATATATCCAATCGAAAGTATTAGTGACGTCATATTTTTTTTACATATGCGCGTCTTCGAAGTTCCTCAAAGCTTGCTCATAGTCATCTTCCAAACGACGTTCTTGCAGCAGATTATGATACACACTTTGACTATTTCTTCTCTGCAAACACGAACGAACCCACATATGTCGTTTTAGTAATCGTTGAGCGTCACTTCCCACAGATGATGACAGATGACCTGCGAG
>NC_051406.1:24248282-24248397 GCF_015228065.2 Penaeus monodon
AACCTTTCGACGCAACGTATGTCGCTGAAATCGAGCGCATAGGCGATGGATCTGTTCGCTCGAGCGGCCAGCCAGTCGGGAAATCGCCCACAGTGAATCTGGCAGATCATATCAC
>NC_051406.1:24248560-24248664 GCF_015228065.2 Penaeus monodon
GTGATGACATTTGTCTTCGTGAAAAATTAAGTCAGAAATGTTAACAGATAATTATCTATTTTTTCTTGTTCGTATTTGCTCTTGCTTTCATTTGATTTTTTTTC
>NC_051406.1:24249358-24249465 GCF_015228065.2 Penaeus monodon
ATAGAGAGGAGAATCTACAGGTGGGAGAGGTGAGGCAGAGATGGGCCTGGCGCGCCCTCAGACGTTGCGGGCGTGGGCGTGCTGTGGGCGGCTTGCTATGGTCACCT
>NC_051406.1:24249886-24249968 GCF_015228065.2 Penaeus monodon
TACTATATCGAGGGATACCTGTACTTCAATAACTGAGACATAAATATTGCAATAACTTGTACGCCGTTTATACTTCGGCAAC
>NC_051406.1:24250564-24250810 GCF_015228065.2 Penaeus monodon
AGCCCCTCTATCCTTCATCCTTCCTCCCTTGCCTCCCACCACCCAGCCACCCCATTACCCCCTTCACCCCCCCCCATCACACCTAAGATTGCATTCCGAATCTACCGACAGATGGCAGCAGTGTGCGATGTAGTATTTTGCGGTGGTGATGATAGCTCTAAAGGTGATGATGGAGGTGATGATGAGAGTGGGCGGGGCTTGGGTGGAGGTTGTCATGTTAGTAGATGATGCTGTGAATACTAGCAG
>NC_051406.1:24251148-24251275 GCF_015228065.2 Penaeus monodon
TAATAGTGGATGGAATGAATAGAAAAGTCCGCGTAGAGACAGGCAGAGAGACTAAAGGCAGCTTATTAATCAAACAGAAAATCAAAATATATGAATACACAATAGCTCCGTAGGTAGGACAAACTAT
>NC_051406.1:24251604-24251699 GCF_015228065.2 Penaeus monodon
TGCGGAATTAGCACAAGTATTCACTAACTGTCCCTCGCTCAGCTGACCTCTCCTCCCCCCCCCCCCCAACCCTCTTCACTATTTTACCTTTATGC
>NC_051406.1:24251731-24251881 GCF_015228065.2 Penaeus monodon
ACCTGTTTATCACTTATATATATAGACTGTTTTTGCAGATAAGAGCGACGTTCATAGTGTGATGTGGGTATACTGTATGTAAGTAGCCATACTTACAGATGTATGCGTATATTAAAAAAAACCATAAGTGGGATAAATGGCTGTTGAAAA
>NC_051406.1:24254827-24255376 GCF_015228065.2 Penaeus monodon
CGCCACCTTTCCCCCAACAAAGGGGATTTTTTCAATCAATCCACATTCCCCTCCACACCATCCACATCCATTTCAGCCCCTTGCATATCCTCTTCCACTCCATCCATATTTTCCACCTTCCCTATCCACATTATCCTCCACCCTTCTAGACATCCATCCCCATCCATCTCCATCCACACTCCCTCCCACCCCGATCCACCTTCCCCTCCACCCCCATCCTCGTCCATCCCCATCCACACTCCCTCCCACCCCGATCCACCTTCCCCTCCACCCCCATCCTCGTCCATCCCCATCCACACTCCCTCCCACCCCGATCCACCTTCCCCTCCACCCCCATCCACCCCCTCCCCTTGCCCAGTGCCCCTTCTGACGCCTGCCCTACCCACGTACCCCGGGGCGATGGGCAAGGGAACCAGCTCGTCACAGCCCTTATGGGGATCGACAAGATTTTAATGGGGCACCATTTTTTGGAGGCGGGGGGGGGGGGGGCATGAACGGTGTTTGTTTTTACGTCTGACAAGCGGGTGAGGATGCGTGCGCGTGAGAGAC
>NC_051406.1:24255625-24255795 GCF_015228065.2 Penaeus monodon
TAAGTGAGTGAGCGACAGTCAGACAGAAAATGGAGAACGTGATACACAAGATCGATATCGTTATAGTAATTAATGGTAAATGAGGTACAAAAGCTTCATCGCAATGTGTTCATTATCGCTGATAATAAGTTCAGTAGCTGCGGATCCATCCTTACACCTGTCTATGCAAG
>NC_051406.1:24256005-24256573 GCF_015228065.2 Penaeus monodon
CGGCGTTCGATCCGCGGGCGTCAGAATCGGCCTGTCACTTGCAGACATTGGACACGTGGGCTGCATCGACCCAGATGCGTGTCCTCTGGTGTATGTGCCTTTTTTTTCTTTATTTTATTTTCTTCTTTTCTTTTTTTCGTTTTTTCTTTTTTTTATTGCGTTTATTTATCGTTCCTTTCTTCTTTTGATTTTTATTTATTATTTTTTTCTTTTTTTTATTCTTTCATTTCTATTCCGAATTTTCATCTTTCTCCTCGTTTCCTTCCCTTTCTTCCTTGTTTTCTTCCTCTTTTCCCTTCCCATCGACGCCATCACCGTCATCTTCCTTTTACCCCCCCCCCCTCTTCTTCCTTCTCCTTGTCATCTTTTTAATCTTCTTTCCTCCATCGCTACGTCTTTTCCAGAAAACCTTATTATTGGCCAAAAACGTATTTTGTAACTGAATTAATTAAGCGCGACCAATCATACCATTGGTAACTGGAGGTATGGATTATTATGTATCATGAACTCATTAACAATTTATGTATCAATAAGAATGGTCTGTTGGATCCACTTCGTAGTTGTCCTT
>NC_051406.1:24256945-24257080 GCF_015228065.2 Penaeus monodon
CCCTTCACGGCTCCCCTTAATTACCATTTATCCAACTTTATAATCCGAAAAAGTCTGGAATATCATCTTTATCGAGTTTGCTTGGAGGAATCATCATAGCATATCAGCGACTCACCGTTACATAGATACCTGATG
>NC_051406.1:24257337-24257401 GCF_015228065.2 Penaeus monodon
TAGTTCCATAAGTGCTGGACAGACGAATGAATCAGTGATACAGGATTATATACTTATAAATAGA
>NC_051406.1:24257425-24257650 GCF_015228065.2 Penaeus monodon
TTAAACGTCTGTAAACATATGTACCTCCACATCGACAAACGCTATAAAACATTGGATACCAAATGTATGTCAATAATCTTAACTTCTGTTGTCTTTTATCATTACACATATTTGTCTATATCGCTTACAGCTATCTCCTGCCCCTTATCAGAACGTCTTTGATTAGCTTCTTATCTGAAAGCCTCATGCTCCAGGCTTATCACATAGCCAGGAGGAACGATAAGA
>NC_051406.1:24258753-24258882 GCF_015228065.2 Penaeus monodon
TACTATCGGGAAAGGGACATCGGAGGGGGAATGGCGGGGGTCGGGGGGGGGGGGTCAGTGACCTTGATGCCCGGATCAATTAATCAGTGTCGCTTGCAGAAACGATGCTATGACGTCACAGGAGAGGCC
>NC_051406.1:24259057-24259215 GCF_015228065.2 Penaeus monodon
TCTTTCTCCAATGTAATATATACATTAGTCCACATAATCGACTGATCTGATTCATGTAAAAATAAATCTATACATATACATAATACATTTATGTATACGACATGTACACGTAAATGATTTCCATATTGCATATTGCAAATTATATTTAACCACAATAT
>NC_051406.1:24259353-24259632 GCF_015228065.2 Penaeus monodon
GTGACCAGCAACGGGACCACAAAAGACTACACAAATGAAAAGTCTCTTTAGGGACGAGTTAAAACTCAAGGTAGCAAATAAGACGAAACTTTACTGAATCAGTGTTTAGAAATGGAACGTCAGCCGGGAGGAGGACGCCAGGAATAACTCGAGAGGAAATCGAAATAACTTCGAAGAAAAGGAAAAAGGGGAAGGCCAAAACAGCAGCCAATAATATACCTGTTTCGAAGAGCTTGGAAAAAGGGGAAAAAAATTGCATTGTGTGCAAGAACTGCCCAG
>NC_051406.1:24259758-24259946 GCF_015228065.2 Penaeus monodon
TTATTGTTGTACAAGAGATATTATGAGAGGAAGCCAACGTGGTTAAGTAAATGTTTGGATTTATGCCGATTTCTTTTTATTTGGAGGCAGCTGCTCGAAAAATGCAGAGCAGAAGAGGAAAGAACTTCATCTTGTCCGTATCGATGTGGAGGTTTGCGAGTGTCAGAAACTCTTATAATGATGGATAT
>NC_051406.1:24260077-24261195 GCF_015228065.2 Penaeus monodon
GCACGCAGCTATTAAAAAGAATCATAGAACGTCTCACCCATTGGACCATGATCTTTGCACATAACACTGCTGTAAAAAAGAAAAACAAATAGGAGGTAGAACAGACGCTGGGACACTGGTTATCGGGATGAAAATAGTATGTGTATTGTATTGGAAAAACCTTACGTGAGAGACTCAAGTGAGCTGGAGTTCAAAACATTCATGATCACGTGTGTCATTATTTCTCTTGATTCGGGAATAACCCACAAAATACAAGCTGACTCGAGACACCGAAAAAGAAATGCGCGAAGGCAAAAGGAGATGCGAAGAAAACGGTAGTAATTAAAACCTAAGTAAGTTTTGTATCGGAAACTTGTCCACTTACTAAGCCTAAAGAAACCTGAATGCAGCAGAGATGAGTCAGGTGTATACACTTATATAGGAGAAATGCAGAGATGGATGTACAGTAGGTTGCATTTGTTTGGACGTGACACAAGGAGAAATAGGCATTAAGCGTAGTTGGGAATAAATGGCAGGAAAGGAGAGGAAGAGAGATGGGGGAAGCGGATAGACAATGTGGAACAAAATCTGCAATAAGTGGTGGAAGAAGCGATAGATAGGAGAAAGTGGGGACGATTTATCGGAAAGAGTAGACCCTGTAGGAACATGGAAAAAATGCTGAAGATGAAGACCACACCTTTCCATTTGAACATCGTAGATATGCCTTTGATTTTGCATATTCCTTCCCAGTTACCCTACGATCAGTTATTTCTATTTTGGGCTTATTGTGTGAACGATCCTGGTAAAAAGCCGGATATTATAGGAAATAACGCCTAACACCAAAGATGAAGAATCTGACCTTGCCATCCCATAGAACGTAACATTCTAAAAAAAAATTTCCCCCTATAACGTTTCCTTCGCAAACTAAAAATGGGGGTGGTAGAGAGGATGTAAAATTTTTAAATTCCAGGCGTGAAAAAAGGACGCGAAAACGAGGAAGCAACCACCTGAAAGGAATCTAGGGGCGAAACCACCAATTTACTATGAATGTGCTTCGCAATAATTAAATTGCTGAAAGTTTTACTGCGATCATTCGCTTTTGCCCCTTACTTTTCCTAATGCTTATAATGCCCTCCCTT
>NC_051406.1:24261319-24262073 GCF_015228065.2 Penaeus monodon
TAAAAGCTAATGTTCTAGGTGTAAAATAGTGCCTATATATATGACTTCATAAATCACCCCTTCCTTATATCTCATTTTCTACGATTGTATTTTGTATAAAGTCCCCGCATTATTCATTTTATATGCCCCCCTCACACATTTTTTTTTTTTTTAATGAAATTTAAGAAACCTACAGGTATACACAAGTGTGCGCCTTTAGGAGGTAAAGCATGTACCGTAAACCTGTATGATTGGCAAAATGTGCGGCATTTAAAGAAGCTCGTATCCACTGTAGCTACTTTTGAAAATGCATAACGGCAATTTACGTTTAAGAAATCCGGGCGATTGTTAAAAATTATCACTGAGAAGAGTTAATTATAATAACGAAGTTAAATGGGCGCATCGAATTTTCATAGTATAGTATATATGCTTTCAAACTACAGAATAATTTGTGGCATAAGGAGAAATCATTCTGATCAAAGGGCCATGTCCAAATACTAAAATAGTTATCCCTTTATAGTGCTCCGTTTTCTACGTTCTTTTTTCATGAGAGAATATCGTAGACTATGCTATACTATTTTATTTGTATATCTTATACATTCACTGTTAGTATTATCTTTACCCCGCATGTAGGACCAAAACCCGATTCCCAAGATTTATTTTCCTGCATCCTTATTCTTCTTGTATTTCTCTTAGTGAAACATGCATTGAATTCGCGCCAGTGACGAGATCTGGGCAGGGGAGCTGGCTTAGCACGGAGAAGGGAAGGTGTTTT
>NC_051406.1:24265418-24265595 GCF_015228065.2 Penaeus monodon
CCCCCACCCCCCCACAAACCCGAACGGCCCAGATTTTCCACCTTTCCTAACAGGTTCGGGTGGGAGAAGGATGACCCGATTTCGGATGCGTTATGGCAAGGGTAATACGATGAAGTGGTAATTTCCTGGGGGTCATTTTGATCACCATTTTGGCGTGTGGGGGAAATGGAGATACAT
>NC_051406.1:24268430-24268812 GCF_015228065.2 Penaeus monodon
ATAGTGATAACAACGATAGATGAAAAAAATAATCTGACGGTATTAGTAACAGTAATATCATTATTAGTTTTGGTGATCGGATTTCAGTAGTTGTGGACGCTACAAATTTTTCGCGGTCGGATGGCGGCTGGAAAGTTGAAGGAGACGACGACCCGAACTCAGTGTGGATCGGAAAGACGCTGACCATCCGCTGCGACGCCGGGCAGCACAACCCGAACGGCCCAGACTTTTCCACCATTACCTACACAGCGTTCGGGTGGGAGAAGGATGACCCGGACTTCGGATGCGTTAGTGGCAACGGTAAGTATCGACTGAAGTGGTAATTTCACTGAGGTCATTTTGTATCACACATTTTGTGCGTGTGTGTGAAATGGAGATACAT
>NC_051406.1:24272781-24273137 GCF_015228065.2 Penaeus monodon
AAATAATCTGACGGTATTAGTAACAGTAATATCATTATTAGTTTTGGTGATCGGATTTCAGTAGTTGTGGACGCTACAAATTTTTCGCGGTCGGATGGCGGCTGGAAAGTTGAAGGAGACGACGACCCGAACTCAGTGTGGATCGGAAAGACGCTGACAATCCGCTGCGACGCCGGGCAGCACAACCCGAACGGCCCAGACTTTTCCACCATTACCTACACAGCGTTCGGGTGGGAGAAGGATGACCCGGACTTCGGATGCGTTAGTGGCAACGGTAAGTATCGACTGAAGTGGTAATTTCACTGAGGTCATTTTGTATCACACATTTTGTGCGTGTGTGTGAAATGGAGATACAT
>NC_051406.1:24274273-24274350 GCF_015228065.2 Penaeus monodon
CCCCCCCGGGAAAAAAAAAATTTGGGGGTTTTTTTTTTGGGGGGAAAAAAGGGGGCCCAAAAAAAAAAATTTTTTTT
>NC_051406.1:24274373-24274780 GCF_015228065.2 Penaeus monodon
TTTTTGGAAAAAAAGGAACAAAAGGGGGGGGGGTTTGGGAAAAGGGGGGGGGTTTAAAAAGGGGGGGAAAAAAAAGGGGGGGGGGCCCCCAAGGGGGGGGGGAAAAAAAACCCCCGCCCCCCCCACCCTGGTGGAAAAAAGTAGGAATTTTGACATTTTGGGGGGAAAAAGGGGGGGGGGGAAAAAAGGGGGGGGGGGGGGTTTTTTTTTGGAAACCCCCAAAAAAAAGGGGGGGAACGTGGGGGGAAAAAACCCGGGGGGGGGTTTGGGGGGGGGGGAAAAAAAAGGGGTTTTTTTTAAAAAAATTTTGGGGGAAACGGGGGCACCCCCCAAAAAAGGGGGGGGAAACCCAAAGGGGGGAAAAAAGGGGGGCCCTTTTTTGGGGGAAAGGGGGAAAACCCCCCCCC
>NC_051406.1:24275577-24275695 GCF_015228065.2 Penaeus monodon
TTTTTTTTTTAAAAAAATTTTTATATTAAAATAAATTTTTTATATATTTTAAAAAAATAAAAAAAAAGGGGGGGGGGGGGAAAAAAAATTTTTTTTTTTTTTGGGGGGGGGGTTTTTT
>NC_051406.1:24276019-24276107 GCF_015228065.2 Penaeus monodon
TTTTTAATTTAAAATTTTTTTTTTTTTAAAAAATTTTATTTTTTAAAAAAATTTTTTTTTTAAAAATTTTTGGGGGGGGGGAATTTTT
>NC_051406.1:24276191-24276671 GCF_015228065.2 Penaeus monodon
GGGGAAAAAGGGGGGTTTTCCCCCCCTTTGGGAAAAGGGGTTTAAAAACCCGGGGGAAAAAAAAGGGGGGGGACCGGGGGGAAAAAGGGTTCCCCAAAAAACCCCCCCCCCAAAAGGGGGGGGGACAAAATGTGTGATACAAAATGACCTCAGTGAATTACCACTTCAGTCGATACTTACCGTTGCCACTAACGCATCCGAAGTCCGGGTCATCCTTCTCCCACCCGAACGCTGTGTAGGTAATGGTGGAAAAGTCTGGGCCGTTCGGGTTGTGCTGCCCGGCGTCGCAGCGGATGGTCAGCGTCTTTCCGATCCACACTGAGTTCGGGTCGTCGTCTCCTTCAACTTTCCAGCCGCCATCCGACCGCGAAAAATTTGTAGCGTCCACAACTACTGAAATCCGATCACCAAAACTAATAATGATATTACTGTTACTAATACCGTCAGATTATTTTTTTCATCTATCGTTGTTATCACTAT
>NC_051406.1:24279761-24280117 GCF_015228065.2 Penaeus monodon
ATGTATCTCCATTTCACACACACGCACAAAATGTGTGATACAAAATGACCTCAGTGAAATTACCACTTCAGTCGATACTTACCGTTGCCACTAACGCATCCGAAGTCCGGGTCATCCTTCTCCCACCCGAACGCTGTGTAGGTAATGGTGGAAAAGTCTGGGCCGTTCGGGTTGTGCTGCCCGGCGTCGCAGCGGATGGTCAGCGTCTTTCCGATCCACACTGAGTTCGGGTCGTCGTCTCCTTCAACTTTCCAGCCGCCATCCGACCGCGAAAAATTTGTAGCGTCCACAACTACTGAAATCCGATCACCAAAACTAATAATGATATTACTGTTACTAATACCGTCAGATTATTT
>NC_051406.1:24282122-24282603 GCF_015228065.2 Penaeus monodon
AGCGTTTTACTTGATTTTCACGTATTCGAGTCTGGCATTTATTGTTTATAAAAGAGATCAGCTGAATGCTGAGCCTCCTGCTCCGAGACACGACGTGTTTCTTTCTCCTCCCAACCTGAGGACCTTTACAGTGAATACTTAACCGTCACAGATTCATACTTAAAAGATAAGTAGCGGCTGCTCATCTTATTCATATATCTACTATTTTACGTTGCATGCCTCTTCTTAAACGCATCATGAACTAAACGTATATTTTGCAAATGTCTCAGACAATAATCAATAGTTTTAGCCGGCCATTTTAGTGTTTTACATCTTATCCTTAATTATTTCTTTTAATTTATTCTTACCTTTTATATCTTCGGTAATATTTCTTATAATTTTACTTACGTGTTTTATTGATTTGGTTTTGCTTTTATTTCCATTTTTACCTTTGCTTTATAGCCAGGCTTTCATTTCATCTTTGCGTTAATAAACATTGTTA
>NC_051406.1:24283087-24283455 GCF_015228065.2 Penaeus monodon
CGCATGTATAAGTGTGTATATTCTGCTGCTCAAACAGTTGATCATTAGTTTCACTGGCAAAACATTAAACTGAAGAAATATAAATGCATGCCAGTAAAGAAATACAATATCTCTACGCTTCTACTGCTAATGATAATGACTAGAACAATTTTCACAGAAGAACTAATAAATCTGAACACATATGTAACAACAATGACAACATTAGCGTGAAATCTTACGCGATCTGCAGCGGAGAAATTCCTGTGGCATGTTGGTCCAGTTGCCATCGGCCTCGCAGAACACACGAACGGTCTTGTTCAGGTTACCAAACACTTTCTCGGTGTCCTTGCATGTATAAGTAACCTGTAGCCAAGAAAGTAACGAATTAT
>NC_051406.1:24285413-24286027 GCF_015228065.2 Penaeus monodon
TTACACTGAATACACAAATTCTCTTATTCCTAACTCCTTGGGATATAAAACCTCTTGTTTGATAGGCAAATCTTGTTCACAAATGAACAACCAAATTTCAATATAACGATTATGAACAATCCAATCAATTCAGAGAAATAGGCTTAAAAGAGGGAACAGGAAATAGGAGATGATTATGCAAAGATACTGGTTACTGAAGGAAGGAAAATCTGACCTCCGTGCCCGCCAGTCTGCTCTCTCCGTCCCAGTCGCGGTTTGCGGTGCTCGGCGGGTCTGGCGGGTTCTCGCCGCACACTGCAAATGAGCCGAAGGGACTGCCATGGGTTTGTTACGTTTAGACACTTCTTACTGCAGTTTTCCTAAAGGAGAGCTGTGGATACTCCCCTCTCTATTGCTCATGATTATCATATCCGTGAGAGGGACGAAATTCAGTGCTTTTGTGTGGAACGTTGAGTCTTTCATGGCATGTTTAGCCATTTTTTAAAGTGTTGGATGCTACGCGTGTTTTCTTTCTTTGTCTAAAAACTATTCTCAATTCTGATAGGTAGTTATGACAGGTACAAATGCTATTGAAAGACATTGAGAAGTAGGTATTTGATAGATTGTGCTTTACA
>NC_051406.1:24286063-24286308 GCF_015228065.2 Penaeus monodon
TAGCTAATATTAAGTCTATATATGTATGACATGGTTTGAGGCTTTGGTAGAGAAAGGGATATGCCCCGTCGTATTGGTATATACGAAAACAATATGAAATAGATAAAAATATCAATTTCCAGCTTGGTAACCAGAGTTCATTATATATATTCTTTGCGAAGCAGTTACTCAAACAGTGGCATGAGCTTATGGTAAGATATTCTACTGGATTTTTCTATTTTATTTTACATACATATAGATATACA
>NC_051406.1:24286347-24286626 GCF_015228065.2 Penaeus monodon
ACCCTACCGGGATAACATTCAAAATTAGGATCCAGTTCAGTCCATCCAGTCTCCGTCATGGTTATGGTGGTATTAGTGGTGCCCTGAGAAGTCACCATACCCTTCTTGCACTCGAAGGTGATGGTCGAACCAATCCAATATACTTGTGAGACATTCCCGACCATGATCGCGCCCTCAGGCAGGGAGGGCAGGGTGGCGGTGGCGGGGGCAACTGCCAAAAGGAATATTTAGTAAAATGCGTGTGGAAGAATATGTCAAGAACTATATATGCATACATAC
>NC_051406.1:24286689-24287201 GCF_015228065.2 Penaeus monodon
CATGTACAGAAAATTATCGCTAGGAGGGGTGTCGAAACATTCATTAACGAACAGAGCTCTATGTTGGGGTTCGAATTGGTTTCCTTCTGATTCATAAAGTATCGAATAGTTCGAGAATTCCTTTGTATTCACTTACTCCCTAAAACGATGGAATATGCCTCGCAATATGCAGACAAGCCACAGGCCTTCTAGGATACAAAAATAATTTGCGACGAGAAAATCCTATTTTTAGACACCAACGCTGCGAGATATGTATGTGTGGCGTCAACAAAACAACAGGTGGTAACGACACCACTTCTCCCATCCTATTTCCCTTCGCTCGATATTTTGAAGAAAGATGTTTGTTTTAATAGAAATGAGCGCTAAAACATTTTCATATACGCCTATTTTATATTCCATGCAGTGTTATCATTTAACAGAGAGAATGTGATCGCGAGCAGGAGTGGCCGAATCACCGCAGGGTTGTTTAGGTGGATGCACGCAAGCGGTGTCGGGGAGGTGACGATGCCGTC
>NC_051406.1:24287502-24287722 GCF_015228065.2 Penaeus monodon
ATAGGAACGTCTATGCTGTGAGGTGGGCGTGCGTTGGCAGCCGAATTAGTGGCGTGTATGTCTCGACTGTTTTAGCAGCAGGGGGTAGGAACACAAAATAAACTTGAATATATTACCAGTGTCTTATATTCCTTGTTTTGACTTTAATGAAATATCTCAACAGTCATTAGGCAATATAATAACAATAAATCGTGTAAGTAGCACCTGTGTACCTACACAT
>NC_051406.1:24287801-24287966 GCF_015228065.2 Penaeus monodon
TACCATATTATACATTACCTGCGAATTCATAGCCTCTTAGTTCGTGATTTACCAAAAGTAGTTGGACAATCAGCGGTACCAACAGTTTCCTAGCGTTAACAACTATATTTCAAAAAGGTTTGTTGTGTGTGTCAGAATGCTTAGCATAATTTTCTAACGATAGTT
>NC_051406.1:24288276-24288696 GCF_015228065.2 Penaeus monodon
TGTTTTACAAAATGCTACTTCTCTTACAGTCCACTGTTTGACAAAAGTCAAATGGACCTCAGACAGTAGTAATGCTACAGTTAGCTTCCCTTCGGCAGGCTTACGCGTTCTGCAGGCGAAAAGGGGAGGGGAGAGGGGGGTCCAGTTGCCGTCTGTCTGGCAAGTCGCTTCGATGGAAAGGTTCAGATTTCCAAACAACTGCGAGGAATCTTTGCACGTGTACACAACCTGAGTGAAAATAATTATGATTAAATGAACTTCGAATCTTACCTTAAGGTCATCGCTCATTGGCAAATGCGATTGATATCATGTAATTAAAATAATTCAAGTTATATACATCTCTTGTTCCTATAGTCTAGGTACTTTAGACCAGTTATAATTTATATGATAGTAAAAATGGTCTAGAATGGTGTGAACGAA
>NC_051406.1:24289694-24290539 GCF_015228065.2 Penaeus monodon
TCTCGTAAGCCCGTCCCAGCTGTAAGAAGCATTGGCAGGCGCCTCTGGTGGGTCACCGTCACAATCTGTAAATAATCATATGCTTGAGAAGATTTGAAATATCTTCATATATTCTAATTCGTCTAAATAATCGTACTTACATTGAAGGATATTTGCAAGACACGTGCACTGACATTACATGACATAAAACACTTTGTTTACAAGTACAACATACCCAGCATAAAAAGACACAACACACATGACAAGGAAACTGACACCACAACAATGTACTTATTAAGAACACTTATCCTAGGACGCAAATAAAAGAACACTTATGCGACACTTCGATTCCCTTTATAAGGTACTAGCAGAAAAAATACTAACAAAGGTATTTACAGGAAACACTTACCCAGAACGTTTTGACTTAGGTATAATTTACAATATACTTATAAAAACAGTAACCCCGGACACTTTAGACATACTTTACAATATATCATTATACTTACTTTACAAAGACCATTAGAAAACATTTGCATAAGACTTATAAGGTTCTCTTACACTTTACAAAGTACATACAGAAAACACAAAGACACTTCAATTATGAAATACTTACAAAGCACTTTTCCAGGACGTGTGCACTTAAATTTATGAGAAATCTATAACACTTACCCAAGGCAGTTAGACTCAACTTGCCCAGGACACTTGCGTTTATTTTCAAGGTACTCACAGGCAAGGCACGCCCGAGCAGCAGGCAGCCAACCGCCCAGGAGTCCCACGCACAGAACCTCCTCGTGCGTCTGATTTTTCTCTTCATTCATGAAATAATCTTCGTCACATCTGTTGAATGGATAGTAAATAGACTTCAG
>NC_051406.1:24290567-24290755 GCF_015228065.2 Penaeus monodon
GTCCCTCGTTTCTTTCTTTCAACGTGTCGTAATGCTGTTATCATTATTCATATATATTATTCATTGTATGGTTCATTCTTTCTTCGTTTTCGACATTTTTAAAATTCTATTTATATTCAGGTAACATTTCTTTCAGTACTGGGAAGGTTTTGTTATCTTGATGCAATTCTGACACATTGATTATAATG
>NC_051406.1:24295124-24295888 GCF_015228065.2 Penaeus monodon
ATTCTTTGAGCCATACACACAAGGAAAATAAGCGGATCTCACGTGTAATTGAAGGAAGCGAGGATGCGCGATGCCCCGTCCCAGTCGCGGGTCATGTTGGCGCCTGCCTCGGGGGGGTCCTGTCCCGCACAGCCTGAGGTCATGATTATAATGATGACCACGTAGTATTATCATGGTGAACAAGGAAAGGTCATGATTATTAAGGTTTTGATTTCTGATTTGTGAGATGCGTTGATGATACCAAAACATAGCCGTAGCTGTTGAGGTATTTTCATGGTTAAGATTTATGAATATTTTAAATTTCATCTCACCTGAGGACCTGCGTTCATGAACACTCGAAAGAAGAGAGAAACGACTCACTCACCCAGAGGGCCCGGGAACTGACAGATCGGATAATAGTTGTCCATATCTGCCAAGGGATCCTGGACAGGGACCAAGGCATAGTCAGTATCGTTGACGTAAAGCGCAGTCCATGGGCTACCTGTTTCTTCTGCCTGGACGAAAATGCCGTCGTCGGGGTTGTACAGACCGTGGAAGGTCCAGTTGCCTGATCTATCAAGAGCAAGTAGCTAAGAGTGACAATATAGTTGAAAAAATTTAATGAATGAAAGATAGATTTCGAAAGGAGAGAGTCCATTACCTCCTTTTCTTGAGAGACAGAAATTGAAAGACGAGAAACAACAAAATCATCGGAGATGAAAACGAAAAAACACGAAAAAGTAACGAGAAAAAGAAAAGACGAAAAAAAGGAACACAAAAAATAC
>NC_051406.1:24295930-24296147 GCF_015228065.2 Penaeus monodon
ACTCAACCAAATCTGATCAACAGTGTGTTCTCTGTGTAGTGACTGCATTGCATTCGGCTCAACCCAATCTAACGCAATCCAACAACTAATCTTAATTCGAAAGAAGATTTTAAAAATCAACCCTGAACTCACGCTTTAGTCAAGCCGAGGAATCCAGTCTTGTGAGGCTGGAAAGGTCCTTTGTCCTGAGGAAAATAGGTAACATGTGGACACAATA
>NC_051406.1:24298295-24298490 GCF_015228065.2 Penaeus monodon
CGTTTTCCCCTGAAATCGACTGACCCACAGCCGAGCGGCTAGGAACTCCAGCGCATCCTGTGTCTCGGGGAACGCAAGTCCGGCGTTCAGCATTTCGCAGGATTTCTGGGCGCTGGCCTGGGTACTTGCGGGGTAGGGTCTGCGAACGCTGTAGCATCGGCCGTTGTAGAACGAGAATGAATTGGGGCAGTAAGC
>NC_051406.1:24299399-24300172 GCF_015228065.2 Penaeus monodon
GTGTTTTTTTTCCGGATACGCGCTATGATGCAAGACCATTCAGCAAAACGCCCGAATTAAGTACGCTTTTTAATCCAAGCCGCTTCCCAGATCTAGCTCTCACCTGGCGTCATGCAGACGTATCCAACAGCTTCGTCGAAACAGCTGTGCGCCGCGTAAGTGCCGTTCCTGTCAACAACTACGCATTTCTTGTCGCGCGTAGGCTGTGAAGTAGACGGAGCGCATCATTATTTCTCTGACTTGAATACAACTTCTCAAGTGTTCTATTGACGATGATTTATCACTGTTATGTTCTCTTCTTTAATTGTGCAGATTTTGTCATTTGTTTTTCTCTGAGTGCTGAACGTAAAGAAGACGCGGTTTCGTTTTTAACACTAAAATAGAGTCATTCATTATCAGGAGAGGTTCCTGGTATCTCTTTCTTTATCATGTGTTATGCCAGATACTCTAACCAGATACATACTAGGTACTCTAACTTAGTATCTATTCCGACGTTTATCAACGCAATACACCGAATGACTTATAGTTTATCATTATTCATTTATCATGGTTAGTTTATCAAATATTTAGTATTTGTTCTTGTTGGACTTGCCTAATGGACTTACCCAGCAAGGACTCTGCTCCAGGCACGAAGCATATGCAGGGATGTCTGGCATCACCTTATATTCCCTGTTGATATATGCATACACAATTTGTTTACAGCAAAAATGTGAAAGTTAAGCAATTTTAGAATGCAAAACTAGCTGGTTGTATTAGTATATTCAAATGTATCC
>NC_051406.1:24300904-24302024 GCF_015228065.2 Penaeus monodon
TAGATTTGAGCCAAAACGCTACTGAAAAACCCTCTCCTACCTACCTTGCTCTGTGCACCGTGTAGAAGGACTGTCCATCGGGAACCACTTCACCAAGGTCCTCCTTGTCGTAGAATATGGCTAGAGAAGCATTTATTTCCGCACATCTAAGTCAGATTAGAAGCCTTAGAAGTCAGCTTGATATTTTCGTATTTATTTGTAATTTATTTGTTCTATACCTAAGAGGATTTGTGTAGTAAAATGTACTATAAGCAGTTGGAATGTTTAAAAGAGTATTAGGCCGTCTCTGTGTAAGATAGAAGAAAGTGACATGGGTAGGATAAGTACACTGATATAAAGGTACAAAAATGACGAGAAAAAAACAGCAACGGTCGAATAAAAACTATGATGGTACTGACAAAGAACATGAGAAAAATTATAAAGTGACGTGTATGTATGTAGCACATCCAATCGCAAAAAGTCTTTTCAGTCGCTTACTACAAAAACGTTTTGGGATGTACGTTCACCATACCTCTGCGCAGCTCCTAGAAACCCATGTACATCACCTGCACTGGACACATTATAACACCTTTGTCCATCGCGTGACTTGATGAAATGACTGGGACAGTCAACTGGAAGCAAAGGGAAAGGTCAGCATCGCCAGATCTCTTTGAAAACTCTGGGTTGTTCATTCTACTCCAACCAGTTATGTAAGAATAAATCATGTACATCTCATACCTTCTACAGCAGCGCTAACATCACCTGAGGAATAGAGGTTAATGCTTCCTTCCCACTTTGGAGTGCCGTAGATGTTGCAAGTGCACGTGATCGTTTGTACTTCTGTCCAACTCACGTGTGTAATGTTCTGTCCAGGCGAGCGACTCAGAGGAATAGAGACTGAACTGTCCCTTGGCCAAAATCCGATCAAGGGCGGACAGGACGTGGCTGCAACACAAGCAAAAAAATGACATTAGTTTACTTGTGAGAGAAAAGAAAAGAGAAATGAAAATTGACATTAATATTATTCTGCTTCCGAGAGAATGACAATTTTCAGATACAGAAAGAGAGAAGAGAACTATGATGATATAAACAAAATGACAGACATTATACTGGATGGAAATGACAAAGACTACGAAATAAA
>NC_051406.1:24302813-24303033 GCF_015228065.2 Penaeus monodon
ATTTACCTGAATCAAACTCGAGTGGTCGAAATTTGAGCACTGCGTTTTGCAGACTCTTGTTTGCATTTTCAAGCGGTGGCCAGTGCAACGTCTTCTATTCGCATCCTAGAAAATATTACTGATGTGATAATGAACATTGTTAATGCAACATCATGTGAAAATGACATGACTTTAGTAATAGATTGACTGTGTCTGAAAAAAGTTGATGATTCTTTAGTTA
>NC_051406.1:24303100-24303352 GCF_015228065.2 Penaeus monodon
CTCTGAGGTTCAACTTGAAGAGAAAGAGCTCAAGAATACGTGTTGATGTCTTAATGCAAGTAATTATAATCTCATTAGACAGATATTAAAATGTAACATTACCAGTAGTTGCATATCTATCCACCAGTTGCTTAATTCTGCAAAGTTTGTTGCATTTTCACTTTCCCAAAAGGCATTTCCTGAAAAGTTTTAAGATGAATGAGGAAATTACTCAAGTCATATTTCAGGCAGTTTCAATTGTGAAATAATTCT
>NC_051406.1:24307128-24307612 GCF_015228065.2 Penaeus monodon
TGTTCATAAATTAAAATGTATAATCTCCATTAACATTCAGATACCTTTTCGCATATTTGCATGCTAAAGACACATCATCTAAGTTTAAAACCCAAATGCTTATATTCGTGATGGCTGTTATAGGTGGGCGATAATAATCACGAACTGCAGTAAAACTGACGACACTGCAGGAGAGAGCATGATTTGTATAGGAATAACACCAAGTCATGCTACCATCCACGAAGGGCAATGGAAGTTTACAGAAACGGGGAGTATCCTGCAGAAAACCGAGGCAGGTCTTGAAATGAGTTCATAGGCTCTCCAAGTCCATTTTGCAGAGCCAGTAGGTATCTGAGTTTACCACGTTCGAGTATATGTCTATAAAATGCAACTACCCTCTCCATAAACTTGTCATGTGTCATGCATTTATATGAACACGCCTTTGTTTTGGACTTTCACTAGACCTGATTGTCAAAGTTTTCCCCGATGAAAACATTATACATAC
>NC_051406.1:24308292-24308485 GCF_015228065.2 Penaeus monodon
GCTATTTCCTACAATTTCGCCATTTTCACTGCAACTCACGGATTACTGTACACTTTAACAACCACCTGAAAGGAATTAACAAGAAAAACAACTGTGAATCAAAACCTAGATACACCTTCAGTGTGCAAAGAAACGAAAGAATGTATCTTAAGTCTAAGGGACGTAGTATGTTATAAAAGTTATGCATATATTT
>NC_051406.1:24308503-24308691 GCF_015228065.2 Penaeus monodon
TAAGTTACAATACCTGCCCTCGCACTCACCTGCATTGCCATGGTATTCTCCCGGTTCCTCTATCATCAGGTCGTCGCCGAGGATGACAGGGCCGTAGGTGGCATGGTGCCAGAAAACATTGTCCACGGTCATAAGGAACTGGCGGAGGGGGGGGGGATCACTGCTGATTAATTGGTTGACGATCGCCT
>NC_051406.1:24309092-24309224 GCF_015228065.2 Penaeus monodon
TGACGTTCAGTTGAAGAACACTGTGACTAGTTTTTCCTAGCCGATGTGCGAGAAGATATTATTACGCTATGTCCTAACTCTGTAAAGTGATACGATAATGAGATAATATCACTTAATGCTTGGTCTCACATA
>NC_051406.1:24309453-24309620 GCF_015228065.2 Penaeus monodon
TGTTTTTTTTTCACGTCTGTGCAATCAGAGGTAAATAAAACGCTAAGTCACCTTACCTGGAGCACCAACGGTCTTGCAGCGCCGCTCATATCTCGGCTCATGTTGAAGAGGGCGCGCCGGTCTGGAATCCAGGGCGGTACCATTTTTGCTTATCGTTATCATTTTCA
>NC_051406.1:24309745-24309922 GCF_015228065.2 Penaeus monodon
TTGTCACCACCGTACACAAGATATCAAATTACCTATTTTTAAAGGTGTCTTCTCGTTATACAAGTCAAAATATGTAATCAAAGTCCAGCCTCCGTCAGCCATATTCGCCAATGGCTCCAGAAAACAAAATACCTGAAAAGTCATAAAAATCGTATAAATAGATGAATAAATGAATGA
>NC_051406.1:24310644-24310896 GCF_015228065.2 Penaeus monodon
AGAATTATTTCACAATTGAAACTGCCTGAAATATGACTTGAGTAATTTCCTCATTCATCTTAAAACTTTTCAGGAAATGCCTTTTGGGAAAGTGAAAATGCAACAAACTTTGCAGAATTAAGCAACTGGTGGATAGATATGCAACTACTGGTAATGTTACATTTTAATATCTGTCTAATGAGATTATAATTACTTGCATTAAGACATCAACACGTATTCTTGAGCTCTTTCTCTTCAAGTTGAACCTCAGAG
>NC_051406.1:24312186-24312310 GCF_015228065.2 Penaeus monodon
TCGGCGCCCCAACCCCAACCTGCTTTCTCATAGTCCGAGTCAAAAGGGTAAACGACCCTCAAAACCCCCGGGTTTGGGGGCCAACAAAAGGGGGCCTTTTTGCCTGCATAGACGGCTCTACCCG
>NC_051406.1:24312734-24312881 GCF_015228065.2 Penaeus monodon
GCCCTTAGCAAAAACAGCAGGATCCCAGTGCAAACAGTGGAAATATTTTTGAAAAAGCAATCATCAGTTCGGATGTAAAAATAGTGCTGAACACAATTCTGGTTTCGGGGCTACTAAAAGCTTGGGAAAGGTCGGTCAAAAATGGAC
>NC_051406.1:24315616-24315727 GCF_015228065.2 Penaeus monodon
CCCCACTTCCCGAAAGCAAGGAAAACAAAGACAAGAAACAGAAGAAAGCACCCCGAAAAGAAAAGGGAAAGAAGAAAGATAAAAAAGGAGAAGAAAGAAAAAGAGGATGGT
>NC_051406.1:24315836-24316011 GCF_015228065.2 Penaeus monodon
CCATCGAGGGGATCGGTGGAGCGACCGGGAAGCGAAGACTTTATAGATCCGTTGTCCGAACCCCAAAGGAGCGACGTCAGACAGCCCGGGGGGGGACGGCCCCTGGTGGGGCGAGAGCTTCGGGTCGGCGGGGCTTGTGGCCGGGTTATGGGCAGCGTTGTTGGGCTTTGTGTTG
>NC_051406.1:24316189-24317201 GCF_015228065.2 Penaeus monodon
TGTCTTCCGAGATCAGGGAAATAGCTTGCAGAAATCCCCCCCGAGACCCGTTCATCGCTTTCCCCTCCACACAAACTCTTTTGGGCCTGGACTCACCACACTCCGTCAACAAAAAATCTGAACAGCTTCCACAATCTGCCCACAGTTCTTCGGGGTGCTGGACGCCGGAAGCCACGAGTACCCTTCACCCAACTCGTAGTGCCCAATCACAGCGGGGATTTCCGTGCATTTTTCCGGGTCCCCCTCACCAGGATGTGTTCGGGGGCTGCTCGAACGGGCAAGGCAATCTCCTCTCGTCTTGGGGGAAGAGAGACATGCGGTTTTGCAGTACTATATTGGAGGCTATTTGCAGTTTTCTTAATCAAAAAAAAAACTCTAAACAAAAATTACTTTTATGTCACGTCCCCCGGAATTCAGTTATCGTAAACGGGAGTCCACTGCCTTTGATACAGGCGAGACTTGCACCCTGTTGAACCACCCTTGAAGCCCTTGCCACAATGTACATTTGGCTACTTTAAAGCCCCCCCTTTTTCCCCGTCTCCGTCGCTCTGGGGAAACAAGGAGGATGTGGGTCTTTGGAAACACGCTGCGGGGGCTGGGTGGGGCCCGAAGGGGAAAGGCGGTATTCAAGAGTGAACCTGGGTGGCATGAATACTTGATTTTTTTGGTCATGCAATATTATGAGAAAATGTTTTTGTTGAAGCGGAATTACATTTACCTTTTTTAAACTGACACAGAGCTAATCGCATCACCCCTGATCCTTTTCGGCTCACCTGGTTGTAGTTGACACTATCTTAAACAGGGTATTGCCCTCAAAACACTGACTGAGCCCAACACTGGGAGACCCCACTCAACCCCCCTAAGGTGTACGACCGCAAAATTCAAACCCCCGGGGGAAAAAACGAAAGGGCCTCTTGGGGACGGCGTGCGGGGGCGAGGCGCTCGGTGGGGGGCAGGCCAGGGACGTCTGCAGCCTTCAGGAAGCAGCGACGTTAATCCGAAAAGTATTCTT
>NC_051406.1:24317900-24318240 GCF_015228065.2 Penaeus monodon
TGCACGCAAAACGAACTCACCTGAAGTACAGAATTCCTTGACAGTGGTCCAGTTGCCGCCCACGCACTGCGCCGACTGCAGCTCCCGACCGTCACTCCACGACAGCCCGTACTCACACTTGTACAGGATGCCCCACGCTGTCCCGTTGATGCTGACAGATTCCTGCTTTGAAGCCCTCGGAGGCGAGGAGGGCGCTCCCGCAGGGGCTGGCGGCCGGTACGTCTGGAAAGGTTCGTGGCGTTGCATTGTCGCCGGAGTTACGCTGTGCTGGGCACAAAGGCGGGTAGGTTTTCTTCCCCCTGGTCCCTGCAATTAGTCGCCGGAGGCTACCCAGCTGTCG
>NC_051406.1:24318340-24319890 GCF_015228065.2 Penaeus monodon
CCCCCCCCCCCCCCCCCTCCCTCCCCCTCTTCACTCCCCACCTCCCTCCCCCCCCTCCTCCCCCCTTCATCCCCCCCCCTTTTCCCCCCCCCCCCTCCCCTCCCTCATCTCCCCCACCTCCCTCCCCCTCTTCACCTCCCCCACCTCCCCCCCCCCTCTTCTCTCCCCCCCCCCCCCCCCTCTCCTCCTCTCCCCCACCTCCCCCCCCTCCTCATCTCCCCGCCTCCCCCCCCGCAGCGGGGGTTTTTCCTGTCCCCCTGCCCTAGAGGCACCTCCTCTGGCTCCTCGCATGGGCCTCCCCTCTGGACGGGAGGGAGCTCCTCGTGCATGGACCCGAGGTACATCGACGGCGCGGGGGTGATGATGTGCGCCGGCAAACCCTTTCCGTTTCCCGTTTGCATGTAAAGGGTTCGTTGGTGCCATCGTATTGTGTCCGTATAGGGGGTCTTTCATCGTGGTGTTTGGAAAATTTTGCTTGTGTATTTTGTTAAGGGGTTTTTTAGTTTCAACCTCCCTCCTATAAAAAAAAAACATAAAGATGAGCTTATAATACACAGGAAACCCGGTTCCTAACCAAAAATGTAGCTAGATTTTGGAAAAATCTCAAAATTACGCGGTCGAAACTACTTAAAACCTTTATGACAGTGGTCTATTTTACCAGAGTTTATCCTGTGAAAAGTAATCCGTTTTTTTTACTGTTAGTCCTCTCTATTCGGGGGAAACTATCCTTGAATGTACTCTAATTTTACCCGCATTAATTGGCCCCAACCATACGTGTGGCTTTTTTTAACACACACACAAAAAAAACTTATTATCCTTATTATTCATACAATCGGCAAAAATCACCCGGGCCCAAAACTCTATTAGTTTCTAGTGCGTTAAAAGCCCAATTCTTTTTTTTTCATTTTATCTTTTGAACGTTAATTGACCACTCATAAGTCAAAAAATCCCCATTACATGAAATTCAATAAACCCGAATGAGCTTCGAATAACTTTTTGTTTACAGAAAAAGCACGGGAAGGAAAAATAGACAACTTCTTCCTCCTTACCACTCGACGCCCCCCCCCCAACCCGTATACTATTAGATTAAAGGGCCACAAAAAAAAAATAGTGAATTTCTTTGGCTAGCTACATTTGTTGCGTTTTGGTAAAAAATAACCTTTCCCTTCAGTGCTCCTTTTACCGACCAAACCACTACCCCCTCCTTCGCTTCTGAATAAGAAAACGTGAAAGTGAAAAAAAAAGCTCTAAAACCAAATACAGCCGCATTGCTGGTCCTAAAAATGTGTCTTTTTCACGAAAACCTGAAACTTTTTCTCCAATCCGCAAGGATGGGTTCCCGCCGAAACCTCTGCATCGGGGACCCCCACAGCCTAGTAACACACTGATAAAGCCAAGTGGGAAATTCCCCGTGCTGCTGTCGGCGCCGAAAAGACGGCCATCTTATACAGTGAAACCTATGTATAAAAGGGGTTCCGGGTGGTCTGCCGGCTACGCGTGTGAGAACCCTCGGGACTCCCCTTGAAAACAGATGCGTTCTGGGAAATAGC
>NC_051406.1:24320927-24321079 GCF_015228065.2 Penaeus monodon
GGTTGTATGGTCGGTGTGTAATCTTTCTTCCCTTTCTTAACATCTATTCATATATTTCTCCATTCAATCATTTGCCAGCCCCTCATTTCCCTTTCCCCTTGTCTTCCTACTACCTATTCATCCATCCCCCAACACGCCCACTCGCCCCACAC
>NC_051406.1:24321249-24321478 GCF_015228065.2 Penaeus monodon
GGAAAAGCCCCGAACCCATTCCAGACGTACCGGCCGCCAGCAACCCCTGCATGGAGCGCCCTCCTCCGCCTCCGAGGGCTTACGAGCAGGAATCTGTCAGCATCAACGGGACAGCGTGGGGCATCCTGTACAAGTGTGAGTACGGGCTGTCGTGGAGTGACGGTCGGGAGCTGCAGTCGGCGCAGTGCGTGGGCGGCAACTGGACCACTGTCAAGGAATTCTGTACTTC
>NC_051406.1:24322196-24323251 GCF_015228065.2 Penaeus monodon
TTCGGATTAACGTCGCTGCTTCCTGAAGGCCTGCAGACGTCCCTGGCCTGCCCCCCACCGAGCGCCTCGCCCCCGCACGCCGTCGCCAAGAGGTCCTTCGTTGTCTCCGGGGTTGAAGTTGCGGTCATGTACACCTGTGAGCCGGGGTATGAGTGGGCGTCTGGCCAGCTGATGGTGCTCAGTCAGTGTGTTGACGGCAACTGGACCCTGATTAATGATACGTGTCAACTACAACCAGGTGAGACCTGAAAAGAGATCAGGGGTGATGCGATTAGCTCTGTGTACAGATTAAAAGGTCAATGGTAAGTTCCAGCTTCAACAAAACAGTTGCTCATAATATTGCATGACCAAAGAACTCAAGTACTTCATGCCACCCAGGATTCACTCTCTGAATACCGCCTCTTCACCTTCAGCGCCACCCAGCACACCGGCAGCTGTGTGTTCCGAAGACCCACATCCTCCTTGTTTCGCCAGAGCGACGGAGACATGGGAAAAGGGGGGCTTTAAAGTAGCCATAATGTACATATGTGGCAATGGCTTCAAGTGGTGGTCTCAACAGCAGGTGCAAGTCTCGCACTGTATCAACGGCAGCTGGACTCCTGTTGACGATAACTGCATTCCGGGTACGTGACAGTAACAGTAATTTGTCTGTTTAGAGTTTTATTTTGTGATTCAAGAAAACTGCAAATTAGCCTCCAATATAGTACTGCAATTCCGCACTGTCTCTCTTCCCCCAAGACGAGAGTGAGATTTCGCCTTGCCAGTTCGAGCAGCCCCCGAACACAGTCCTGGTGAGGAGGGACCCGAGAAAGTGCACGGAAATCCCAGCTGTGATTGGGCACTACGAGTGTGCTGAAGGGTACTCGTGGCTGTCCGGCGTCCAGCACCACGAAGCACACTGTGTCGGCAGATTGTGGAAGCCTGTTCATGATTTGTGTGTGACGGAGTGTGGTGAGTCCAGGCCAACAGAGTCTTGTGTGGAGGGAATGCGATGAACGGGTCTCGGGAGGGATCTTGCTGTCAGAGCTATTTCACATGCATCTCTGGAAGTACAC
>NC_051406.1:24323435-24323627 GCF_015228065.2 Penaeus monodon
AACGCCCAACAACGACTCGCCCATACCCGGCCACACAGCCGCGCCGACCTGAAGCTCTCGCCCCACCAGGTGCCGTCCCCCGCGACTGCTCTGACGTCGCCTCCTTGGGATTCGAGGACAACGGCATCTATAAAGTCTTCGCTTCCGGTCGCTCCACCGATCTGCCTACGATGGTGACTATTGCTTACATTA
>NC_051406.1:24324438-24324918 GCF_015228065.2 Penaeus monodon
GGGGATGTGGGTCTTCGGGGGAAAACACAGCTGCCGTGTGCTGGGGGGCGCTGAAGGTGAAAAGGCGTATTCAGAGAGTGAATCCTGGGTGGCATGAAGTACTTGATTTCTTTGGGCATGCAATATTATGAGCAACTGTTTTGTTGAAGCTGTAACTTACCATTGACCTTTAATCTGTACACAAGCTAATCGCATCACCCCTGATCTCTTTTCAGGTCTCACCTGGTTGTAGTTGACACGTATCATTAATCGGGTCCCGTTGCCGTCAACACACTGACTGAACACCATCAGCTGGCCAAAGCCCACTCATACCCGGCTCACAGTGTACATGACCGCAACTTCAAACCCCGGAGACAACGAAGGACCTCTTGGCGACGGCGTGCGGGGGCAGGCGCTCGGTGGGGGCAGGCCAGGGACGTCTGCAGGCCTTCAGGAAGCAGCGACGTTAATTCCGAACGTATTCTTCGTGTTTAATGTGTC
>NC_051406.1:24326607-24326850 GCF_015228065.2 Penaeus monodon
ACGCAAAACGAACTCACCGAAGTACAGAATTCCTTTGACAGTGGTCCAGTTGCCGCCCACGCACTGCGCCGACTGCAGCTCCCGACCGTCCTCCACCCACAAACCCGTACTCACACTTGTACAGGATGCCCCACGCTGTCCCGTTGATGCTGACAGATTCCTGCTCGTAAGCCCTCGGAGGCGGAGGAGGGCGCTCCATGCAGGGGTTGCTGGCGGCCGGTACGTCTGGAATGGGTTCGTGGC
>NC_051406.1:24327034-24327165 GCF_015228065.2 Penaeus monodon
GTGTGTGGCGAGTGGGCGTGTTGGCGGATGGATGAGATAGGTAGGTAGGAAGACAAGGGGAAGGAAGTGAGAGGGCTGGCTAAATGACTTGAATGGAGAAATATATGAATAGATGTTCAAGCAAGGGAATG
>NC_051406.1:24327681-24329213 GCF_015228065.2 Penaeus monodon
GCTACTTACCCAGAACGCATCTGTCTTCAACGGGAGTCCACGAGGCGTTCTCACACTGCGTATGCCGGACAGACCACCCGGAAGCCCACTTATACATAGGTTTGCACTCGTATAAGATGGCCGTCTTTCTCGGCGCCGACAGCAGCACGGGAATTTCCCACTTGTGCTTGATCAGTGTGTTACTAGGCTGTGGCGGGTCCTCGATGCAGAGGTTTCGGCGGTCAACCCATCCTTGCGGATTCGGAGAACAGTTTTCAGTTTTCGTGAAAAGAAAGACACATTGTTTAGGACCAGGCAATGCGGCTGTATTAGGTCTAGAGCTATTATTTTCACTTTCACGTTTTCTCTACTTCAGAAGCGAAGGAGGGGGTAGTGGTTTGGTCGGTAAAAGGAGCACTGAAGGTAAAGGTTATTTTATTGACCAAGACGCAACATAATGTGAGCTGAGCCTAAAAGAATCTCACATATTTTTTTCTTCAGTGGTCCTTAATCTAATAGCTAGTACGGTGTTGGGGGGGGGGCGTCGAGTGGATAAGGAGGAAAGAAGTTGTCTAGTTTTTCTCTCCTGTGCTTTTTCTGTAAACAAAAAGTTATTCGAAGCTCATTCGGTTTCATTGAATTTACATGTAATGGGGATTTCTGACTTATGAGTGGTCAACTTACGACGTCTCAAAAGATAAAATGAAATAAAAGAATTGGGCTTTAACTGCACTAGAAACTAATAGAGATTTGGACACGGTGTGATTTTAGCCGATTGTATGAATAATAAGGATAATAAGTTTTTTTTGTGTGTGTGTGTTAAAAATAGCCACACGTATGGTTGGGGCCAATTAACTGCATGGCTAAGATTATGAGTACAATTCAAGGCATAGTTTCCCCAGAATAGAGATGGACTAACAGTAAAGAAAACGGATTACTTTTCATCAGGATAAACTCTGGTAAAAGTAGATCCACTGTCATAAAGGTTATAGTAGTTTCGACTCGCGTGAATTTCGACGATTTTTCCAAGATCTAGCTACATTGTTGGTTAGGAACCGGTTGCCTGTGTATATATAAGCATCATTTTTCTGTTTTTTTTTTTCTATAGGAGGGAGGTTGAAACTAAACTAAACATTCAACAATATACACAAGCAATTATCCACACACCACGATGAACAGACCCACCTATACGGACACACATACGCATGAGCACCAACGAACCTTCACATGCAAACGGGAAACGGAAGGCTTCGCCGGCGCACATCATCACCCTCGCGCCGTCGATGTACCTCGGGTCCATGCACGAGAGCAGCTGCACGTCCCCGTCCAGAGGCTGGAGGCCCATGCGCAGGAGCCAGAGGAGGTGCCTCTGAGGGCAGGGGTACAGGAACACCTCCGCTGCGGGGGAGGGAGGCGGGGGAGATGAAGAGGGGGGAGGGAGGGGGGAGATGAGGAGGGGGAGGGATGTGGGAGAGATATAGAGAGGGGAGGGAGGTGGGAAGATGAAGAGAGGGGAGGAAGGTGGGGGAGATGATGGGGGGAGGAAGGAGGGG
>NC_051406.1:24329270-24329380 GCF_015228065.2 Penaeus monodon
GAAGGTAGAGGAAATGAGGAGGAAATGAGAGGGGAGGAGGTTGGGGTAGATGTGACGGTGGAGGGAGGTGGAGGAGATGACGTGGGGGTGGAAGGGGGTGGAGATGAGAT
>NC_051406.1:24329848-24330142 GCF_015228065.2 Penaeus monodon
CTTACCCTCCACACAAGCAGAATGGGGCACCGACCAGAGTCCGGCCACACATTCCGTCCAGCCATACGTCGCACCGAAGGGCAGCACGTATCCAGCTGGACACTGGTGGATATGGAACCAGGGGGCGGAATGGATGGTGACGGCTCCGTCCGGGGTCGGATGAGGCTCAGGGCAAGGGGCCTGATCGCGGCCTGAAAGTCAATGTGCCCCGGTTATTTCGGTGTGCGGATGAACAAATATACAGGTTCACTGATAAATATCTATGTCTATCTGTCTGTTGATATAAAGACATGC
>NC_051406.1:24331385-24331920 GCF_015228065.2 Penaeus monodon
CATGGAAGAGACCTGGGCCCCTCATCCTATACTTCTAGTCCTTGTATAGTCAGGCACTCCACATCATAAATATGCGTGTAAACGACGTAAATGGGAACAACCAAATGATGGATGTTGCCTCGTCCGATCGGAGGCTCTGTGGGCCAGGTAGACGCCGACCGTCATTCAGAGACCGTGAATCGTGTCTCAGACGTGGAAGAATATGTAGATGCTGACAGCGAGGGATTGGAAGAAGAGAATGAGAGGTCTAAGGAGGAAGCAAGCGCGAAAAACGGAATGCGCACAAAATAATACGAGCCTGCGAGTGGAAACCCGGAATATAAACACTATATCAGACAGAAAAATATGAAAACATGAAACAAGAAATAAAGCGGATGAAAGTCGATATAATGGGGCTGAGCGAAGTATGTGGAAGGGGGCGGGAGCGATAACAGACAGAGATGTTAAATTTACACGTAGTGGAAGGGAAACACATCAGAGAGGTGAGTACTAAAGGGCAAATAGATTATTGGATAGCATCAGAACAATTTTGCTT
>NC_051406.1:24333404-24333491 GCF_015228065.2 Penaeus monodon
GTGAGGCCTCTAGGCCTCCCTTCTTCTACCCCCCCCCCCCCTTCCTTTTTTTTTTTCCTTGCCCCCCCCCCCTTATTTGTTTCCTTT
>NC_051406.1:24333879-24334110 GCF_015228065.2 Penaeus monodon
TTTCCTTTTTGTCTTGTTTTAATTCTCCCTGTCATTGTTTTCCTTCTCTTCTTCTCTTAGTTTCTCCTTTCTGTTCATATTTCTGCTCTCCAGATCTCTAGCACTTATATTCATGGTTTTAGCTTTTCCTTATGCTAGCCTAGCTAAGTCTCAAAACTTTCTTCTTTTTTGTTCATCTTGTCTGTTTTCCCTCTCTATACACTGTTGCCCTATCCTTTTTATTCCCCCCCC
>NC_051406.1:24335493-24336009 GCF_015228065.2 Penaeus monodon
CTCCCTCTGACGATGACTTTCTCGGCTCGAACGTCATCCTCCACATCCACGAGCGGCTCCTCCACGCCCGCCACCCAGACCTTGAACCTGGAGTCCGACGTCACCCGAAACTCCCTCCAGCCGGGGGGGATGCCGTCGCCCGGAATCGAACTGCTGCTCTTTTCCCGACGACTTCCTTGAATGAACAGCGTGCGCACTTCTGTTCTCGCGATGTCCGTTTTCCTCAGCGATGACCTGGCTTCGTTCTCCGCCACGAGGGTAAGGATGCGTGCGTCGGTGGCTTCCCTTGGGGCCCAGACCCTGATGTCCCACGATGTCGCGATGCGGTCGGTTTCGAAGTGATTTTTGGACACGCAATCTGCAAATCAAAGCCATGTGGTTGGTATCAGGAAGTGTCCTTCCGCCTGGCCATTCTCTTCGTATCAGCTTCGGAGAGAGTTTTCAGCCACTTATGATAAGCAGTAACTGCTATCTGGCGATGTGTACATTTCATGTATTCAGTAACTCCAGTAACTT
>NC_051406.1:24336255-24337278 GCF_015228065.2 Penaeus monodon
CGCTATTACAAAAGAGAATTTTCAATAGAAATATGTCTGTCCTCAGTGACAACGTCTGCCTACGCTGCAAGTCTCAAACCTTGCCTGTTGTGGCGCTTCGGGAACCCCATCGCGTCGCGTCCAACGTCGCCGCCGCCTGATTGTCTAGTTCCGTATACATGGTTAGGACGCCTACAATCAATTTATTATTTTGGAGAATAAGATTATCATTGATATGCGACCCGTATAATATAGATACCAAGTATTCGCCTGAATTTAGGCCTAATATTTGATAAATGATTTAGTTTAAGTTACAATCAATATATTTACTTTCTAGCAATCATATAAACGAAAATGATTGTAGCAGTGGCAGTATTACTCCCCCTCCTCTCTAAAAAAAATTCTACCTCAATATTTAGATCTGTTTAGAATTGCAATCAAGAAAGTCGTTTGTTGATGCATCTTGTCGTTGTTCCACTAAGCGCTTCGTGTGATTTTCAGATTGTATAAACGCTCGACCAAGTCTTTGTTTTTACTGCTACCATTCACAAGGAAAAATAATGGATTCTGCGATCACTATTTAAAGCCAGAACATTTCTTACCGTTTTTGAATTGGAAGCAGCTTGCAGCACTGCACAAAAGGCAGAGTTTAAGAAGAAAATTGAAGGACATCTTGTTATGATTTTATCTCTGTAAAAGGGTCACTGTAAATTTTCGGCTGCTTTAGTGCGCCATTGAATGTTATATATGTGATATCAATAACAGAAAAGCCGCAGCACCAATCCTTGCAGTGCACTGAATAACCTTTTCTGAAACATATCTGAGTTGGTCTTATCTCATTGATAGCTTATCAGCTTTCAGTGTTATGGCGATTCTATTATCAGCGGGCAGGACAATTTCTTACCGATTTGTTTCATTACGAAATATTCTATTAAATCATAAATATTAAAACTCGTATTTTTTACACAGGATATATATAACGTCTGATGACCATCTATATTTTTGTTCATTTTCTTACTGGTTTTACCAGTACGAAATTAATTC
>NC_051406.1:24344154-24345507 GCF_015228065.2 Penaeus monodon
GTAACCCCCATTTTTGGTGGCAGCGAGTGGGATCTACCAGGAGTATATTTAAGAGTTTCTCTGCTCGTTGACTAATACGAAGATTTTTAAAGTCCAGCATTTAGCTTTTTCCTGTTGAGTTAGTTGTTTTAGTAGTTTTAGAAGAGCCACGTTTCTTGTGTTTTATGTTCTGTGTTTTGTTTTATTTCAGATTCTGTAGTATTTTAGTATTTTTGAGCGAGGGCTTTTCTCTTTCAGCATTTTATGTCTGTTTTTACTAATGCCCGCTCACCAGTTAGTTTTACTTTGTGGCTCTTGATAGGTGTAGGGACACTATCATTTTACTGTTTTCTAATCTTCTTTTTACCCCTGCTAATTTTAACTTTATCCCCTGTGTACACTTGGTTCTTTGTCTTTTTTCGTTTTTACCCAGATTCCGGGAAGTTTTGTTATTTTAATCTTTCATGTGCCAGCATTTGGCCTCAGTTACACGCATCACTGTTCACTTTGTTTTGTGTCAGCCAGTATCTCTGGCTCCTTTTGTTTCTTTTTGAGTCGTACGACTCCTTTGTGTGTGGGACTTTGTTCCCCTTGTTACCAGGCTTCGTACTATGCCTGGATGTGGGAGACCTGTACGTGTGACAAGGTCATCGAGTCAGCCAAGCTTGTGTACCTCTTCACCTGACCACCGTACATCCCTCCCAGTTTTAGTTGTGCAGGGATTTCGTACCCAAGTAGAGGACGCAGTAAGGGCCGTAGAGGGGGAAGTTACGATGATGGAGGAAATGCTGCAGAGGATGATGGATATTGTCGCCCAGAACAGAGACGAGTTGATCCGCAGGATGGAGGAAATCTCCCAGAGGAACGAGGACCGGCTACAACGATTGGAAGACCAACTCCAGGCAAGGACTGCTCCTGCCGAGGCGTGGTATCCCGCAGTAATGGGAGCCAGGTTCCCGCAGCAGCACAGGCTGAGGAAACTGCCAGCTGAAACTCCACTCCCTCGCATTCGCCAAGTCCACCACACACCTGCGGCTAGGCCTGCCAGCCCTATTCGCCGAGCAGCTACTACAGAAGACCTCCAGGAATGGCAGCGACAACTGGAGGAGAGGGAGAGGCGTCTGCAACAGCAAGAGCAGGCTCTCTTACAGAGGCAGCTAGGTGGTCAGCAACCGCCAGTGTCCAGAAGAGTGGAATCCAGCACGGGACGACGACTTGGCAGCACACGCTGGGTCCTCTTCCACTTTCGAGAGGCATTCCTGAGCCAGCCCCAAGAATGACCACACCATCACGCACAAGGTACGGTGAGGAGGCAGCACAAGACCACTTTCGACACCACCAGCCTTCACTAGTATCTGGTGTCCCGCGTCTCCA
>NC_051406.1:24345895-24346434 GCF_015228065.2 Penaeus monodon
CCTTGTTGGATTACCGTCCACTCTGCAGGATCTCCTTGTCCTCAAGGATGATTGCTCGCCAATCCAGCTGGCAGAAAAGAAAACCGCCCAGAAGCTTTGGAACTCCAGGTATGGCATCCAGCATGGCAGTTCCAACACTCGTCACCCAGTCTCCAAACGACCTCAAGAGAATGAGCACCAGGTCCGACATCGTACACCAGACCGTCCAACTCGTGCACGAGACCGCTATGACCTGTTCCGCTAGCTGCTTCACCTCCACCTTCTCGGCCTCTCTCCTTATCTCCAACTTCATGGCGTAACATGTGCGAAATTACCATCGAAGTTCGACCCACAGCACCCGGGAATGCAGGGCTGCTGCCCGTCAACCATCACCCTCATCCTACTCCTGTTTCCGGTGTGGTAGAAGCGGTCACCTCTCTCGTGAGTTGCCCCTTTCCGAGAGGCCAGGAAGGAAGGGTTCCCAGTTTCACTGGCAACTTCACAACAGGGAACCCATACACGCTCCATCGCAGTCCAGACCGAACAGTTGCAGGTAGCAG
>NC_051406.1:24346567-24347546 GCF_015228065.2 Penaeus monodon
GTCAAACAAGCTCCGACATCATACTCTCGATTCCCATCATTAGGTCGTTTTCATATGAAGGTACGCTCCATTTCTCAGCGACTCGGTACAGGGCATAGTAGCTGATGCTTCATTCCATAATCCCTCCTGTGGGATCACTCTTGACACTGCCGCACCTCGAGTTAAACCGCCACTCGAGACCCTGGGAAGGCAGATTGGAGATGTCATTCTAACCGACGCCTGCTTAGATTGATCACTTATGACACTGCCGCACCTGGTTACAACCGCCACTCGACGACGAGCTCCATATGGCGCTGAATCACACTTCACGCGCACTATTACTGAGAAAAACAGTCGTTCTACGAAGGCTCATGGGGACCGTCACACCTTGGAGAGGTCATTAACTAGTGCTCCCCACCGCAGCCATCCTGATCTACAAGCACTGAGTCACGCTTCAGGGACACAGCGCCAGGAATCATGTAACCCCCTGTCAGGACTGGCCTTGAGGCAGGAAAAATCGACTTCACGCCAAGATAGGATCCGACACAGCTTCCAGATCTACGTAATGGTACTGCTGCCTGGCGAGACAGGTGTCCCATCAGTCCAGGAACTCCGGTAGCTCACGCCTGGGATGCCATCTAAGCCTCTGCCATGACTGAGCCGAGGTTAGCACTTCAAACTTGAAGAGGATGAGGACATTTACAACCTGCTTCCGCCGTCACGAGGGCCGAACACTTCACTGAATCCTCCTTATTACCTGGGGCGGCTGTCGAACCCGAGATGGAATGGGACGATTTTCTGAATCTCTACAAGCATTCCAGAAGAACGACTGGGATAAGAAGGGCACTTTCTACCACCCTCTGTAGCTGTCGCCCCAATGCGAAGCTTTTGTTGCAGAACCAGTGATGACGGTGAAGCTAATGACTACCTGCCTAGTCTTTACCGTGTGCATCAGCAGACAGGTAACTGCATCAGCTGTTGGAATGCAGCTTGGACATCC
>NC_051406.1:24348640-24349126 GCF_015228065.2 Penaeus monodon
TGCCATTGACTTGGAAGCCCTCAGCGTGGTTGAAGGTGTCAGGATCTTCGACTCCTACCTCTATGGACGACACTTCACCATTTACACCGACCACTGGACCTTTGAAGTGAGAGATGTTTCCCCACAGATGTACGACTGAGAGCGCATCTCAACCACCTAAAGCCTTTCAAGACTTCCCAGGAGCTTGTTACGCATTGGAAGATGAGGATGACGCAGTATCAGATGCACCGGATGTTCCTGACTTGGACCCAGATGTTCCCATTGATCCTTCCAGGACTCCGATGTTGAGGACGTTGATCCAGATGGACCAGCCGAAAGTTCGAGCCGACTTCACTGGTGGACCTGAGGCTGATGATTGTGACAGAGGAACGTCTTCCAGTGCTACCCTTGCTCCTGATGTGTAGCTGTTCAGGACTGTAATTCTTTTTCTTTTCTAGCCCCTTCCTGTGGCTGGGCTGCTGTTACAGACACCAGCTTGTGTTTGTT
>NC_051406.1:24349164-24349311 GCF_015228065.2 Penaeus monodon
GTGTTTGTGTGTTCAGTGATGCGTGTCATGCACGTCCAGCTGAACATGCACCCGTAGTTTTTGAGGCAAGTAATCGGGCTCAGGCCCTCCTTGTTTCTCTTTTCAGGTGTGTCTCCGATGCCCTTCTCCACCCGTGGTATGGGGGGT
>NC_051406.1:24353009-24353117 GCF_015228065.2 Penaeus monodon
GGGGGGGGGGCGCTAGGACAGCCTGGACTCCCTTCCATCCATTTAAAACGATATATCTTAATTTGAAGTTCATAGGTGGCACGTTTAACTTTTACCGGAAAAATGTAA
>NC_051406.1:24353638-24353770 GCF_015228065.2 Penaeus monodon
TTTAAGCACTAAGCCTTTATTACCTCTCCGCAAAAACTTCCCCAGTCACAAATTGTTTTGTCTGATATTTTTCAGTTCATCTTTTACCAGAGAGTAAGATAAATAGTCTCTCAAATAGAAATTCACACACGT
>NC_051406.1:24354087-24354202 GCF_015228065.2 Penaeus monodon
AATTGCACCTCGCAGTTCTGTTGTTAATTTTTCTAAACTTGTCATACCTAAACTTTTTGTTGCTGCTGTGAAGTCTGCACATTCGAAGTGTTTTTGGACTCGCAGCCTACAAATC
>NC_051406.1:24354768-24354838 GCF_015228065.2 Penaeus monodon
GGCGTTTTCTCTGTTAAAACACTTCTATCTGTTGATAATAAACGAAGAGGAAAACCAAGTAAAATCGGAA
>NC_051406.1:24354949-24355025 GCF_015228065.2 Penaeus monodon
CCACTGTCGTAGGGAGTCCGTTACATAAAAAAAGGCGACAGCGGGTTCCCCTAGCGAGCCCCAGCCTCGATCTTAA
>NC_051406.1:24356297-24356698 GCF_015228065.2 Penaeus monodon
CCAGCAGAAAACTTAATTAGTAGCATCTTACCAGAGAAAGGAGTTGTCAGTGAAATATCATCGAGGTGAATACTGTATTTCAACTCTAAATATAAAGATTCAAGTCGAAGTAAGAATTCCATATTGTTTAGGATTAAGATAATATTACAATCATATAATTTAATCTACATCAGCTCATTTCCATTTCGTGCGACACTTGCATAAGCAAAGGAACTTGGAGAAAAAAACCTCATGATTAAATCGTCGCTTGATAGAAACGAACCCCGGTCCTTCCCGAGCCAAAGCAGTTACAGGCCAGCTTCCTTACTATCCGAAGAAGTCTGCGCTGACGTAATCGTCGTGATTGTTTCCTCAAAGTTTCCCTCTCCTGCTCTGCTGGAAATGAAAGAAGCACAAGTGAT
>NC_051406.1:24361415-24361640 GCF_015228065.2 Penaeus monodon
GATGGGGGATAAATACTCTTTGGATCATACCCTCCAAAATTTTGGGCCCGAAACAATAAGCACGAGGAAGAACTCACCATACGAACGCGGTGGCAATGCCGCATTCATCACGGGCAGCATCTCGCAATAAACTCCTTGTGTGTCCTCTTCCGGGGACGCAGCAGGGAGTGGCAGGGGAAGATGAGGGCGTGGCAGGGGCATGTGAGGAGGTGGAAGGGGAATGTC
>NC_051406.1:24361682-24362042 GCF_015228065.2 Penaeus monodon
CTCTTGAATTCTCTCTTGACGGGTCCTTGCATTTTCCTCCCTCTCGATGCTGGGGTCCTGAGCCCGGTCCGGCTGATATATAAGCTTATATAATTTTATATCATTGATATACTTGTTGCAGTTAAGTCAAGGTAAGTACATTAAACTGAAGAAAATGCATGCTAAAGATATATCTTGAAAAATCAAACCTCAATCGAAGTTAGTTTCAGTAAGCCACTGAGTAGTTTGTTTTGGTTTTGCCCTTTATTCTGGACTTGAGAATAAATCATATTACTGTAATACCAAAATTAAGATTAAAGCCAGAGAACACACAAGGTTTAGGGAAACAAAGATCAAGCTGCTCGAAAATGCAGCGTAAAT
>NC_051406.1:24362182-24364017 GCF_015228065.2 Penaeus monodon
CTCTCCCTTTATTCCCCCCCCCCTCTCTCTCTCTCCGTATGAGAATGGGATAAACGGCACCTGGTTGGCACGTGATCGACGAAAGAGTGAGACCGCCAAGCAGGCAACTAGCATCACCACCAACGCCCCCATTCCGCCAATAACATACTCCAGCCTCAGTTTTGTCTTGAAAGTAGGACCTTTGTGAGGTAAATAATGTGTTTCACTTTCGCTGTAATATGTGTAAATAAAGCAGATGATTAACATATTATAGAGATAGTTTCCTTATTATGACTTTCAGGATCCTGATGTACATTTTCTATGACATTACCTCCAGGTTCTTTCTTCGTTCGCTTAGTCTCTAAGTTCAGCACCAGCATCAACTTCGTCGATTCCCCTCCACACACCTTCACTTCTCGTGGGTCTTTCCTCAGGGTCAGCATATGCAGCATCTCACCTGCCATCAACACCTGCAACAAAGTGCTTGACAGAACAGCCTCTTCACCTATAAAGATACAGCGCGACATGGATCATGGAGCTAAGTGAGAAGATACACAGATCCAATCCGTACCGACCTTGACAGACACCTTGCCTCCTTCAGGCCCAAAGGAGAGCACAACCCGCTGTGTCGACGGCGGGAGCGGAGACAGCCTGGCCCCAGAGGCCGTCACAGATCCTCCTCCACTCGTCCCTAGATGGACCTGTGCCTCCTCGAGGAAGAACACAGGACTGAAGAAGTACCTCGACGCCAGCGACAGGTCCAGCTTCCGCTCGTCCTCAGAGGCAGGCACGGGGACGTGGGCGCACCGCTCGCCCTCGACCTCCCATCTGGGGGTTCCCTGGGGGCAGGAGGCCATGAACGTCCCTTCGCTTACGTCGATGCTTCCGACGTCGCACTTCAAACCAAAGCCTTCGGGGATCCATGTGCGGCCCCGAGCATCGCCCAGTTCGTAGGTTTTGCCGAATTTGATGTGGAACTCGATCCAGCCTTCATCCACCTCGGGCGCAGGGTACGTCACGCTCTCCTCGCCGGATGCGTGGAACCGGTGGAGCGTGACGGAACTGTGTGTGACGGTGAAGGTGTCGTGGTACCAGTGCTCGCTGTTGCAGGCCACCTTTGCCGTGAAGACGCTTCCGTTGGAGGGCGCGTGGGCGGTGAACTTGATGGATCCGAAGAGCAGCTTCTCGAACCGGATCGTGTCCTTCACAGCACAGTCTAGGCGGCACCGACGGAACAAAACAAAGACATGTGTCATGGCAGCCAGGGATTTTGCAGGCACATAAACCCTTCTACTTTTGTTCATTATAGGTACATGGCTTAAAAGGTGGAAGACTTCATGTTCTATAAGGACTGGAAGCTTGGGAATATAGTTACTGATAAAATTCTTTACTCATATTTTCAAATAATAAAGGTGCAATGGTGGAAACTTATGAAAAATGGGATCTTTTTCATGCCAACACTACTTGAAATATTTAATATGCCATACTGAATATATTCAGTGATTATATAAAAGTTACATTACATGTTGTTAATGGCCACAAACAATATTTACGTTGGCCGTGATCTTGCGTAGCGGAACTGATCTACACAGCATATATAACTAAACGACTACCACTTACGACCAACCAGCTGATAAAAATCAAATCGACGTTACCATCGCCAACGTAGAGGGTGGAGGCGCAGGCGCAGCTCACGGAAGCCCCCAGCAGGAGACTCCACAGGGAAAGCATTTCCACGTCCTGTCGGCACTAGCAAGAGGAGATGACTGCGCAATGGAACCAGAGCCATATCCTGCACATCCTTGTTTAATCTACGTCATCAGGAACCTTATCAATAATGCGCTATGCCGTTTGCG
>NC_051406.1:24364319-24364452 GCF_015228065.2 Penaeus monodon
CTGCGACCAGCTCCCCCTCAGAAGAAGCGCAGGGACCCCTCCGTCAGGCAGAAGCTCCGTCAGAGACGCCATAAGACTCTGAGGCTTCCTTTAGGTCCTAACTTGACGGCGAAAGGAAAGACGGAAAGATAGT
>NC_051406.1:24367509-24367759 GCF_015228065.2 Penaeus monodon
GGATCCTAAATGTTATTTTCATCTGAAAATTCGGTCTTATTACAGTCAGGTTCTCTTTCAGCTGAAATTACTCGAATCACTTCATAAAAACGAAAATGAAGTTGTTCCTCTATCTACAGAAAAAAATATAATTTCAGATCCTATACTGATAATTCAAACTTTACCCTCCGTTGCACGTGAACCATATGCTCGACACAGGAAAGAGAACGACCCCCCCTGTACTCTTTACAAGACCACAGCAGGATATTTC
>NC_051406.1:24369438-24371219 GCF_015228065.2 Penaeus monodon
CACAAGCAACACTGCGCATCATTGATAAGGTTCCTGATGACGTAGATTAAACAAGGATGTGCAGGATGCGACTATGGTTCCATTGCGCAGTCATCTCCTCCTGCTAGTGCCGACAGGACGTGGAAATGCTTTCCCTGTGGAGCCTCCTGCTGGGGGCTTCGGTGAGCTGCGCCTGCGCCTCCACCCTCTACGTTGGCGATGGTAACGTCGATTTGATTTTTATCAGCTGGTTGGTCGTAAGTGGTAGGTTTAGTTATATATGCTGTGTAGATTAGTTCCGCTACGTAAGATCACGGCCAACATAAATAATGTTTGTGGCCATTAACAACATGTAATGTACTTTTATATAATCACTGAATATATTCAGTATGGCATATTAAATATTTCAAGTAGTGTTGGCATGAAAAAGATCCCATTTTTCATAAGTTTCCACCATTGCACCTTTATTATTTGAAAATATGAGTAAAGAATTAGATCAGCAACTATATTCCCAAGCTTCCAGTCCTTATAGAACATGAAGTCTTCCACCTTTTAAGCCTTGTACCTATAATGAACAAAAGTAGAAGGGTTTATGTGCCTGCAAAATCCCTGGCTGCCATGACACATGTGTTTGTTTTGTTCCGTCGATGCCGCCTAGACTGTGCTGTGAAGGACACGATCCGGTTCGAGAAGCTGCTTTTCGGATCCATCAAGTTCACCGCCCACGCGCCCTCCAACGGAAGCGTCTTCACGGCAAAGGTGGCCTGCAACAGCGAGCACTGGTACCACGACACCTTCACCGTCACACACAGTTCCGTCACGCTCCACCGGTTCCACGCATCCGGCGAGGAGAGCGTGACGTACCCTGCGCCCGAGGTGGATGAAGGCTGGATCGAGTTCCACATCAAATTCGGCAAAACCTACGAACTGGGCGATGCTCGAGGCCGCTCATGGATCCCCGAAGGTTTTGGTTTGAAATGCGACGTCGGAAGCATCGACGTAAGCGAAGGGACGTTCACGGCCTCCTGCCCTCAGGGAACCCCCAGGTGGGAGGTCGAGGGCGAGAGGTGCGCCCACGTCCCCGTGCCTGCCTCTGAGGACGAGCGGAAGCTGGACCTGTCGCTGGCGTCGAGGTACTTCTTCAGTCCTGTGTTCTTCCTCGAGGAGGCACAGGTCCATCTAGGGACGAGTGGAGGAGGATCTGTGACGGCCTCTGGGACCAGGCTGTCTCCGCTCCCGCCGTCGACACAGCGGGTTGTGCTCTCCTTTGGGCCTGAAGGAGGCAAGGTGTCTGTCAAGGTCGGTACGGATTGGATCTGTGTATCTTCTCATTTAGCTCCATGATCCATGTCGCGCTGTATCTTTATAGGTGAAGAGGCTGTTCTGTCAAGCACTTTGTTGCAGGTGTTGATGGCAGGTGAGATGCTGCATATGCTGACCCTGAGGAAAGAGCCACGAGAAGTGAAGGTGTGTGGAGGGAAATCGACGAAGTTGATGCTGGTGCTGAACTTAGAGACTAAGCGAACGAAGAAAGAACCTGGAGGTAATGTCATAGAAGATATACATCAGGATCCTGAAAGTCATAATAGGGAAACTATTTCTATAATATGTTAATCATCTGCTTTATTTACACATATTACAGCGAAAGTGAAACACATTATTTACCTCACAAAGGTCCTACTTTCAAGACAAAACTGAGGCTGGAGTATGTTATTGGCGGAATGGGGGCGTTGGTGGTGATGCTAGTTGCCTGCTTGGCGGTCTCACTCTTTCGTCGATCACGTGCCAACCAGGTGCCGTTT
>NC_051406.1:24373029-24373505 GCF_015228065.2 Penaeus monodon
TGAAAACACACACAAAAAAGGGAAAGGTTTTGGGTTGACAAATAGATCAATGTATAAAAAAAAAAATTCTTGATAAAAAACAAAAAGTTGTTTAACGCTGTAAAATTCCCCCAAACGAAAAATAATCATTCGGGAAGGGCCTAGATGTACAAGGGTATTATATGGGCCCCAAAAGGGAAAAATTTTTTCCCCCATAAGCAAACCTGGATAACATAAAGTACATTAGTAGTTTAAAGTTTCCAAAAATTTTCCTATTCCCTTGTTTTGGGCTTGGGTCAGAGAATATTAACCCCTAAAAACCAAATTTTTTGTTTTGACACTTTTTGCAACAACGTTTATGTTTTTTTTCAAAGTTCATGCATACACCAGCACATCATGGGAGTACTTCGTTCAAGAAATATAAAATTTTCAGTGGGCCGTTTTCTTTAGGCTTTATTTTGCATGATTATTTTTAGGAAAGGGGTACTATTATGGTC
>NC_051406.1:24373851-24374104 GCF_015228065.2 Penaeus monodon
CAATTGTTTCTTTGGGGGCCGCGAGCAAAAAGGGAAGCCCCCAGGAAAAACCCATTTTTTCTTTTTGGGTCATGCTTAACGAAAAAATAAATATAACCTACAAAATGGCCTTCCCGATTTAAAACTAAATTGGGGGGTGTAAATTTAAAAGGGAAAAAAATGAAGACAAGGGTAGGAAATAACGGGGGTGTTTAAAATTATTTTTATCTTATCATCGAAGTACTTCCCTATTTTAAATGGTGTATTTAACAAC
>NC_051406.1:24377896-24378122 GCF_015228065.2 Penaeus monodon
ATGAAAAAATTTTGAAGTTTAAATTAAAGTTACTATTTTATGTTAACATACAAGAAATTCCAAAAACGAATTGCCTCAAAACACAAAAGGGCCCAAAACACGGAAAGCGAGATTAACTCTTACCCCCAAATTGAAATTATGTTCTTAGTTTTCCCTTGAAATATGAAGGGGTCTATTTAAAATGGGAAGACATATTTGAAATTGTGACAAGAGCTACTTTTTCCCC
>NC_051406.1:24379592-24379916 GCF_015228065.2 Penaeus monodon
AATTGTATATACATATTCCCCACTTATCAGCATCAGAGAAGATGAGCAGCAAAGAAACACAAGCACCGCTCACACGCAGTCACCCCAGAAGAAGCAGGAGGAAAAATAGGGGCGACAAACAAAGGGAAAGCGACTAGAAAGGGAACCACGCAGAGGAGTCATTTCATATTTTCCGGGCTTCACTTTTTTCACTTAAAGGCGGGGGACTTGTGGGGGAATTTTTTGAAGTAGTTCCTTCCCTAGCCCCTGAGGATTTTTTAAAATGGGAAAAAATTACAAATTTTTCCGAAACCCTGAGCGCCACAAACCCCAAAGGGCCCCGGC
>NC_051406.1:24379936-24381565 GCF_015228065.2 Penaeus monodon
CCTCCCTAGCATTCACCCCACATATGCTTGATGCCAACAAGGTGGACGAACTTGACGCCATAATGAAACAATATACTTTACACATTGCAGAAATCACAAAAAACATGGCTCAAAGATGATACATTAAACCATACAGAGTTACCACTCATACAACCAAATTCGTGAGGTGGGGGTGCTGGTCTGGTATTTAAAGGGAAAGCCCAAAATCCCATGCAACCTATAAAATCCATCAGCCCCCAACGGACGACCTTGAAAAAATTAGGGTTTTGCTTTTATTTTATTCCCGCCTAGGACAACCCACCGAAGAAACCCCTCAGAAAACACATAATGACTATTTTTTCCCCCCTTTCAAGAGAATACTAAATTCCTTTTTTTAAACTACGACCTTTCATTTTTCCCTGATTGGGGAAATCATTCGCACTGAATTTTAAGCGGGGAGACCCCCCAACGCGGGGAAAAAAAAGGCCTTGGAAAAATTTAACAATCTTAAACTATTTTATAAATTCCATTTTTCCCCTCCCCCTTTAGTCAACGGTGATCATCTGCCGCTCCTTTGGATACCAGGCCTCACACTTTAAGGAAAAAAAACTCATACCCCAGATTCCCTAATTCTAAAATTCGGGGAGCCCGGGGATCATGGTTTACAGTTTAAACGGGGTGACGTTCTCAACGCGCTCGATCCGAATTTTAAATGTCAACTTTTTCTATAAATCAGTCGGAATAAAGAAAAAATTTTGTTTTCCCTTTTAAAAAAACATCTCCCTCACCACCAGATAACCCAGGGGGTCCCCCCAAAAGGATCAAAGACTTTATCTTAAGAAAAAAAGCCTACAAAACAAAAAAACGTTGCGCGTAAAAATTACTTACAAAAAAGGTAGGGCAAGAAATGGGCCCAAAAAAAAGTATCATAAATAATGATAAAATCAGAAAAAGGAAAACCCCCAAATAAAGGGTTTTGGGCCACTCATCATAAAATAAGGGTTTTCTCATTTTTTCAGCAAGCTACTCCCATACTATAATCAACAGATTTGCCAGTAATTTACCCTCGCGCCCCCTTTCGTATTGGTAAGCGAATGCGAAGTGTATAAAGCATTTAAAAAGGACAGAAAAAAGAAATTCCATGGCCCTGATGAAATCCCCCCCAAGATTACTGCGAGAATTCGACACCCCCTATTGATTTTTAATAGCTCCAACACGGATGACCCCGAGACCTTAGCCCCCTTTTCGGGGAACCCCTATTCCGTGGAAAAAAAACTCGGATAAAATTGTAGCAAATTTTGAAAAACCCTTTACCCCAAAATTAGATCTCGCCAAATTTTGGGAAAAATCCCAAGGGAAACTCCCTCTGTCCAAATACCTGCTTGATTCACAAAGGGAAAAAATTTCCAAAAGAAATTTTGGGGGGGGAAAAAATCCTCACACCCGCGGGAAACTGCTTCCCTGACTTCCCCCTCACGGAGAAAAAAAGCTCCCCGAGGATGTAAGCAACAAATTAAAGTGAACCCAAAATGTATACTCCGATATTTTTTAATTATATCCTTTTTATATTACATAAATTTAAATTACCAATTTTTTAAAATAACAATTTTACCCTTTGTAACTATAAATTAAATTTTAAAAAAAAACCCT
>NC_051406.1:24382243-24383201 GCF_015228065.2 Penaeus monodon
CTTTTTTTTGGGATATTTGTTGGGGTATGAAAAAACAAAAGAAATAGTTTTATAAAATTTTAAAAAAATACAAATTTCCCCCGCCCGTGGGAAAAAAAATTTTAAAAAACAACAATAGCTTTAGACCTCAACCCCGGGGAAAAAGAAATTTTTCCTTATTCCCCCGGTTTCGAGCGAGGGACTCCCGAAAGGGGCTTTGGGGCGCGGGGTCAAAGACATTCCATCCTAAACGAGGCCGACTGTGCTGTGACTTCGAAAATGGGCGAATCTCGTAGCACTGCCCGGGGGCTGGGGAGTTGGCAGGGTGTTGGTTTTACCTCTGGGGAGGGGGCCGGGCTGAATTTTTGAGGATGTCCCCGGAAAGTTCAAATTTTTATCGGGGAGATTCCTCCCTTTTGATTAAAGTGAGTAAAGAGTTTATTGTAGGTGGATTATGCTTAAAAATATTTCCTATAAAACACTAGGGAGAGAAGGGCGGGGGGGGGTGATAAGGGCGAAAGATTTGGAGGGAGACAGGAAAGGGAAAGAAGGAAAAAACTAGCCTTGCATTCAAATATTCAAAAACCCTTAAAAAAATTTCCCCGAAAAATTGCTCAAAATATTTCATTTTAAAAACCCTTCTGTATCAAAAGTTTTTAAATTTTAGTAAATATCTCTACGAACAAACCCCAACCCAAACAAACCAAGGTACCCAGGGCCCCCCCCGGAATGCCATCGCGCAAGGAAAAGCCTGCATTACCAAACCCGCGCCCCCGGGTCAGGGCCTCCTCAGGACCACTGGCGTGCGGAAAGGGTTTCACCCCCGGCCCACCCGGACCTCTTTCTGCTGCGGCTGCCCAGGTGCTTTAGGGGGGTAGCGTAAAACAACAAGGGGTCGCATAAAAAAATTCCCTTTTTTTGTGTCATCTCGCGTTGCCAAAGACTTCGGGCTTGGCGTCCCGTAGTCTTTTCCGAAAGA
>NC_051406.1:24383260-24384258 GCF_015228065.2 Penaeus monodon
GATTGATTAAAAGTTTGTCCAAAGTGCCATAAAATTCCGTAAAAATTAGGCATGTGTGTGCCAATATATGATATATATATAAATTTAAAATTGATTTTATATATATATATAATGGGATATATTAAAATTAGTATTTTATTAAAATATATATAAAATGTATATTATATAATATATTCTTATATAATATATAAAATATATATATATATGTATTAAAAATTTTATATATATTAATATATGTTTTATTTTAATATATTTTATGGTTAAAATAAATTTTATTCTGTATATAATTTTAAAATTTCAAAATTTTTTAACCCCTAATATTAAAATATATATAATAAGAATTAATCCTATATAATTAAAATATATAAAATTATATTTTTATATAATTATATTATACCCATATTATATAAAATATATATATAGAATTTTTATATAATATATATTTTCTATATATATATACATATATATATTTTATTAATTTTACATAATAAAATAAAATAAAAAAATATAATAATAATTGGTTATATATTATTTTTATAATATTAAAATAGTATATATATTTATGTTATTATATATATGTTTTAAAATTTTATAATAAAGTATATATATATAAAATATAATAAAATTTTAAAATTTTATATAGTATAATATAATTATTATTATATATTATATAAAATATATATAGTAAAACTATATATATAATACCATAATATTTTATATATTTTATATATAATATATATTGGGGAAAATTTCATAAAATATATATATACTTTTAATTAAATTTTAAAAAAATAAATTTATTATATATATATATATAATTATATATTATACCCTATATTATATATATAAACCATAAAAACTATTAAAATATATATTAAAATTTTTATATAATTAAAATATTTTTATATTAAAATTTTAAAAATATTATTATATAATAATATATTTAAATTATATACCTAAAATATAAAATTTTGTATTAAATTTTATATATATTTTTA
>NC_051406.1:24384296-24384465 GCF_015228065.2 Penaeus monodon
ATTGTTTGGGGGGTTAAAATCCCAACAAAAAAAAATTTTTTTATATATATATTAAAAATTTTATATTTTATCCCTTTTTTTTATTTATTTTTATGTGTAGTAAAAGTGTGTGTGTGGTGTGAAGATAACCCAACAAGGACAAACAAAAAAATTTTTTTTAGGGTTTTAT
>NC_051406.1:24384806-24384947 GCF_015228065.2 Penaeus monodon
ATATTTGAAATAGAAACACCAAAAACGGGAAAACACAGTAACAGAACCAAAGAAAAAGGAAACCCCCGCACAAAAAATAAAAAAACTATTTCAAAATTCAATTTTTTTTAGAAATTTATAAGAAATATAATAAGAATTTTG
>NC_051406.1:24384985-24385883 GCF_015228065.2 Penaeus monodon
GGGGTTTTTCAGGGGGTAAGGCGAAAAAAGACGGGAAAGGGCCTTTTTCCAAACAATTTTTAAAGAAAAACGGGGTTAAAAAAGGGTTTTTCCCAAGGGGTACCAATTTAAAACGGGGAATTCAAATTAAAAAATTCCAAATCCCCTTTTTTAATTAAAACCCGGGCTTCTAAATTTTATTCCACACTCAAGGAACCCACAGAGAAAACCCTGAAAACATAATGCAGTTTCTTGCTGTATTTTATTCCCGCCTAGGACCCCCCGAGAACCTCAGAAAACCTATGACTATGTTCTCCTCAGAAAGCATAAATTCCTTCTTTGTACTACGACCGTGCCACTTTTCCTGATTGTGAAATCACTTCTGCACTGAATTTTAAGCAGGTTGAGACCCTCCACACGCGTGGGAAAAAAGGCCTTGGACAAAATCTTAACAATCTTAACTATTTTATGAAATTCCAGTTTCCCCTGCCCCTTTAGTCAACGGTGATCATCTGCCGCTGCTTTGGATACCAGGCCTCACACAATTAAGGAGAACAAAACTCATACGCAGATTCCCTAATTCTAAAATTCGCGAGCCCGGATCATGGATTACAGATCATGACAGGGCTGACGTTCTCAACGCGCTCGATCCGAATGTTAAATGTCAACTATTCTATAAATCAGTCTGGAATCAAGATGACAATTGCTTCCCTTTAAAAAACATCCGCTCACCACCAGGATAACCCATGGGTCACCAACAGGATCAAAGACTTTATCTTAAGACAAAAAGCCTACAAAACAAGAAACGTTGACGCGTCAAAATACTTAGCAAAAAAGGTACGGCAAGAAATAGGCTAAGAAAAAGTATCATAAATAATTGATCAAATCAGAGAAGCAAACCCCAAATCATGGTATAGCC
>NC_051406.1:24385920-24386475 GCF_015228065.2 Penaeus monodon
AGCTACTCCCACTACTATAATCAACAGAGTTGCCAGCTAACTTACCCTCGCGCCTTCTCTTCGTATTCGTAAGCGAATGCGAAGTGTATCAGCATTTAAAAAGGACAGCAAAAAGTAAATTCCATGGCCCTGATGACATCCCGCCAAGATTACTGCGAGAATTCGACACCCACTATGTGACTTCTTAATAGCTCCAACACCGGATGACCTCGATGACCTTAGCCCTATATCGCTAACCCCTATTCCGTGGAAAATACTCGGATAATAATTGCTAGCGAATTGTGAAAGACATTTACCCCAAAATTAGATCATCGTCAATTCGGAAACATCCAAGGAAGCTCCTCTGTCCACTACCTGCTTGAAGTCACAGGGAAAATTCCTAACAGAAAATTTCGCTCAAAACATCCTCACACCCGCGGGATCTGCTTCCTGACTTCCGTCACGCGAGAAAACAGCTCCGCGAGGATGTAAGCAACAAATTATGTGAACCCAACATGTCATACATCCAGATATTTTGTCAATTATACCTTATTATATTACATACTTAAATTACCA
>NC_051406.1:24387217-24388217 GCF_015228065.2 Penaeus monodon
ACAGAATATAGTTTTATAAATTAAATTAAATACAATTTCAGCAGTGAAATTATTTAAACAACAACAATAGCTTTAGACACTCACCCGAGCAAGTGAAATTTGCCTCTATTCCAGTGGTTTCGAGCGAGCACTCCCGAAGGCGCTTCGGGACGCTGAAGTCAAAGACATATCCATCCCTACAAGACACGAGGCCGACTGTGCTGCTGACTTCGAAGATGTCGAATCTCGTAGCACTGCCGGAGGCTGGGCAGTCTGGCAGGGTGTTGTTGACCTCTGGGTAGGGCTCGGTCTGAATTTCAGAGGATGTCCCGGATGCTTCATTTTCATCGGGGAGATTCATCCATTTTGATTAAAGTGAGTATGAGTTTATTGATAGATGGATTATGCTATAATATATTACCTATAATCACTAGGAGAGAGAAGGACGGGGGGGGATGATAAGGACGAAAGAGTAGGAGGGAGACAGGAAGGGAAAGAGAGAGAAATATCTAGCCTTGCATTCAAATATCTAACCTTAAAACTAATTCCTTGAACATTCGCTCAAGATATTTCATTTCAAAACCATTCTGTATCATCGTTTCACGATTATATGTAAGTATCTCTACGAACAAACCCTACCTAGAAGCACCAAGGCTACCCAGACCCAGTGGAATGCCATCGCGCAAGGAAAAGCCTGCATTACCACCTGCGCCCCTGCTGCAGGGCCTCCTCAGGACCAGCTGGCGTGCAGGAAAGGTTGCACCGCGGCACACCTGGACCTCTGTCTGCTGCGGCTCGCCCAGGTGCAGTGAGGGTGTAGCGTACACAACAGCGTCGCATAAAACCTTCCGTGTTTGTGCTCATCTCGCGTTGCCATGACTTCGGTGCTTGGCGTCCTGTATGTCTTTTCCTGAAGATTTTTTTTCTTTCGTAATTTGTGCAGAGCTTTTTTGTATTTTTTAGGGAGTTAGATTGATTAAACGTTGTCCAAAGTGCCATACATTACCGATAAGAATTAGGC
>NC_051406.1:24391848-24392238 GCF_015228065.2 Penaeus monodon
CTTAGATAAAGACAACAGTTGTTATACGCATGTAGATTCCTGAAACGAACAATAATCATATCGGAAGACCTAGATGTACAATGATATGTATACTGACACATGAATACTTATTTCCTCATAAGCAACATGGATAACATATGTACATTAGTAGTTAATGTATGTCCAAAATTCTCGCTATTCCCTTGTTGGACTTGGTCGTCAGAGAGATATTGAACCTCTAAGACCAGTTCTGTTTCGACACGTATTGCAACAACGTTTATGTTTATTTCAAAGTTTCATGCATACACCAGCACATCATGGTATGTACTTCGTTCAAGAAATATTACATTCTCAGTGGGTCCGTTTGCTCAGGCTTCATTTAGCATGATTATTTGAGAGGTGATATCTATT
>NC_051406.1:24392432-24392673 GCF_015228065.2 Penaeus monodon
CAAGTATGTACTTGGGTCCGCGAGCAAAAAGGCAATGGCTTAGGAAACCTATATTTTCGTACTGATCATGCTTAACGAATAATAAATATAACCTACATATGGCCTTCCTGATTTAAGAATCTAAATTGAGGGTGTAAATTAAGGAAGAAAATGAAGACAATGATAGGAGTAACGAAATGTTAAAATTATTTTTATCTTATCATCGAAGTACTTCCCTATTTTAAATGGTGTATTTAACAAC
>NC_051406.1:24395785-24396158 GCF_015228065.2 Penaeus monodon
TTGACGAACGCAACAGTATCTATCTTCTTTTTTCCTGGTATGTCCCTTTTTATCATCTTTCCGGCATGGCTATCTTCCTTGATCTGTACGTGTGCATGCCACCTCAGACTTTCTTCCATTGCACCTATGTTGAATATCCAATCCTCGTCCTCTCTTTTTTGACACTCTCAGGGCCCAGCGGAGCCAATTCGACTGCAAGCTTCGGTTGTGGCCTTAGTATCCATGCCGTATGACAAGGCAGGCTGATCATATGGTTTTATGCAACTGGCATTTTCTTGCCACCCAGTATTCCTGTCAGTTGTCTTCCAGCCCTTTCTTAATTTCGTATCACAATGGCGATAGCAATGGAAACGAAATAACAAAGCAGATGAAG
>NC_051406.1:24396270-24396681 GCF_015228065.2 Penaeus monodon
CGACTGAGTTTTAGAGTTTAAACACGTAACAGCCATAGATCTTTCCATGCTTAAAAGAAAATGCTTAAGAGTTATTTTCCTTCCAAATCATAATAATTTATTCATCTATTGATTACATATATCACTGGATACACAGTAATTAAGAAATTGCTCGAAAAATGGTGATACATGTATAACAAAAAATAGTTTCTTAATGTAAATGTATTACTTTTGTTGTCAAGGGGATACGGACACACTCAGATTTATACGTGTTCTCCCCATAATTTTGTCGGATGATAAATTTCCTAATACTCGGCAGTGAGTAACTGTTGAAATTTGCGTGAATTAATTCAGTAAATCATATGTGTTGTATAGTACTAAAATGAATGGATTTGTTCATGACTAGAGTTGTATTTTTTATTTTTCTCTCTC
>NC_051406.1:24399868-24399985 GCF_015228065.2 Penaeus monodon
ATTTATCATAATGATTTCCAATACCACCATCACTGCCATCGTCAGTTAATAAGGCACGCAACCACGTTATTATTATGATCGTGATTGTAGTTGCTGGCTACAATCAAAGTTTCCTCC
>NC_051406.1:24400133-24400237 GCF_015228065.2 Penaeus monodon
ATTCAATTATAAAATCTCAGTTGCTGAATATACATCCTTATTGCTAGACATGCATTAGTTCAATTCCGCATCGTTCATATTTTGTACATAAGACAACAGTAAGG
>NC_051406.1:24400266-24400401 GCF_015228065.2 Penaeus monodon
ATCCGGCAGTCTTACGTGTAACTACAGATAATTCCCAAGAAGGTCCGGAATCTGTCTTATGATAAAGCTAAAAATAGGCTGACAAAATCTTTACGAACTTCCTTTCTAGGTTTTTCTGCGTAATGATACTCTCCT
>NC_051406.1:24400655-24400898 GCF_015228065.2 Penaeus monodon
GCGAGTACGATGGCGAAGGAATCTAAACCTTTAAATGAAAAATAAGTCATCAATGATATTTATTATTGCTCATTTTACATCCCTCGGCGTCGATGGGAGACGAATGTAAACCAGGGTCCGATCGCTTAACCGTCAGGGGCCTTTGATCTTGAAGTAGGTCACTGAATCAGGTGCATGTCACACTACAAGACGAAAGGCATACATTCAATTAAAAAATTATTTTTCTAGCCTCTTATGAATTAA
>NC_051406.1:24404799-24404926 GCF_015228065.2 Penaeus monodon
ACTATCTTTCCGTCTTTCCTTTCGCCGTCAAGTTAGGACCTCAAGGAAGCCTCAGAGTCTTATGGCGTCTCTGACGGAGCTTCTGCCTGACGGAGAGGTCCCTGCGCTTCTTCTGAGGGGGAGCTGG
>NC_051406.1:24405243-24407052 GCF_015228065.2 Penaeus monodon
GGTTCTTGATGACGTAGATTAAACAAGGATGTGCAGGATATGGCTCTGGTTCCATTGCGCAGTCATCTCCTCCTGCTAGTGCCGACAGGACGTGGAAATGCTTTCCCTGTGGAGCCTCCTGCTGGGGGCTTCGGTGAGCTGCGCCTGCGCCTCCACCCTCTACGTTGGCGATGGTAACGTCGATTTGATTTTTATCAGCTGGTTGGTCGTAAGTGGTAGTCGTTTAGTTATATATGCTGTGTAGATCAGTTCCGCTACGCAAGATCACGGCCAACGTAAATATTGTTTGTGGCCATTAACAACATGTAATGTAACTTTTATATAATCACTGAATATATTCAGTATGGCATATTAAATATTTCAAGTAGTGTTGGCATGAAAAAAATCCCATTTTTCATAACTTTCCACCATTGCACCTTTATTATTTGAAAATATGAGTAAAGAATTTTATCAGTAACTACATTCCCAAGCTTCCAGTCCTTATAGAACATGAAGTCTTCCACCTTTTAAGCCATGTACCTATAATGAACAAAAGTAGAAGGGTTTATGTGCCTGCAAAATCCCTGGCTGCCATGACACATGTCTTTGTTTTGTTCCGTCGATGCCGCCTAGACTGTGCTGTGAAGGACACGATCCGGTTCGAGAAGCTGCTCTTCGGATCCATCAAGTTCACCGCCCACGCGCCCTCCAACGGAAGCGTCTTCACGGCCAAAGGTGGCCTGCAACAGCGAGCACTGGTACCACGACACCTTCACCGTCACACACAGTTCCGTCACGCTCCACCGGTTCCACGCATCCGGCGAGGAGAGCGTGACGTACCCTGCGCCCGAGGTGGATGAAGGCTGGATCGAGTTCCACATCAAATTCGGCAAAACCTACGAACTGGGCGATGCTCGAGGCCGCTCATGGATCCCCGAAGGCTTTGGTTTGAAGTGCGACGTCGGAAGCATCGACGTAAGCGAAGGGACGTTCATGGCCTCCTGCCCTCAGGGAACCCCCAGGTGGGAGGTCGAGGGCGAGCGGTGCGCCCACGTCCCCGTGCCTGCCTCTGAGGACGAGCGGAAGCTGGACTTGTCGCTGGCGTCGAGGTACTTCTTCAGTCCTGTGTTCTTCCTCGAGGAGGCACAGGTCCATCTAGGGACGAGTGGAGGAGGATCTGTGACGGCTTCTGGGGCCAGGCTGTCTCCGCTCCCGCCGTCGACACAGCGGGTTGTGCTCTCCTTTGGGTCTGAAGGAGGCAAGTTGTCTGTCAAGGTCGGTACGGATTGGATCTGTGTATCTTCTCACTTAGCTCCATGATCCATGTCGCGCTGTATCTTTATAGGTGAAGAGGCTGTTCTGTCAAGCACTTTGTTGCAGGTGTTGATGGCAGGTGAGATGCTGCATATGCTGACCCTGAGGAAAGAGCCACGAGAAGTGAAGGTGTGTGGAGGGGAATCGACGAAGTTGATGCTGGTGCTGAACTTAGAGACTAAGCGAACGAAGAAAGAACCTGGAGGTAATGTCATAGAAGATATACATCAGGATCCTGAAAGTCATAATAAGGAAACTATCTCTATAATATGTTAATCATCTGCTTTATTTACACATATTACAGCGAAAGTGAAACACATTATTTACCTCACAAAGGTCCTACTTTCAAGACAAAACTGAGGCTGGAGTATGTTATTGGCGGAATGGGGGCGTTGGTGGTGATGCTAGTTGCCTGCTTGGCGGTCTCACTCTTTCGTCGATCACGTGCCAACCAGGTGCCGTTTATCTCATTCTCATACGGAGAGAGAGAGAGGGGGGGGGGAAATAAAGGGAGAG
>NC_051406.1:24407195-24407809 GCF_015228065.2 Penaeus monodon
TTTCGAGCAGTTTGATCTTTGTTTCCCTAAACCTTATGTGTTCTCTGGCTTTAATCTTAATTTTGGTATTACAGTAACATGATTTATTCTCAAGTCCAGAATAAAGGGCAAAACCAAAACAAACTACTCAGTGGCTTACTGAAACTAACTTCGATTGAGGTTTGATTTTTCAAGATATATCTTTAGCATGCATTTTCTTCAGTTTAATGTACTTACCTTGACTTAACTGCAACAAGTATATCAATGATATAAAATTATATAAGCTTATATATCAACCGGACCGGGCTCAGGACCCCAGCATCGAGAGGGAGGAAAATGCAAGGACCCGTCAAGAGAGAATTCAAGAGCCTCCCTCCCCCCCGTGCCCTCCCCCCTTCCAACCACCGTCCGACATTCCCCTTCCACCTCCTCACACGCCCCTGCCACGCCCTCATCTTCCCCTGCCACTCCCTGCTGCGTCCCCGCAAGAGGACACACAAGGAGTTTATTGCGAGATGCTGCCCGTGATGAATGCGGCATTGCCACCGCGTTCGTATGGTGAGTTCTTCCTCGTGCTTATTGTTTCGGGCCCAAAATTTTGGAGGGTATGATCCAAAGGGTATTTATCCCCCATC
>NC_051406.1:24412836-24413203 GCF_015228065.2 Penaeus monodon
CCAGCAGAGCAGGAGGAGGGAACTTTTGAGGAAACAATCAACGACGATTACGTCAGCGCAGACTTCTTCGGATAGATAAGGAAGCTGGCCTGTAACTGCTTTGGCTTCGGGAAGGACCGGGTCGTTCTTATCAAGGCGACGATTTAATCATGAGGTTTCTTATCTCCAAGTTCCTTTGCTTATGCAAGTGTCGCACGAAATGGAAATGAGCTGATGTAGATTAAATTATATTGATTGTAATATTATCTTAATCCTAAACAATATGGAATTCTTACTTCGACTTGAATCTTTATATTTAGAGTTGAAATACAGTATTCACCTCGATGATATTTCACTGACAACTCCTTTCTCTGGTAAGATGCTACTA
>NC_051406.1:24414403-24414479 GCF_015228065.2 Penaeus monodon
TTAAGATCGAGGCTGGGGCTCGCTAGGGGAACCCGCTGTCGCCTTTTTTTATGTAACGGACTCCCTACGACAGTGG
>NC_051406.1:24414591-24414661 GCF_015228065.2 Penaeus monodon
TTCCGATTTTACTTGGTTTTCCTCTTCGTTTATTATCAACAGATAGAAGTGTTTTAACAGAGAAAACGCC
>NC_051406.1:24415225-24415336 GCF_015228065.2 Penaeus monodon
GATTTGTAGGCTGCGAGTCCAAAAACACTTCGAATGTGCAGACTTCACAGCAGCAACAAAAAGTTTAGGTATGACAAGTTTAGAAAAATTAACAACAGAACTGCGAGGTGC
>NC_051406.1:24415658-24415789 GCF_015228065.2 Penaeus monodon
ACGTGTGTGAATTTCTATTTGAGAGACTATTTATCTTACTCTCTGGTAAAAGATGAACTGAAAATATCAGACAAAACAATTTGTGACTGGGGAAGTTTTTGCGGAGAGGTAATAAAGGCTTAGTGCTTAAA
>NC_051406.1:24416312-24416420 GCF_015228065.2 Penaeus monodon
TTACATTTTTCCGGTAAAAGTTAAACGTGCCACCTATGAACTTCAAATTAAGATATATCGTTTTAAATGGATGGAAGGGAGTCCAGGCTGTCCTAGCGCCCCCCCCCC
>NC_051406.1:24420141-24420813 GCF_015228065.2 Penaeus monodon
ACCCTCCCATACCACGGGGTTGGAGAGGACATCGGAGACACACCTGAAAAGAGAAACAAGGAGGGCCTGAGCCCGATTACTTGCCTCAAAAACTACGGGTGCATGTTCAGCTGGACGTGCATGACACGCATCACTGAACACACAAACACAAGTAAATAAAATGTACAGTAAAATGAAAGTAAATCAAAAACAAACACAAGCTGGTGTCTGTAACAGCAGCCCAGCCACAGGAAGGGGCTAGAAAAGAAAAAGAATTACAGTCCTGAACAGCTACACATCAGGAGCAAGGGTAGCACTGGAAGACGGTTCCTCTGTCACATCATCAGCCTCAGGTCCACCAGTGAAGTCGGCTCGAACATCGGCTGGTCCATCTGGATCAACGTCCTCAACATCGGAGTCCTGGGAAGGATCAATGGGAACATCTGGGTCCAAGTCAGGAACATCCGGTGCATCTGATACTGCGTCATCCTCATCTTCCAATGCGTAACACAGCTCCTGGGAAGTCTTGAAAGGCTTTAGGTGGTTGAGATGCGCTCTCAGTCGTACATCTGTGTGGACATCTCTCACTTCAAAGGTCAGTGGTCGGTGTAAATGGTGAAGTGTCGTCCATAGAGGTAGGAGTCGAAGATCCTGACACCTTCAACCACGCTGAGGGCTTCCAAGTCAATGGCA
>NC_051406.1:24421908-24422802 GCF_015228065.2 Penaeus monodon
GGAACTGCTCCAACAGCTGATCAAGTTCCTGTCGCTGATGCACCGGTAAATGACTAAGGTCAGGTAGGTCATTAGCTTCACTGTCATCAATGGTTTCTCAACAGATTCGCATGTGGCGACAGTACAGGGTGTAGAAAGGCACCTCTATAACTCAGTTTCTTCTGGATTCTTGTAGAGATCAGGAAAATCGTCCCATTCCTCTCGGTTTGGACCAGCCCCTCAGGTAATAAGGAGGATTCAGTGAAGTGCTTTCGGCTCTGTGACGGCGGGAAGCAGTTGTAAATTCCCTCCTCGTCAGTTTGAAGTGGTAACTGGCTCTGTCATGGCAGGGGTAGATGAGCATCCCAGGACGTGAGTACCGGAGTTCCTGACGATGGGGACACTGTCTCGCAGGTGCAGTCAAGACCTGTAGATCTGGGGCTGTGTGGATCCCCTTGGCGCACGTCGAGTTTCCTGCCTCAAGGCCAGTCCTGACAGGGGGTTACATGATTCCTCAGCTGTGTCCCTGAGGTTGACTGTGGCTTGTAATCAGGAGCTGACGACTGGGCAGTGTAGGACTCTCCCAGAGGGTGTGACTTCCAAGCCTGTCCCAGTGCAGTAATCAGTTGGCGTGAAGTGTGATTCAGGGCCCATATGGGCACGCGTCGAGTGGCGGTTGGTATACCAGTCGTGCGGCATAGTGTTCAGGTATCGTCACAGCATGGGGTTATAAGGACACTCACAATCTGCTTGTCCCAGGGTGTTCGAGTGGGAGTGAACCAGGTGCGGCAGTGTCAGGTGATCAGTCACAGCAGGGGTTAGAATGACATCTCCATCTGCCTGTCCCAGGCGAGAAATGCAGCCTTCTAGAAAACGACCTATGATGTCGGAGTATGATGTCGGAGCTTGTTTGAC
>NC_051406.1:24422935-24423466 GCF_015228065.2 Penaeus monodon
CTGCTACCTGCAACTGTTCGGTCTGGACTGCGATGGAGCGTGTATGGGTTCCCTGTTGTGAAGTTGCCAGTGAAACTGGGAACCCTTCCTTCCTGGCCTCTCGGAAAGGGGCACTCACGAGAGAGGTGACCGCTTCTACCACACCGGAAACAGGAGTAGGATGAGGGTGATGGTTGACGGGCAGCAGCCCTGCATTCCCGGGTGCTGTGGGTCGAACTTCGATGGTATTCGCACATGTTACGCCATGAAGTTGGAGATAAGGAGAGAGGCCGAGAAGGTGGAGGTGAAGCAGCTAGCGGGAACAGGTCATAGCGGTCTCGTGCACGAGTTGGACGGTCTGGTGTACGATGTCGGACCTGGTGCTCATTCTCTTGGAGGTCGTTTGGAGACTGGTGACGAGTGTTGGAACTGCCATGCTGGATGCCATACCTGGAGTTCCAAAGCTTCTGGGCGGTTTCTGCCAGCTGGATTGGCGAGCAATCATCCTTGAGGACAAGGAGATCCCGCAGAGTGGACGGTAATCCAGCAAGG
>NC_051406.1:24423866-24425238 GCF_015228065.2 Penaeus monodon
TGGAGTCGCGGGACACCAGATACAGGATGACTTCTCTGGATACTAGTGAAGGCTGGTGGTGTCGAAAGTGGTCTTGTGCGCCTCCTCACCGTACCTTGTGCGTGATGGTGTGGTCATTCTTGGGGCTGGCTCAGGGAATGCCTCTCGAAAGTGGGAAGAGGACCCAGCGTGTGCTGCCAAGTCGTCGTCCCGTGCTGATTCCACTCTTCTGGACACTGGCGGTTGCTGACCACCTAGCTGCCTCTGTAAGAGAGCCTGCTCTTGCTGTTGCAGACGCCTCTCCCTCTCCTCCAGTTGTCGCTGCCATTCCTGGAGGTCTTCTGTAGTAGCTGCTCGGCGAATAGGGCTGGCAGGCCTAGCCGCAGGTGGTGTGGTGGCTTGGCGAATGCGAGGGAGTGGAGTTTCAGCTGGCAGTTCCTCAGCCTGTGCTGCTGCGGGAACCTGGCTCCCATTACTGCGGGATACCACCGCCTCGGCAGGAGCAGTCCTTGCCTGGAGTTGGTCTTCCAATCGTTGTAGCCGGTCCTCGTTCCTCTGGGAGATTTCCTCCATCCTGCGGATCAACTCGTCTCTGTTCTGGGCGACAACATCCATCATCCTCTGCAGCATTTCCTCCATCATCGTAACTTCCCCCTCTACGGCCCTTACTGCGTCCTCTACTTGGGTACGAAATCCCTGCACAACTAAAACTGGGAGGGATGTACGGTGGTCAGGTGAAGAGGTACACAAGCTTGGCTGACTCGATGACCTTGTCACACGTACAGGTCTCCCACATCCAGGCATAGTACGAAGCCTGGTAACAAGGGGAACAAAGTCCCACACACAAAGGAGTCGTACGACTCAAAAAGAAACAAAAGGAGCCAGAGATACTGGCTGACACAAAACAAAGTGAACAGTGATGCGTGTAACTGAGGCCAAATGCTGGCACATGAAAGATTAAAATAACAAAACTTCCCGTAAACTGGGTAAAAACGAAAAAAGACAAAGAACCAAGTGTACACAGGGGATAAAGTAAAATTAGCAGGGGTAAAAAGAAGGATTAGAAAACAGTAAAATGATAGTGTCCCTACACCTAGCAAGAGCCACAAAGTAAAACTAACTGGTGAGCGGGCATTAGTAAAAACAGACATAAAATGCTGAAAGAGAAAAGCCTCGCTCAAAAATACTAAAATACTACAGAATCTGAAATAAAACAAAACACAGAACATAAAACACAAGAAACGTGGCTCTTCTAAAACTACTAAAACAACTAACCTAACAGGAAAAAGCTAAATGCTGGACTTTAAAAATCTTCGTATTAGTCAACGAGCAGAGAAACTCTTAAATATACTCCTGGTAGATCCCACTCGCTGCCACCAAAAATGGGGGTTAC
>NC_051406.1:24432280-24432361 GCF_015228065.2 Penaeus monodon
AGAATTAATTTCGTACTGGTAAAACCAGTAAGAAAATGAACAAAAATATATCATTCAATTATATTATCCTACTTGAAAAAA
>NC_051406.1:24432550-24433122 GCF_015228065.2 Penaeus monodon
GAAAATTTGTTTAATGTTAAGATTAAATATAAGAAATTTGTACCATCGCTTAATAGAATTCTGCCTTATAAATAAGCTGAAACTAATTCAAAATAGAAAAATGTTCAGGCAAAAGGATATTCCTGTTGATAAGGATTGTTGAGCTTTTCGTTTGAAATAACATTATAAACAAGGGAAATAAACAGCGAAATTTAAACAGAAATTGATTTTTTAAGAAAGTATACGATGTACTCATTTTCTTCTTAAATTTCTGTTTTGCATGAAGAAAACTTTCAATTTCAAATAAGTAAAAGGAAATACTGGACTATTAACGGGATGAATCATATAATTTAGCTAAAAAAATGATTCAGGTTAAAATCTGGAAAATAAAGACAGTTATGGGGACGATCCCACCAGGGATTTCTGATTCACTCCGGGTCAATTGATAAATTTTGAAGGGAGGGTGGAGGAAGACTTTTATTTGAATATCTTTTTTGAAAGGTAAAATATATTAAATGTAATAAAAATAATTCTTCAAAATCAATCAGACAAATTTTGGTGTTATTATTATATGTTATATATTAATAATTTTT
>NC_051406.1:24433222-24433623 GCF_015228065.2 Penaeus monodon
AAAAGTAATATTAATGTCTTTTGTAAAATAAAAACATGTATATATATGTAATAAAAATATATGTAACATAGACAATATATATGTTATATATTGATATAATATGTTTTGTATTATATATTAATAAATATGTATATATTGAATATATTATATGTTTGTATTTGTTTATTGTTGTATATATTATAATAGCATATAATTTTTTGGGAATATGTATAATATATGATAATATATATGTAAATGGATAATTATGTATAATAAGGTGAAAAATCGATATGATAAAGAAAGTTGGGAAAAGGAATTTGATACATGGTATATATTTGTAATTTATAGATATATTATAACATCGTATATATATTCGTAGGTAATATTGAAAAGAATTATTCATGAAATTATATGGGTATAAG
>NC_051406.1:24438181-24439163 GCF_015228065.2 Penaeus monodon
GATGGCTATCTGGACCGTCAGCGAGGACCGAGAGACCTACCTCCCATTGGAAGGTCCAGGGCGCCACGACCTGACTGTGTTCTCGAGGTTTCCTTCGTCGCCCGCTGTGACGCTCGGGGACCGGACTCGAGTGCTCAGCTGGGACCCGGAGTTCAACCGGATCACGACTTTCGCCTCAGAACCGCGAGCGTTGCCTGCTTTCATCCAACACAACTTTACTGTTGAATGTACTCAAGCTGAGAACCACTGTAGATGTGATATTCTGGTAAAAAGCTTTCTTATTCTTTTCTTTTTTGTTATTATAGTAATGATTAGACTGGTCAATCGAATTTTGCGGTCACTAGGTGCCCTATACAGTATACAAACAATGCAGGAATTAGAGTCACATTCATGTAACTTTTCATATATTACGAGTGGTTAGCGTTGCCAAAAGAACATTAGTGTTTCTTGTGGGATTATTTGCAGTTCCTTGTAGGACTTTTTGAAGAATGACATTGTTTTCCATTCACTAGTTTCATTTTGATATCATGCGTATTTTGGAATTCAGTATCCTTTGGCTTCGTTTTTTAACATGTATCACTGCAAAATCAGAATCATTTTCTTCTTGAGTGGTCATTGGGTCATACTAACGCCAAAATTCATGTTTTGGGGGAATTTCCTGTCACAGAGCAAATCTTTTTTTAGGCTAAATTAAAGGGGCTATGCGTTTAATAGCCGGTCAGGTGGATACCTAGCCGATGTAGACTTTTACTCAACTGCCGCATATTGATTGCTATATCTATAAAAAGATCATGAAATTAATTGTTGTATATAGACTTATAGATATACTTTGATTGAAAAATATTAGAAATTCAATACAAAAAAAATAAACACATAAAAAAGTGTGAACTTTCAAATGTGAATAACTCGTTTTGCATTTTGAACTATGAAAATAGTACAGGTCTTCTTAAGAGAAAAAAATGTGGCTGGTATTCCCGTCCTT
>NC_051406.1:24439254-24439464 GCF_015228065.2 Penaeus monodon
ATATGTAGAATTATCAATAAAACGCGTATTTCATCTTTATGAAAATCCATAAATTTGGAGACATGTAAGCTAGAAATAGTTCGAAACGTAAAAGGAAGCGGGGATGCCTTGCACACAGTCTCTGGATGCATAGAGACCAGTCCCATTTCCATAAATAAAAAACTGTGGCTTGAGGTAAACCCCTAAAACATTTTCCCTTAAAATGTAGAA
>NC_051406.1:24439565-24440422 GCF_015228065.2 Penaeus monodon
GCGTCGCCTTAAGCTTTTCGACAAGCTTAGTTCCTAAGAATTTAGTTCACAAACACACTTATACAAGGTAACTCATTCACACACTTGCTAAGCAGTTATGCACCTTTGGCCCTGTGCCAGGCTGGTGAGAACGAAACCCTGGTCGGCTCCGCCTCTCTGCCAGGCGAGATAGACGCGCTTTCCATCCACGGGAGTCCTGCTGAAAAGCTCATCGTTATCCTGCGAGGCGTCGCAGGTAAGGGAGTTTTTATCAAGAAAAATATGTCACTGTTTCTTAACGTTTTATCATTTATCTTTATTGAGAAATAAAAGGAAATGAAACTGTTAATCTTTAAAAAGAAAAGAAAATTTCTACTTACGAAGATGTATTTCTTATTATGAAAATGTATGATCTGATAATGAAAGTGTGATAATTAAAGAGTTTTTACCATGAAGATATAAAATTTCATGATGTAAATATAAATTTTAATCATGAAGCTATGAATTCATATGATAAAACCCTGATTTCTTGTTTAAAGAAAATAAAGCTATGATATGTGAAATATTTATCACAATATGTAATTTTCATTACAATATGACTTTCCGACTACATGAAATGATATGCTTATTGCCAAAAAAGTAACGATGTGAGTCCCACAAGCAGACGAGCAAGCGACGAGCGGCGACAGCAGCGATTCCCCCGAGGAAGCCGGTGACCCGCCGGGCTCCTGGCTCCGGGAGCGAGCCCCGTGGCCTTGAACGCTCTTCTGGCGGTGGTCGCCGCTGCTCTGTACGCGAAGAACAAGAAGATCAAGGTATTTCACGCTCATTCACGCGGAGACCCAGGACAATGGAAGGGGACGATGATGTTCTATTTA
>NC_051406.1:24445983-24446397 GCF_015228065.2 Penaeus monodon
CAATCGTTTGCAAAACACTGCCAAGTTCATATTTACTGTCCGTAGTAACAGCAATTGCGGTTTCTGATAACTTTGCTTAACACATTGTTACCAGGTAAAGATAACTCCTCACGGGACTAGTGTGACTATGGTATTAACCCATCATTAACTATCGTTAATAAAAACATTTTCTTACAGATGGTCAATGAGGTGTTAAGACGCCAATTGCCAGATCCGAAGGTATGTTGAAGGAAAAACTAAAGGTTAGAGGAGAGGCAGAAGTAGCTAAGGTAGACAGATAAACAGAGAGGGGAATAAATGTAAATCAGAGACAGTGTGGGGAGGGGTAAAGAGGGAAGAAGGGAGGAAGTGATAGGTAAATACACAAAAGACTGTAAGAGAAGTAGGGTCAGAGAGAGGGAATGGAGAAACAGG
>NC_051406.1:24446537-24447407 GCF_015228065.2 Penaeus monodon
AGGGAAGAGAGCATTAGTCGAAGAAAGAAGAGAAAGCAACGGACTAAAACATGGACACTTATCGATTCACAGGCTAATCAATAGTTTTAGTTAGAAGACCTTTTGAGATCAGAATATGTATTCAAAGCTAATCCTTGTATCTTCTACAGGAAAAGATACAGGAACCAAGTATTTGGAGGTACCTGTGCTGGGAATTTCTGGTGAGTCGGACATCGATTTTCATCTGGGTCTAATTATTTACTTTCTGGTGACCAGTTGATTTTTGCTGATACAGTGTCTATGATTCATTACGAAATAGTTGTTAAAGAAATAAATGTATCCTTTTATTCATAGTAATCAGGAAGCAATAAGCATTAAGTAAACTGTAGTGATTTGGGTACTGAAATGGGTTATTTTCACTTGATGTAATAACTTGTAAAAGGCGTTGTTTTAAATATATATTAGGATAATTCCCCTGGTTCAAAGTTCCTTTAAGGTTTCGCCAAAGTTAATGTTATAATGAAACCTTTAGATATATAAACCATACCCACACAGTCTAAGATTTCTAACTTTGATAACCTTATTATTGGGGGAAGAAAACCGAGTATTGCTGCAACCGTCCCCAAGTGCCGGTTAATTGAAGGCTTTGTTGAAACCAGAAACCGTTCTTGATTTCTATTGCTTCTGTGAACGGCTTCATCTTGGATTTTTTTTTTTTAGCTGATATACAGTGTGTTTCTTGTTTTTAAAAGGCTTCGGCATAGCATTCAAGTTTTATCTATTATCAAAGTTTGAACAAATAAACTTTTGATTTTAATATCACGCAATATCTAAAACATAACTTCCTTGTCCAGTTTTATGCTAACATCATAATAACACACACAAAGTGAT
>NC_051406.1:24447467-24447755 GCF_015228065.2 Penaeus monodon
AGAAATTCTTAATCTATATTCCTATCTTCAGAATCTGTTTAAGAATGAGAAGCGCAGAAGATCAGGAATTTCCCCGGCGGCCAAAATTCCAGAGAAAGAGCTTCTGCATGCTAACGATGAAGACAGGGACGAAGGTGCTATTAAAGGCGACTGTGGCGGGGATGCTAATTAGAGTGCTGTTCATGAGCAATGAGTGTCTGTATTTACGAATTATGGAAACATGCGATCACACCTGATTATAATCATATAAGCACACACCAACACACAGCGTTCACACATATTAGGACC
>NC_051406.1:24447886-24447974 GCF_015228065.2 Penaeus monodon
TGTTTAAAATTACGTGCAGACACAGAAGCCAACGTAGGTAGAACACATAAATGCACACAAATAATCAAACCAGCCATAAAACAAACAA
>NC_051406.1:24448078-24448469 GCF_015228065.2 Penaeus monodon
GTTTTTTATTTGGTTTCTGTTCTACTCTATACAACTAGTCTCTTCATTTCTGTGGAATGTACTTGCATTTTTATGAATCTTCTTAATAATTAAAATAATAAATATAGCTTACTTTAATGACATATTCCCCTCGTTCTGTTTCTTTTTCCTATCATTGTGCCCATCAGTCAGTCACATCATAAGTGTCCGTTAAACAAAAAATATGTCCACTCTTGATAAAAAGTGTTCGACAGGGTCTCGCCTCGGACATTTTGAAGTTAAAATGGTGGTTACGGAGAAAAAAGTTGATATGCTATGCATTACTGAAAAGTAGTTTTACCAAGATATGCAAAGTGACTTCATCAATATTTATATCTTCTAGAAAAAAATGAAAAATTTAATTTAAAAAAAT
>NC_051406.1:24448620-24449789 GCF_015228065.2 Penaeus monodon
TGTGTAATGATAATAGTTCATGAATGAAAACGATAACGGTTGATATAAAGACCAACAATCATAAAAGCTTTCACTTCACTCACTAAGTCTGCCTACAAATTATAACCGAAGAATCGACGCTTCTAGAGATTTTGTTTTAACAGTAATGTAAACAAGTAGATGAACGTCCATAACGGAAGTGATTGAAAATGGTATAGATGCCATCGATCCCTTTGTTACGTCCTCTATTGATAAACGATAACAAGTCATAACGAATTGAGAGAATACTCATATAGCTCTAAATTATAACAGTTCTGACGTGACCTTTGCGTGGAAAAAATGCTACTCCTTCCTAGTCATGAACAGCTTCACGCGGAAAAATAACATCTGGAACACTTCCATAAGAAAAGACAAGTCTACAGCCTTCGACAAAAGTTCAAGGCTGTAAACTTGCAACTGAACTACATGAAGGCATTGTTGGCAAGTTTCTGTTCAAAACTGAAGCTTCTTGCAGTAGAACGATCATCTGACACTACTTTACTTCAATTACTAATCAGCAACACCCTAGAAATAGTGCCAAATTTCCCACACACCCTGACACGCAACAAGCCAAATCAGGCACAATGGCACCTGAGCAATCCATCGCTGCAGCAGAACCGATAACACCTATAGCACTGTCACTGGAAGAGTTTTCATCAGTCTCGCATACAAAGCATGGGATGCCAAGTAACACTACTTACCCTCTTCTACGACAAACAAGTTGAAACCCCAGCAACCTTTCCTTCGGAGACTAATACAATACCAAGAACTGAAAGTGTGACGCAACTGTCTCTACAGCAGAATGGCTCCCAGCACACCTTCAGCCACTCAAAACACATGAATCTCTTTCTACTCTCACTTGTGAAGAAGCGGTTCCAGAACCTTATGCACTCCTCCCAAAACCTCTCCCTCGGTTCCCCTCATTCCAGAATTCTCCTCACTAGACGGTTACTTCCTACGCCACAAGCCCACCTCTAATTTTTATAACAACCAGGTCATAACCTAATGCAGGAATCATACTCAAATTTGCAGAATTAACTGCAGTATCTGCTGCTTGCATTACTTGGCTGATGGGGAAGTAAATTCATGTATTTCATATCGAGGGAATCGCTAATCACTGCCATGATAAGAACACCAAACAAAATATGATC
>NC_051406.1:24450117-24451419 GCF_015228065.2 Penaeus monodon
TCCTCAGTGGTGTTTTGGTGTTAGCTTCTAAGGGCAATGTTTAAGCTCTCATTGTAAAACTACATACGCTGGCAGCAGGTTTGATAAACCAACCATAAGTGCCCGTTTTCAAAAGCAAATTCATCTCATTTAGACAAAAAGATGTTTCAAGGTATATATGTCAACAGTGGGTAAGCTGTATGTCGTTAAGGAAATACTGATATTGGTCTATACCTTTTTTTTAAGTCATCGAACTGATAACTATTAAAGCTGTTAACTACTAGTTTCGATTTAGATGCAATTATTTCCATTCCATGCTATGGTGTGTACCAGACTCAAAACAGGCTCTATATCATTCAGGCGGTGCGCGGAGTCTGGGCGGAGCTAACTCTCGTGACGTCATGCATGGTCAACTCCCACGCTTGTCTATTCGTAAACCCTCACTATTAACCCTATACAATATATCATAGCTATTCTGTCTACGACTGATTTCAAGCTTCACAAGGTGCACAACTACTGGGTGGCTTAGGCAAAACCCGGACTATCCGACTACTTGCATAGCGAATAAAAAAAAAATCGAGGTCACGCCGCTATATCCAAAACCCACCAAAGATCTTATATTCCACTGGCTAGCAATCTCTGATCAAGTAAGCTAACCCGCTATCTTAAGGCAAAAAAAGAAATATGTTCTTGATAAGTGCGAGGTATCTTATCAATCTAGACAGTGTTCCTGCATATACGATTGTGTGCTCATGAGTCAGTACGATTTATAACGAAGAAAATACGAGCTGTGATCTGTATCCCTTACGAAACTTCGTTACGTTTGGACCACTAAAGCCAAAAGGAAAAATGTCACATCAAAGGAAAACGTCCTGTCAGGTGCTAAGCTTGGTTCTCTTGACGCTGCATCTCCTGTACGGTTCCGTGGGCAGCTTGTGGTTCGACACAAGTAAGGAAAATGCCATCCTTTTTCATAATTCATCTTTGGTGTCAGAATATACGGTTTTATATATGTCTGAGAATCTAAATGGGGAAAAAATGTATATATATTAACCTTATGTTTAGTGCGATTTTCGCTCTTATATATAGGAAATTTTAAGTTAGTAATGATGAAGCATAGAATATATGTATATGACATTAATTGTACTTTTCGTGAAAATACTGAAGGCAGTGCTTAGGGCAGCCACTGAGTGTCCTGATCTTCTAATTTGGAAGTAATTCAGCATATTCAGCAAAATTAACGATAACCTTATTCGCAAAAATAACATTTGCTTTGAGTATCGGGTTGCGTATTGCCCCATCTACCCTAACATCTCAAAAGGC
>NC_051406.1:24452076-24452915 GCF_015228065.2 Penaeus monodon
GTGAATATATAGAAATATTATACATGTTCATAACTAATAAATACATAACACTTAATATAAAGAAATTTAGTATCACAACATCAAATCATACAGTAATTGCTTCAACTCACCAAAAATTATGATTTCCGAGACCTTCTACTGCTTCCTCCTTTTCGTGAGTCTTATGGCCAGCGGACCTTATGTTCGATAGATCTGGGACGAAAAATACGGAAAAAAAATCATTGTTAAATGAAATATGTCCATCAGAGTTCCTTCCTCTGTCTTCTTACGAAGTATTATTGCAAAATTCGCAAAAATAAATGTAATACAGGGAGTTTTTCATACCCTACCCCCCCTGTCGCATCATACAGATTATGTACACACAACGACTGTATCAATTGATGGGATCTGTGGCGCCAAAACCCCTGCAGACCTATGATGAAAAACATGTAATTTCAACAAGGCAACTAAATGATATCATTCGTCCCTGCAGTGCCGACGACAATGTAAAGGAACCATAGTGTCATACACTCATCTGTAGGGACGCAACTATCGGTTGTATGTGTTACGTGTCGAGAAACTTTACGTATCTCGCAGCCAATAAATGGTAGATTTACAGAACTAATCTTGTTCAAGCGTATCAATCACTCGACTGATTTGGCGTGTGGCTTGCAGTAGCAATAGGTTCCAGACGGACACAAATTTTACTGAGGCATTTTCACAGACATGCAACATACCTCTACAACAAATGAAGCTTTATTACGAAGATAGAATGAAAATGCCGAAAAAAAGTTAGAAAATTACTAATTTCTAAGGGCCTATCACTGAAGACAGCGACGGTTCATAAATGTTGTGGTTCA
>NC_051406.1:24453058-24453383 GCF_015228065.2 Penaeus monodon
ACATACATGCCATAGGAATTTCAATGGAAAATCGGGTGCCATGGAGAGGGAGGGCGCGGTCCGCATTTGGTCCCGCTCCACAAACTATGGGATGAAGTATGTGACCTTTATCGGTGATGGAGATTCGAATGCTTACAATGCTGTGTGCTCCATGAATGACGGCCGGGGACCCTATAACGAGCCTGTCATCAAAGAAGAATGTTGTAACCACATAAGTAAGCGTGTCGGTACAAAGTTGCGAAAACTAAATAAGGATGCCAGTGAGATCATCACCACAAAGGCAGGAAAGAGAATGCGGAGGAGTTCCCTTGGTGGTGCCAGCATG
>NC_051406.1:24453448-24454607 GCF_015228065.2 Penaeus monodon
GAAAGATGTGGACAAGATGAGGAAAGCTATATGGGCTTCTTTTTTCATCTAAGCTCCACTGATGAGCATAAGGCCCACAATTTTTGCCCTGTTGGTGCACAGTCATGGTGCTTTTATAACAGAGCCCTTGCCAATCAAGAGGAGCTCCTAGTCATGCAGATAAGAATTTATTTCTTGCAAAAATTCCATATGAAAAGCTGCAGCTAATAAAGACTGTCTACAATGAATTGTCTACACCCGATCTTCTTCAAAGATGTTTGAGAGGAGCTACCCGGAATCCGAATGAATTCCTGCATGGGAAACTATGGGCGAAAATGCACAAGTCAAAATTTGCTGGACGATTCAGAGTTATATTTATAACTAGAGTTACTGTGCTCGAACATAATATCGGTTCTCATGCCAACCTGTTGACGCACCTGTTTGGGCTCAATCCAGCAATTATTGCGTCACAAGACCTAAGGGCAAGTATAACTCTTGGGCGAAGTGCATCTAGGAAGAAATCGAAGAAAAGGTTAGACTTCAGGAAAGAGTACCAGTCTGGAGCTTATTAATAAGCTCCAATGAAATGAAATTATCAAAATAATGTGATACCCGCGCGACAACATCAAGCGATAATGCCTTCGCGAAGACGAAAGGGGACCCCCATAATTAGGGATCGCCTTGGCGTGGCATGGGGGCAAATTGTTACTTTATGAATGTTAGAAAAGTAACAAACCAAATGATCCCTCCCTGTAACCCCTCCTCCCCCTTTCCTGACTTTGAAACTTCGTCTGAAAACCAGGTAAGTCAATTAATTACCATCAAAACTTTAAATGCGTTTTTCTCAAAACTATGAAAACGCTGACATTTTTTGCTTTATCTCAGTGAATATTTGACCGATTTGCATGGGGTTTGCATTATTTTAAAGATATACCTTTCAGCTCTTAAAATTGTTGAATAAATCTTAAAATTATATTCGAATCTCGCCATGAATAACGGTTTTATGTGACCGTGTCTCGCATTTCACTCGCATTTAAAAACATTTTTTTTATCCACGAAATCAAAAGAAATTGCGAATTTTGTTTAACCTATTTTGTTAAGTATTATCTTATAAATCTATATGATTTTTTTCATTATTACATGACGTCTCATAATGTCCTACAAGCGTTCTTATACCTTT
>NC_051406.1:24459152-24459693 GCF_015228065.2 Penaeus monodon
CTAAGTTTTTTTTGACTGCAAGGCATTTTAAAAATTTTCTTAGAAGATCTTGAAACCTTTTTATTCATATTCTTAGACAGATACCTGGGTTTTGTTTCAAAACTAAATCAAGCATTTCCAGTCTGCCGCCAAGGAAGATTGCTCCCGTTTCATGACATTACGATGGTAACAAACCGCCATATGGCCGACCGATATGAGTGATTACAATGAAATTCTCTTTGAGATTTACTTATTTTGGGGCCATCTTGGCGCTCGCCAAGATGGACATTTGTGAATGGAAATAAAGGAGGGACGTTACCTTCAGTGATTTACTTTTTACATCTGATGCCGGTGATATGAATACTGGAAAAATCTTTTTTATTTTTTTTTGACAGAACAAAAAGCAGCATGACTCCTAGAAATGCCAGACTGCCAGAATCCTGTCACACTCATTCCTGTATATATAAATGGCTTTTTTTTGCTGTGGTCTGCGCTTTTTTGCCGTGTATATATGGCGTTGAAGGTAGTGTTCCTATATATACCTGTTTATCAATTCAGATAT
>NC_051406.1:24459982-24460543 GCF_015228065.2 Penaeus monodon
ATAAGGAGCTAGTCAGTGCTTTGATTTATTTTGTTCTAGCATTATTTTGTCCTATTCTTTCTTCCTTAATTGGTGGCAAGAATTAACATTGACGGAAACCTTCTGAGGATGTTGATAGTTTGAACGTCAGAGCAAAATGTTCAATCCGTTCAGCGACACTTCCTGATCAATCCATTGCTCCTTTGACCAACGATGCGGGTTTTTTGGTTTAAAGATTCCCTTGTCTTTGGATTTCTGTTGCGAAAACTTTACATTCTGTAATTTGTCGAACTTCTTAGATGCTTTGTTAGATAGGGTGGTACTGTCTCATTGACTATAAGGCCCTTTTTTCCAGAGGCAACAGTATCAGGACTGCTTGCTTTGATGGTCTGTATGGGGCTGTAAAAAAAATAAAATAAATAAGTAAGTACACTTCGTAGGATGGCGGGACAGAGAGTATTTATGATCCAGTGTACAACTGCCGGTTTTTATCATACTTTATTTTGCACTCAGGCCTTCAAGTGATGAACATCTTGCTACTATACGGGCCGACCGATTCGACGTTTTTTACCGCAGTCTTCA
>NC_051406.1:24460655-24461840 GCF_015228065.2 Penaeus monodon
GATTTTTTTTTTTCTGGTCTGCACATGCTGCCTTGCCAATTTGGGTTTTCGTCCGTGCAGTGGCTTTCTGCCTTTCCCTTTTTCATGGGAATCTATCCCCTGTCCTTTGCTTTTATTATTTTTTTTGCTCTTTAGTTGGATTATGCTGTGGCTGTTATCAATTGCCATTATTTTGTTTTTCATTGCTTTTCCTTCTCTTAAAAACTTCTTTGAAATTTTCTTCGTTTACATAAAGTTTCTTATCATCAAATCTTTATTGGTCCATACTCAGATTTTTTCCCTCTTTTTCTGGGCAAGAAAATCGTTTACGTCTCCCTTTTGGGTGGGAATTTGCCATGACAACTTTCTTGTTCGCATCCTTATCTAAAGATGATGATTTTCCAGCAACTTAGCACTTAGCACATTTGCCCAAAACCCCAAACTCCTCCCGATGTAACACGAAAAAAACTTTTACTGTCCTAAGAGACCTTCCAGATCATTTATGAAGAAAGATGAAGAAAATTTTTTTTTTTTTGAATCCTGTTGCCATATTTTGTTGTTTAGGGTGAAAAAAATCGCCTTCGAAAATACCACAATTCTTTTAATTTTTGCACCACTGTTTTGGGTTTTGGAAGGTTTTTCTTGGGTTTCCCTGAATTAAAAAATTTTGATGAAAAATTAAAAAATTCAATTACATTTTTGTTAAATCTAGTTCTTTCATGTCCCCTGATAAGAAAACCGAAACTTTTTCAAACGAAAAAATTTTTTTTCTGCCGTTAGATTTTGTTTTTTTTAAACTTACTTTCGGTATCATATTATAATTTACAGTTGATTTATACTCCTAGCTTAGTCACCAACCCCTCTGCTCAGCGAAGAGAGTTTTTCAAAACAAAAGCTGGGTTTATTTTATAGGTGGTATTCAGCGTGTGATGGACCCGTATTCTAGGGTCTTCAGTCTCATTGTTTTTTAGCAGAAGAAAAATAATTTTTGCCTTTGCCCTGGGATCCTTATCGGGTGCTCATTTGTCGAAGAAAAACTTTACTAAGGGGGTGTCATTGAGCCCAAAAATGGGGATTTCTCATGTTCGGGTGGTTTCCATTTTGGGGTTTTGAAAGGGCTTTTCTCGGTCCCTCTGCTGACATCTATTCATTCCTCTGTCCTTCCTCGACTCCATGCTCTTCCGAAAGGGTTTTCCCGATGTTCCT
>NC_051406.1:24462248-24462554 GCF_015228065.2 Penaeus monodon
AACACTATAACCATCAGGGATAAGAGGTAGCGTGCAAAACCCTTTAGGGATGAGAGGTAAAAATTATCCCTTACCTGATTACTTTAAAAACATTAAAGGGAACTATCCTGGCTGTTGGTTCGGGTTTACGGACAAGGGTTCCATAAACTTTCCTTATGTGTGTTCCAGCGTAGCGTTTTAAAACTGTTTGGTTTTAATCACATCATTATTAAAACATCTTTTGGCAAATAATTTCATTTGATAAATATATTCACAGCCTGGGGCACATAAGAAAAAACTTCAAAAAAAAGTTAATGTTTTATTTAT
>NC_051406.1:24462640-24463000 GCF_015228065.2 Penaeus monodon
GAATTAGCCCGATAACCGGGAAAAAGAAAACATTGATGCTCCCCGGAAAAAAAAATGGGGGGGGGGGGTTAATGGTTTAAAATTAAATCATGTTATAATGTTTAGTTTCCTCTTTTTTTCCTTTTTTTTTTCGTCTGTTATTGCGGTTTCTGAGTATACCTGTTACTTCTATTTTTATCATTTGGCCCTTTCTTTTGTCGCAAAATCATAGGCATGCGGAATATCTAGTTATTAAGGATTTTATAATGTTTCGTGTGTGTCAAAATACAGTGTATATTCATATGTTTGCAGATGGAAATGAAGTCGCTGAAAGAAACTAACGCATTTTTAAATCAGACGGTAAGTCAGAGAGAATAAAAG
>NC_051406.1:24463659-24463913 GCF_015228065.2 Penaeus monodon
CTTCGATAAGGCTGTAGATAAGTGTGTACAGATCCGGCCGCCGGACGTGACTGCGGCCAACTGCCCGTCGCCGCTTCCTTCGGGACAAAGGAGGCGACTCAGCGCTCCTCCATCCAGCGGACTCGGCGCAGATGCCCCCCCCCGGCTCTTCCTCAGGAGAAAACGCCCCCTGAACAACCCAGCAACGGATTTTGAAACCAAAAAGAAAAGAAAGGGGATCACAGGGAAAATTTTTTTTTTTTTAAATATTATTT
>NC_051406.1:24465665-24466077 GCF_015228065.2 Penaeus monodon
TTAATAGTTTACCTTTTATTGTTCAGTTTTGTAAGGTGATTGATAATAGCATTTTGCTGATTAGGAATATGGGGAATTGCATTTTACTGTTTACATATTTTTTTGTTGTTGGTCAAAAAAATAATTTGTTGTTGGTCAAAGAAATAATTTGTATGTGATTGTGCAAGTGTGCTCAAACCTTCCCAACTATCTTTTAATAACTTGCTTTTTCAATAAAAAAAAAAAAATCTTATTTAATGTATGTGGTTTTGAGAATCTGAATTTACTATTGTCTATATGGGTAAGATTATAATGGTTTATTATGCTTTTATCAATTATAGCTTTTTTATATTCAACTGTCTATCATTCAGATCAACTTACTGTAAAGCAGCAAGCAATGATAATTATAATCATGCAATTTAAGCTTAAGCTC
>NC_051406.1:24466536-24466983 GCF_015228065.2 Penaeus monodon
TTGGAGGGGTGATAGAAATGCTGATAAAATATAATGTCATTTACTCATTGCAGCCTCAGACATAACACAGTAATGTATACATACATATATACCAAGAGAATCCACAAAGAATAACGTGCTTTTGTATTATCATAGTAACCTCTGGCTAGAGAATCTATTTCTCCAGACTAAAGACAGGTTTAACCTTCGAGGGCCAATTTGCATTTCAGTTTCCATCTTGAGAGCCAGGAAAGGCCCATAGCTGGCTCCCAGGATTCCATTACAAAAAAAACACCTGAAATTGTGTAACTGTGCATAAAGGTTTCTTTTTATTATTTATTGAGGTGTAGATAGTAACACTAAAGGGAACAAAAGGCATATAAAATTATTTTCATATCTCACGATGATCATTATTTCACAGGCTAATAATTCTTGTTATTCCGCGAGCCACTTGTGACCACCCCGATT
>NC_051406.1:24467131-24468183 GCF_015228065.2 Penaeus monodon
GATATATATATATAAGCTGCGTCCTGATTAAGGGCGTCGTCGCTCCAGATTCCGAAGTGCAATCCTGCCAAGCTGTCGCCATATCACGAAACTGAAAATCCAAATCCACAATGTATTGTTCAAAACATACGAGCCAAATACCTCATGCAGAATGTGCGAGGTGTGAAGGCAGACAGGAAACTCTCCAGAGTGTAGTAAGCATAGGTCAAACAGAAAAAATAAAAGGGTGTAAATTCTGTTACAGGAAAATTGCATAAAACTTCACTAGCCCTCACTCTGTAATACAGAGAAATAGAAAATGTGGAAAGAGATAAAGTTCATTTCGGAATAGAGAACTCTAGATCAAGTAAGACATATTACAAATGTTACTTGAATACCAAAGAAAAGAATTCCTGAGAGTGATTTAATATTAATATGACCTTATCAATACCAACAAAAATATCCTCCTTTAATCCCACTCATATGATTACACAAGATTATACAACTGAAACCCAAACAAAATCACAGCAAAAAGCACACTAGAAGTATTAGATAAAAGGCATAATGCACTTGGGCGAAGAAACCAAACAGGCGAATGGCTCTCCATATCCCATTATTTTTCAACCAGAAATCGGAAATCATACACCCCATTTTATATATCAGTACACTCTAACAAACATGAAGCAACACTACCAAAATTACCACAACAAAAGACTTCTTTAGCAAAGAAAAATTTACAAATTATAAAACCACAACAATCCAGCGCCCACACTCCTACACAGCCCACCAACGACCCCGCAAAAAGACGCTGTTCTCAGGGACAACAAACCGGTTGCAACCACAGCTTCAAAACTAATTGGGCAAAATCATATTCCTGACTAACAGCTACTCGCCGATTTCCGCGCCAAAGTCAAAATGGAACTCTGCATCACAGCGTTTAATTGTTATGCCCTATGCCCCTATGGTATCCGAAACAGGTTCTTTCAGTAACAAGTACAGTATTGAAACCTGCATGATGGTGTCTAACAGGATGAAACATTCAAATTCAATCCAAAATTTTATACCATTTTTAG
>NC_051406.1:24474181-24474527 GCF_015228065.2 Penaeus monodon
GTACCACTTTTTAGATAAAAAGGAAAACCAGCTATAGATTATCCACCCTTTCTATCCATATCCAAGATTTTTTAGTATATAGGACAATGAAAGCAAACACTGAGCAATGCTTATCCATTCTACACAACTCTTTTATACTGTGCATACCACGGCCTGTCTGTGTGCTTTTAGGCTCATGAGAGCAGATGTACGCCCTACCAGAGACAAACCAACAGAATGCCATGCGTCTTACTTCCAAGCCCAGTCCCTAGGAAAGTACAGTGTGTTCATACCGCATATAGATGTACGATAGACCCAGACATACATTACATATAAACAGATTTAGGAATGAATAAACAATTAATAT
>NC_051406.1:24474570-24474812 GCF_015228065.2 Penaeus monodon
TTGTCAATTGTCACACACACACACAATTGACGATATTCATCATAAAGTTCTTGTCGCAGGATACATGGTGCGTATGCTTCGTGGAAACATTATGACTTTATAGAAAAGGATTATCTTTATCAGAATAAAAGTCTGTGTTTTTTCTTCTCTCCTTATCTTGTTTTTGTCATGGGGATTTTTTCCGAACAAGATATCAATACCGAAAAAGATATGCGCAGGCATTTGTGTTTTGTGTGTTGGGG
>NC_051406.1:24474983-24475071 GCF_015228065.2 Penaeus monodon
AAACTCTTACATATTTTTTGTAAATGCAAGGAAAAGAAAAAAAAACATGATGCGATCAATTGTAGTTTCAAGTTAACGTGTCCTCCTA
>NC_051406.1:24475110-24475658 GCF_015228065.2 Penaeus monodon
ATTCTAAGTTGATATGCCCGCACCGTAGCCGATACCTTTTTGCAACACTATGTTACCTAGTTTGGCGTACCTAGAGAAAGAGTAACATATAATAGTGCAGAATTTAATAATCAGATGTTTACAGATGTTTACAAGAATATCAGCATACATACTTGTTTAACTACCCTCAAGTAAATTGAATTTTTGAGAGAATAAACCGTTGCGTGAAAGATGCTCTTGCAACGCTGTGCGAATCCTCACCGAACACCTGGGATGAGCTCTTGTCGCACGTACGTCTCGCTTTAAACAAGGCTGTTCACCGCAGCATCTCCAACCAACCGTTGTATGTACTCATGGGCCGCACCTGTACTTTTCCCATTGGTCTAACAAACAAGTTTACTACTAAAGCAGATGATACTGCATACGAGGGAATCGAATCTGCACAACCCCCCAGCGCCGCATGAAAACCCTCTGCAGAGATCACCGTGGGAGGCTTAGTTCTTCGTCGAACCCCACCTGGACGATCTCGTGGAAGCAAAGGCCTTAGTCCGAGATGGCAAGGACCTTTA
>NC_051406.1:24475894-24476461 GCF_015228065.2 Penaeus monodon
ACGTTGTTAAGAAACCGCCCTGTTACGTATGTGGTAAAGGAATTACGGGAAAAGGAAAGTGTATCGGTGCTCGTCCCGGATTTGATTTATCACCCTTTTTTTCGACTTTGATATGCTGTTCCTGATGAAGCGATGACCTGGACATGAACTGATGTGGGAAATAGAGGGTCCTATGGTGAATGCGCTCTTAGTTTGGTGAGATTAAGAACCTCTCTCCGTTTTGATGTCCTTTTTCTCACCCTTTTTTGTATTTTTGATTGCTTTATTGCTTTTTGGGTTTATTTCTTGTTTTCTAAACCCCTATTTTTTTTCTGTTTTTACTACGAAGTCTCTTTTGACTCTGTAAAAATTTTACATTCCTCTGTTTCGTTGCTGTACCCCCATTTCTAGCTCAATGCTTTAAAAACACGACCTTTATCTTTTTTTGATTTTTTTTTAATATTTTAAACTTTAAGATGTATGTTGGTTTAAAATTAAGTACCTGTTTGGTAAATTGCAAATGACGGCCGCCGCTACTCAACCTGGAAAAACCCTAAATTCGGCCCTATGCTTTGAAAAGGCTACGCT
>NC_051406.1:24476519-24476668 GCF_015228065.2 Penaeus monodon
GACATCCGGGGAGACATGCTTGCGGGGGAAAACCCTCGGGGGGAAAACGTAAAGGGGGCGTACTTTTTCTTTATACAAATCCTAAACAAATCTAAATTTTTCCTTTCTAAAGGCTATCCCCTGAAACCGCTGATTTTATTCACGTACGC
>NC_051406.1:24476691-24476822 GCF_015228065.2 Penaeus monodon
TCATTATTCATTGTCGATCTTATCCTTCGCCGGATATCAAACCGAAAGGAAGCCAGACGCTGATGTCATCGCCCCCAAATGGATGTTATACCGGAAAAAATCCGATTCTCGGTGATTTCCCGTGAAAGGAA
>NC_051406.1:24476933-24477130 GCF_015228065.2 Penaeus monodon
GAAAGAGAATGGTAAGGGGGAGGAAAAAAAAGGAAAAAAAAGCATCAAAAATTAAAAAAGTGAAAAGAAATTGGGGGGAAAAAAATAATTTTTTTTTTAGAAACAGGAAAATTTAAAAAATTGAAAACAAATTTTAAAAAAAATATTAATATATAAAATATTTATTAAAATATATATATTTATAAAATTTTTTAATT
>NC_051406.1:24477196-24477426 GCF_015228065.2 Penaeus monodon
AGTAATATTAAATAATAATAAATATTAAAATTTTTTAAAAATATTAAAATATATTATAATTTTATAATATAATAATATATTTAAAATATATTTTATAATTTTTTTTATTTTATTTAAAAAATATATATATTACAATTAAATACTATAATTCTATATTTTTTGATAATTTTTTATATATATATATTTAAAAAATTTATAATTATATATTTATATATAATTTTATATATATA
>NC_051406.1:24477472-24477640 GCF_015228065.2 Penaeus monodon
ATATATATATTAATATATTATTAATTTTTTAATCTAATATTATTATTTATATATTATATTTTTTTTAATTTGTTTTTTTTTTTGTTGTGTGTTTTTATATTTTTTTTTTATTATTCTTTTTAAAACCGTTTTTTATTTTTAAAAATTTTATTTTTTTTTATATTTATA
>NC_051406.1:24477783-24478002 GCF_015228065.2 Penaeus monodon
TTTTGGGGTTTTTGGGTTTTTGGTTTTTTGGGGGTTTTGTTTTGTTGGGTTTTTTTTGGGGGGTTTGTTTTTTTAAAATAATTTTTAAAAATTATTTAAAAAATTTTAAAATTTAAAAAATTTTAATTTTTTAAATTAAATAAAAATTTTGGAGTAGGGTTTTTTGCTCCCACCCCACCTTTACTTCTTGTTCCAACCAACATTCCTGTTGTGTTGTTT
>NC_051406.1:24478036-24478264 GCF_015228065.2 Penaeus monodon
GGGTTTTTTTAAACCCCAAAAATGGGGGGTCCCCGGGGCAAGCATTTGGCCCCTCACCCAACTGATCACCTATTTTTTGCGGGCCACATTTGGCCCCCGGGTTTGGTTGGGTGGGTTTTGTTTTGGGTGGGTGTGGGGGGGTTATTTTTTTGGGGGTGGTTTGTTGTGTTGGGGTTTTTTAAAAAATACAATTTTGGGGGTTTTTCCACTTTTCCCCCGCCAATTTAG
>NC_051406.1:24478284-24478353 GCF_015228065.2 Penaeus monodon
TTTAAATTTTTTTGGGGTTTCCCCCAAAAATTTAAATGGTCTTTTATAAAAATTTTAATTTAAATTAAC
>NC_051406.1:24478838-24478983 GCF_015228065.2 Penaeus monodon
TGGTGATATTCTAGTTTTTTCATTTAATTGCTCTGTTTCTCAGATTACAAAAAGCATATCTGTTTTTCTCCTCAACTTCTCTTTCATTTTTTTAATTTTATGATAGCTATTTTTTCCCTTTATCCTCTTCTCTCCCCCTTCACCA
>NC_051406.1:24479088-24479436 GCF_015228065.2 Penaeus monodon
ACTTCCTACTTGAGTGATAAATTCAAGGAACCTTCATCTTCCTTCACTGGAAACACCCGAGATATGGACCATTTCCGGGAAATAAAAACATCCATTGGGTGCAGATGACATCAGCGTCTGGCTTCCGTTTCGCGTTCGATATCCGGCGAAGGAAAAGATACGACAATGAATAATGAATGTTTTGGTATCATTTATTTGCTGTACAGTGAATAAAATCAGCGGTGCGGGGGATAGCCTTCAGAAAAGGAAATATTTAGATTTGTTCAGGATTGCTATTAGAGAAAAGTACGCCCCCTCCTTCACGTTTCTCACTCTGAGCATTTCCCTCGCAATGCATGCTCTCCCCGG
>NC_051406.1:24479503-24480128 GCF_015228065.2 Penaeus monodon
AGCGTAAGCCTTCTTACTCAAAGCATAGGGCCGAATTAGGTGTTGTCCCAGGTTGCAGTAGCGGCGGGCCCTCATTTGCAATTTACCAACTAGGTACTTAATTAAACCAACATACATCTTAAAGTTAATATATTTAAAAAAAAATACAATAAAAGATTAAGGCCTCGTGTTTAACTAGCTATTGAGTCCTAGACATGGTGTAACAGCAAATGAAACAGAGGAATCGTAAAATTATACAGATGTCATTAATGCGACTTCGCCTTGTAAGAACAGCAAATATGAGGATTTAGAAAAAAAACAACGAAATAAACCCAATAAAGCAATAAAGCAATCCAAAAAATACAAAAACGGAGTGAGAAAAAGATGACATTCAAGTCGAGAGAGCGTTCGTTATCTCACCAAAACGTAAGCAGGGGCATCTCACATGACCCTCTACTTCCTACTATCGAGTTCATTAGCCTCCAGGCAGGTAATCGTACTTCATCAGGAACAGTCATAATCAATGTCTGAAGACTGGTTCGATACAATCAAATCCGTTACGATGCACTCGATACACTTTCCTTTTTCCCTGTAATTCCTTCACCACATACGTAACAGGTCCGGTTTCTTAATCATACGTAAAGTT
>NC_051406.1:24480376-24481013 GCF_015228065.2 Penaeus monodon
AAAGGTCCTATGCCACCGGGACTAAGGCCTTGCTTCCACGATGATCGTCCAGGTTGGGGTCGACGAAGAACTAAGCCTCCCACGGTGATCTCTGCACGAGGGTTGCAGCGGCGCTGGTGGTGTGCAGACTCGATTCCAGCGTATGCAGTATCACTGCTTTAGTAGTAACTTGTGTGTAGACCAATGGGAAAAGTACAGGGCGGCCCATGAGTAATACAAGATGGTTGGAGATGCTTCGGTGAAACAGCTTGTTTGTAAGCGAGACGTACGTGCGACAAGGCCATCCCAGGTGTTCGGGAGGATTCGCACCACAGCGTTGCAAGAGCATCTTTCACGCACCGGTTATTCTCTCAAAATTCAATTACTTGAGGGTAGTTTTTTAGTAAAAAAGTATGTATGCGATATTCTTGTAAACATCTGTAAACATCGATTATAAATTCTGCACTATTATATGTATCTTTCTCTAGGTACGCCAAATAGGTAAACATAGTGTTGCAAAAGGTATCGGCTACGGTGCGGGATATTCAATAGATTGATATACGTATTGTATGTATGATGTAAGTTATATGGATTAGGAGGACACGTTAACTTGAAAAATACAATTGAATCGTCATCATGTTTTTTTCTTTTCTTCCTT
>NC_051406.1:24481264-24481445 GCF_015228065.2 Penaeus monodon
AAAATCCCATGACAAACACAAGATAAGGAGAGAAGAAAAAAACAGACTTTATTTCTGATAAAGAAAATCACTTTTCTATTAAAGTCATAAATGTTATTCCACGAAGGGCATACGACATGTATCCTGCGACAAGAACTTTATGAGAATATCGTCAATTGTGGTGCTGTGTGGACACTTGACA
>NC_051406.1:24481513-24481835 GCF_015228065.2 Penaeus monodon
GTAATATGTAAGTGTATGTCTGGGTCTCATCGTACATCTATATGCGGTATGAACACACTGTACTTTCATAGGGGAGGGTCTTGGAAGAAGACGCATGGCATTCTGTTGGTTGTCTCTGGTAGACGTACATAGCTCTCCTATTGAGCCTAAAAGCACATCAGAAAGGACGGTCGGTATGCACAGTATAAATGAGTTGTGTAGAATGGATAAGCATCGTCAGTGTTTTTGCTTTCATTGTCCTATCATACTAAAACTCTGGGGTAGTGGGATAGAAAGGAGTGGATAAGCTATAGCGGTTTTTCCTTTTTATCAAAATTTGGTA
>NC_051406.1:24487963-24489033 GCF_015228065.2 Penaeus monodon
ATCTTTAAGAAAAATGGTTATAAAATTTTGGAAGAATTAGAATGTTTATCATGTTTAGACACCCATCATGCAGGTTTCAATAACTGTACTTGTCGACTGAAAAGAAGAACCTGTTTCGGATACATAGGGGCATAGGGCATAACAATTAAACGCTGTGATGCAGAGTTCCATTTTGACTTTGGCGCGGAAATCGGCGAGTAGCTGTTAGTCAGGAATATGATTTTGCCCAATTAGTTTTGAAGCTGTGGTTGCAACCGGTTTGTTGTCCCTGAGAACAGCGTCTTTTTGCGGGGTCGTTGGTGGGCTGTGTAGGAGTGTGGGCGCTGGATTGTTGTGGTTTTATAATTTGTAAATTTTTCTTTGCTAAAGAAGTCTTTTGTTGTGGTAATTTTGGTAGTGTTGCTTCATGTTTGTTAGAGTGTACTGATATATAAAATGGGGTGTATGATTTCCGATTTCTGGTTGAAAAATAATGGGATATGGAGAGCCATTCGCCTGTTTGGTTTCTTCGCCCAAGTGCATTATGCCTTTTATCTAATACTTCTAGTGTGCTTTTTGCTGTGATTTTGTTTGGGTTTCAGTTGTATAATCTTGTGTAATCATATGAGTGGGATTAAAGGAGGATATTTTTGTTGGTATTGATAAGGTCATATTAATATTAAATCACTCTCAGGAATTCTTTTCTTTGGTATTCAAGTAACATTTGTAATATGTCTTACTTGATCTAGAGCTTCTCTATTCCGAAATGAACTTTATCTCTTTCCACATTTTCTATTTCTCTGTATTTACAGAGTGAGGGCTAGTGAAGTTTTATGCAATTTTCCTGTAACAGAATTTTACACCCTTTTTATTTTTTCTGTCTTGACCTATGCTTACTACACTCTGGAGAGTTTCCCTGTCTGCCCTTCACACCTCGCACATTCTGCATGAGGTATTTGGCTCGTATGTTTTGAACAATACATTGTGGATTTGGATTTTCAGTTTCGTGATATGGCGACAGCTTGGCAGGATTGCACTTCGGAATCTGGAGCGACGACGCCCTTAATCAGGACGCAGCTTATATATATATC
>NC_051406.1:24489212-24489661 GCF_015228065.2 Penaeus monodon
AATCGGGGTGGTCACAAGTGGCTCGCGGAATAACAAGAATTATTAGCCTGTGAAATAATGATCATCGTGAGATATGAAAATAATTTTATATGCCTTTTGTTCCCTTTAGTGTTACTATCTACACCTCAATAAATAATAAGAAGAAGAAACCTTTATGCACAGTTACACAATTTCAGGTGTTTTTTTTTGTAATGGAATCCTTGGGAGCCAGCTATGGGCCTTTCCTGGCTCTCAAGATGGAAACTGAAATGCAAATTGGCCCTCGAAGGTTAACACCCTGTCTTTAGTCTGGAGAAATAGATTCTCTAGCCAGAGGTTACTATGATAATACCAAAAGCACGTTATTCTTTGTGGATTCTCTTGGTATTATATGTATGTATTACAATTACTGTTGTTATGTCTGAGGCTGCAATGAGTAAATGACATTATATTTTATCATGCATTTCTAT
>NC_051406.1:24490078-24490512 GCF_015228065.2 Penaeus monodon
CCAGAGCCTTAAGCGTAATTGCCACTGATTTATTATCTATTGGCTTGCTGCTTTACAGTAAGGTTGATCTGGAATGATAGACAGTTGAATATATAAAGAAAAGCTATAATTGATAAAAGCTATAATATAAACCCATTAAACATTAAATCTTTACCCATATAGACAATAGTAAATTCAGATTCTCAAAACCACATACATTAAATAAGATTTTTTTTTTTTTATTGAAAAAGCAAAGTTATTAAAAGATAGTTGAAGGTATGAGCACACTTGCACAATCACATACAAATTATTTCTTTGACCAACAACAAATTATTTCTTTGACCAACAACAAAAAAATATGTAAACAGTAAAATGCAATTCTCCATATTCCTAATCAGCAAAATGCTATTATCAATCACCTTACAAAACTGAACAATAAAAGGTAAACTATTAAA
>NC_051406.1:24491712-24491955 GCF_015228065.2 Penaeus monodon
ATGATTCCTCGTGATCGCCTTCTTGTTCTTGTTCTGCTTCTCTAATATCCAGTTGCCTGAGGGTTGTTCAGGGGCGCTTTCTCCTGAGGAAGAGCCGGCGGGAGGGGCATCTGCGCCGAGTCCGCCTGGAATGAGAGGAGCGCTTGGAGTCGCCTCCTTTGTCCCCGAAGGAAGCGGCGACGGGCAGTTGGCCGCAGTCACGTCCGGCGGCCGGATCTGTACACACTTATCTACAGCCTTATC
>NC_051406.1:24492615-24492994 GCF_015228065.2 Penaeus monodon
TTAGTCCATGCAATCTTTTATTCTCTCTGACTTACCGTCTGATTTAAAAATGCGTTAGTTTCTTTCAGCGACTTCATTTCCATCTGCAAACATATGAATATACACTGTATTTTGACACACACGAAACATTATAAAATCCTTAATAACTAGATATTCCGCATGCCTATGATTTTCTGCTGACAAAAGCAAAGCCTAATGATGAAAATATGAAGTAACAGGTACTACTCAGAAACCGCAATAACAGACGTAAAAAAGAAAGAAAGAAAGAGGAACACTAAACATTTATAACATGATTTAACTTTAACTGCCATTTAATGGCATCTGCTGCCATTCCGCGGGAGCATCAATGCTTTCATTTTCCGGTTATCTGGGCTAATTC
>NC_051406.1:24493078-24493391 GCF_015228065.2 Penaeus monodon
ATAAATAAAACATTAACTTTTATTTGAATGTTCTTTCTTATGTGACCAGGACATTGTGAATATATTTATCAAATGAAATTATCTATGCCAAAGATGATTAATATTATGATGTGATTAAAACCTACATGTTTTAAACTGCTACGCTAGGAACACACATAATGGCTAAGTTATATGGAACCCTTTGTGCCTGTAAACCGAACCAACAGTCCAGAGACTAGTTTACCTTAATGTATTTTAATAACTGTAATCAGGTAAGGCTGATATATATTTACCTCTCATACCTAAATGGTTTGCACGCTACCTCTTATACCCT
>NC_051406.1:24493728-24493821 GCF_015228065.2 Penaeus monodon
TCTGGAAACCTTTCGGAAGAGCATTCGGAGCTCGAGGAAGGACAGACTGGAATGAATAGATGTGCCAGCAGAGGGACCGAGAAAAGCCCTTTC
>NC_051406.1:24494063-24494257 GCF_015228065.2 Penaeus monodon
TCTCTTCCGCTTGAGCAGAGAGGTTGGTGACTAAGCTATGGATGTATAAATCAACTGTAAATCTATAATATGATACTCGAAAGCTACAGCTTTAAAAAACAGAATCTAACGGCATGACACAAACTTTTTCGATTGAAAAAGCATTCGGTTTATTCTTATTTATGGTTATGAAAGAACTAGATCTTAACGAAATG
>NC_051406.1:24494295-24494948 GCF_015228065.2 Penaeus monodon
CAGTGGACCAAGTAAACCTTCCTAAACCACAACAGTGGTGCGAACATCAAAATGAATTGTGGTATCTTCGAAGGCGATTTTCTTTCATCCATTAAACAACAAAATATGGCAACAGGATATCATAAAAAAAAAATATCTCTCATCTTTTCTTCATGAATGATCTGGAAGGTCTCTTAGCGACAGTGAAGATTTTTCGTGTTTACATCGGGGAGGAGTTGGGTTTGGACAAATGTGCTAAGTGCTAAGTTGCTGGAACATCAGTCATCTTCTAGATTAAGGATGCTAGAACAAGAAAGTTCCTCATGGCAAATTCCCTACCCAAAGGCAGACGTAAACAGACTTTACTTGCCTAGAAAAGATGAAGGAAACATCTGCAGCTATAGGACTCAATAAAGATTAGATGATAAGAAACTTTATGCTAATACGAAGAATTGCAAAGAAGATTTATAAGAGAAGTAAACGCTAATGAAGAACAAAATAATGTGCAATTTGATAACAGCCACAGCACTAATCCAACTAAAGCAGCAAAGAAAATAATAAAAGCAAAGGACATGGGGATAGATTCTCCATGAAAGGAATGGCAGCAAAGCCACTGCACGGACTGAATCCAACTTGTGCAATGGCAGCATGTGCAGACCAGAAGAAAAAAAATC
>NC_051406.1:24495061-24495220 GCF_015228065.2 Penaeus monodon
CATTGAAGACTGCGGTAAAAACGTCGAATCGGTCGGCCGTATAGTAGCAAGATGTTCATCACTTGAAGGCCTGAGTGCAAAATAAAGTATGAAATAAAACCGGTCAGTTGCTACACTGGATCATAAATAATTCTCTGTCCGCCATCCTACGAAGTGTAC
>NC_051406.1:24495247-24495623 GCF_015228065.2 Penaeus monodon
CAGCCCATACAGACCATCAAAGCAAGCAGTCCTGATACTGTTGCCTCTGTGAAAAAATGCCTTATAGTCAATGAGACAGTACCAGCTATCTAACAAAGCATCTAAGAAGTTCGACAAATTATCAGAATGTAAAGTTTTGGCAATAGAAATTCAACGACTAGGGAATCTTAAACCAAAAATCGTATCGGTGGTCAAAGGAGCAATGGGATTGATCAGGAAGTGTCGCTGAACGGATTGAACATATTGCTCTGACGTCAACTATCAACATCCTCAGAAGGTTTCCGTCAATGTTAATTCTTGCCACCAATTAAGGAAGAAAGAATAGGACAAAATAATGCTAGAACAAAATAAATCAAAGCACTGACTAGCTCCTTAT
>NC_051406.1:24495863-24496405 GCF_015228065.2 Penaeus monodon
TCTGAATTGATATATACAGTGTATATATAGGAACACTACCTTCAACCGCCATATATACACGGCAAAAAATGCGCAGACCACAGCAAAAACGCCATTCATATATACAGGAATGAGTGTGACAGGATTCTGGCAGTCTGGCATTCTAGGAGTCATTGCTGCTTCTTGTTCTGTCAAAAAAAATAAAAAAGATTATCCAGTATATCATATCACTGGCATCAGATGTTAAACAGTAAATCACTGAAGGGTAACGTCCATCCTTTATTTCCATTCACAAATGTCCATCTTGGCGAGCTGCCAAGATGGCCACAAAATAAGTAAATCTCAAAGAGAATTTCATTGTAATCACTCATATCTGTCGGCCATATTGGCGGTTTGTTTACCATCGTAATGTCATGAAACTGTAGCAATCTTCCTCTGGCGGCAGACTGGAAATGCTTGATTTAGTTATGAAACAAAACCAAGGTATCTGTCTAAGAATATGAATAAGAGGTTTCAAGATCTTCTAAGAAATTTTGAAATGCCTTGCAGTCAAAAAAACTTAG
>NC_051406.1:24496885-24497168 GCF_015228065.2 Penaeus monodon
ATTCAGACTTACTGCATAATATATAAGGTTGGTAAAGTTAAGTTCAGTACCTTGGGCTTTCAGTAAGGTGACAACAAATCGTTTTCCATTCCGTGCTCGGAAGGATATCCATTCGACTTCCTCAGGGAGAGAGACGAATTCTTCGACACTGTCGTCCTGGCCTGCCTGCGAAGAATTCCAACCGTGGTTACAAGGCATAAAATTTCATTTAAAAATCTCACTCCCTTTCTTCCTTTTATTCTCTGCACTATTCATATGTCTTCTGTTGGTTGCAAACGTCTAA
>NC_051406.1:24500882-24501658 GCF_015228065.2 Penaeus monodon
GAGTAGCTGCAGTTAAGAGTGAAGTTGTGTTGGATGAAAGCAGGCAACGCTCGCGGTTCTGAGGCGAAAGTCGTGATCCGGTTGAACTCCGGGTCCCAGCTGAGCACTCGAGTCCGGTCCCCGAGCGCCACAACGGGCGACGAAGGAAACTTCGAGAACACGGCCAGGTCGTGGCGCCCTGGACCTTCCAAAGGGAGGTAGGTCTCTAGGTCCTCCGAGACGTTCCAGATAAAAAATGCTGTAATGAAAGGTTTCATGTTTTATAGCATCTCTTTGCACTACATCTCTGGTGTACGTAAAATCCAAAATCTAAATCAAAACCAGTTATGAATAACATATCGCTAAAATTATGCATACGTTCCCTGCAGTTGATGGTGACGTTGCTCCCTTTGACGACAACTTTCTCGGCTCGAACGTCATCCTCCACATCCACGAGCGGCTCCTCCACGCCCGCCACCCAGACCTTGAACCTGGAGTCCGACGTCACGCGAAACTCCCTCCAGCCGGGGGGGATGCCGTCGCCCGGAATCGAACTGTTGCTCTTTTCCCGACGACTTCCTTGAATGAACAGCGTGCGCACTTCTGTTCTCGTGATGTCTATTATTCTCCAGGAAGAATTCTTATCATTTTCTGATATCAGAGAGAGAACGACTGCACTGCCATCCTTTGGCGCCCAAGATCTTACATTCCACTTGGTCAAGATTCCATCCGTATCCAAGGAGCTGCTTGGAACACAATCTGTAGAGTAGAAACAGAATGAAAGAAAAGTGCAGGAA
>NC_051406.1:24514705-24515321 GCF_015228065.2 Penaeus monodon
AGAAGAGAAAGATTCCTGCACTTTTCTTTCATTCTGTTTTTACTCTACAGATTGTGTTCCAAGCAGCTCCTTGGATACGGATGGAATCTTGACCAGTGGAATGTAGATCTTGGGCGCCAAAGGATGGCAGTGCAGTCGTTCTCTCTCTGATATCAGAAAATGATAAGATTCTTCCTGGAGAATAATAGACATCACGAGAACAGAAGTGCGCACCTGTTCATTCAAGGAAGTCGTCGGGAAAAGAGCAACAGTTCGATTCCGGGCGACGGCATCCCCCCCCCCCCGGGTGGAGGGAGTTTCGGGTGACGTCGGACTCCAGGTTCAAGGTCTGGGTGGCGGGCGTGGAGGAGCCGCTCGTGGATGTGGAGGATGACGTTCGAGCCGAGAAAGTCATCGTCAGAGGGAGCAACGTCACCATCAACTGCAGGGAACGTAAGCATAATTTTAGCGATATGTTATTCATAACTGTTTGATTTAGATTTTGGATTTTTACGTACACCAGAGATGTAGTGCAAAGAGATGCTATAAAACATGAAACCTTTCATTACAGCATTTTTTATCTGGAACGTCTCGGAGGACCTAGAGACTACCTCCTTGGAAGGTCCAGGCCGTATGA
>NC_051406.1:24515487-24515720 GCF_015228065.2 Penaeus monodon
TTTATATATATATTTTAAAATATATATATAATATTAAAATTTATATATATATATATTTTTGTGTGTGTGTGTGGGTTTTTATAAAAAATTTTTATTGCATATACCTAATATATATAAATATATTAAATATATATAATAAAATTGTAAATTAAAACATATATGTAATTAGTTTTTATATTTAAAAATTACTATTATGGTGTGGTGTGTGTTGTGTGGGGTTTTTTTTTAAAATA
>NC_051406.1:24522898-24523360 GCF_015228065.2 Penaeus monodon
AGTGTGTGTGTTTGCCACATTTCAGAAGAGAAAGATTCCTGCACTTTTCTTTCATTCTGTTTTTTTACTCTACAGATTGTGTTCCAAGCAGCTCCTTGGATACGGATGGGGAAACTTGACCAAGTGGAATGTAAGATCTTGGGCGCCAAAGGATGGCAGTGCGTGTTTCGTCTCTCTGATTCCCGAAAATGATAAGAATTCTTCCTGGAGAATAATAGGACATCACGAGAACGAAGTCGCACGTGTTCATTCCCGGAATCTCGGGAAAAAAGCAACAGTTTCGATTCCGGGGGACGGGATCCCCCCCGGGGTTGGGGGGAGTTTCGCGTGACGTCGGACTCCAGGTTCAAGGCTGGGTGGCGGGCGTGGAGGAGCGCCGTGGTGTGGGGGATACGTTCGAGCCGAGAAAGTTGTCGTCAAAGGGAGCAACGTCACCATCAACTGCAGGGAAAATTTGCAAAT
>NC_051406.1:24523400-24523775 GCF_015228065.2 Penaeus monodon
TGGGTTTTTTCGTAAAACCCCGAGATGAGTGCAAAAGATGCTATAAAAACATGAAACTTTTATTTAAACATTTTTTATCGGGAAAGGGTTTGGAGGAAACCTAAGACCTACCTCCCTTTTAAAGGGCCGGGCCCACGACCCCCGGCCGTGTTCCGAAAGTTTCCTTCGTCGCCCGTTGTGGCGCTGGGGGAAACCGCTCGAGTGTCAGCTGGGGGCCCCGGGGTTTAACCGGGCACGACTTTCGCCTCAGAAACCCCGAGCGTTGCCTGCTTTCATCCAAACCAAAAATTTATCTTAAATGCGTACTCTCGAACCACTTCAAAACAACATTTTTTGGGATATTTGCATTTATGAAATGCTTTATCAAATGTTAAA
>NC_051406.1:24525294-24526266 GCF_015228065.2 Penaeus monodon
CATAGTGAGGTAAGTAAAGCAATATATCATCTCTTGGAAATATTTGATCCTTTTATTAGAAATGCATTGTTATTACCTTCAAACACACAACACACACAAAAGTATACACATATTTAAATGAACATATTATGCCAACATCAGCCCATACAAACGAACATAGGCACGTAAACACACCCCGGAAACATATCTTATCTGATTAGACCTGCATTAATAGCTGCCCATATACAGCCATAGATTGGAACTGAAATTATTCTCCAGGAAGGGAATGCACGGACCCCACAGCAAGCACCACCGGCGGCAGACCAAGACAGGCAGCCCGACATCGATTCCCCTTACATGAAGCCTCGAGTCTTGTCACACAGGGAGTCCGAACTCTCAAACTGCACCTACTCTGGTTCTGAGCACATCTACGAAGAGGCGGATAAAGTCACCTTCTTGTCTGGACATGCGCTTCATCCAGCTGGTGTTTGATTCTCCTGAGTCTGAATAGAGAGACATGAAGGAAAAAGGGAGAACAGGATTAGGTATTTGGTAAAATGGATTCAAGTTTAAGGTCCAGTTTGATTTCTGTCATTCATGTGTTTGCTTTCTAATGCAGTAAATTCGATAATCGCTCTCTGTCGACAAACGTACTAGAAATATATCAGACTAAGTGACAAAATATCAGCAGACTCTCGAACATTGCTCAGTTTGCTAATTCATTAAAATTGCAAATAAAGTGTAAAAAACAAACAAATATGCATTGCCTAAAACACAGGTAAACTTTTACAGCAATAATCTAAAACGTGAGGGACATGAGAAGGTAATTTTCGAAACAATTGATAACGCCACAGCCAGGGATTGCGCGAGGCTACTATTGCGTCACGGGCGAAGTCAACAGCGGAGACGTAGGAGCAGGTGTTGAGGCACAACAAGGCAATCTAGAATGGGATCCGCCATTTGAGCCTGAAGAATCAGCAGTGGACAGGAAAG
>NC_051406.1:24526510-24526818 GCF_015228065.2 Penaeus monodon
TATTTAAATGACGTCGCCAGGCTACATCCTCGTGTTTTATGAAATCAAGCTCAACTGTTGGTTCAGTTTATCATGTGATACTAAAGAGAGTTTTGATATTTTTTCATTACCTCTCATTTGCAATCAACAAAAAAGTGGGACTGAACATTTCTCTTTTCTTCCCTTTCCTCTTTTTTTCTTACTTTTTTAAACTTTGAATTGATTTGTATATGATTAGGGGGACACGCTAACTTGAAACTATGATTTTTCACATCATGTTTTTTTTCTTTTCCTTGCATTACTAAACACAACAAAAACATCACACCCCG
>NC_051406.1:24526869-24527099 GCF_015228065.2 Penaeus monodon
TGTGGTTATTACAGTAAATCCCTGTCAGAGTCATATCTTTTCCGAAATGATATCTGTTCGGAAAAAAATCCACCTTGACAAAAACAAGATAAGGAGAAAAAAAACACACACTTTTATTCTGATAAAGAAAATCCTATACTATTAATGTTTCCGCCATTTTGAGCCTGAAGAATCAGCAGTGGACAGGAAAGCTAATCATGTCTACGGTTGAGACTGGGAGAAAAATATCA
>NC_051406.1:24527122-24527358 GCF_015228065.2 Penaeus monodon
AGCAAGCACCAAAAGTATCCCGCAACACGGCCTTTGTGTGGGTTTCATATAAAAAAATAAAATATATATTAATTAAAAATATATATAAAATAATATATATAAATATAATATTATAATATATGATACATATTAAATATATAATAATAAAATTAAAATTAAAAATAAATGAGCAAATATAATATAATAATAAAAATAATATATATATATATGAATAAAATTAAAAATTAAAAAACCAT
>NC_051406.1:24527623-24527807 GCF_015228065.2 Penaeus monodon
CCCACAAAAAAAAAAAAAATAAAAAACACAAATAAATAAATATATAAAATAATATTAAAGGAAAAGAAAAATATATAAAAATAAAAATTATGAAAAATAATAAAATAAATATAATATATATAAAAAATAAGTATAGAAAATAAAGAAAAATAAATTAAAAAATAAAAAATAAAAAAATTTTAAA
>NC_051406.1:24529826-24529945 GCF_015228065.2 Penaeus monodon
ATTGCTCTGTTTCTCAGATTACAAAAAGCTATATCTGTTTTTCTCCTCAACTTCTCTTTTCACTTTTTTAATTTTATGATAGCTATGTTTTCTTTATCCTCTTCTCTCCCCCTTCACCA
>NC_051406.1:24530048-24530397 GCF_015228065.2 Penaeus monodon
ACTTCCTACTTGAGTGATAATTCAAGGAACCTTCATCTTCCTTCACTGGAAATCACCCGAGATATCGGACCATTTCCAGGATATAACATCCATTGGGTGCAGATGACATCAGCGTCTGGCTTCCGTTTTCGCGTTCGATATCCGGCGAAGGATAAGATACGACAATGAATAATGAATGTTTTGGTATCATTTATTTGCTGTACAGTGAATAAAATCAGCGGTGCAGGGGATAGCCTTCAGAAAAGGAAATATTTAGATTTGTTCAGGATTGCTATTAGAGAAAAGTACGCCCCCTCCTTCACGTTTCTCACCTCTGATGCATTTCCCTCGCAATGCATGCTCTCCTCGG
>NC_051406.1:24530465-24531622 GCF_015228065.2 Penaeus monodon
TGCGTAAGCCTTCTTACTCAAAGCATAGGGCCGAATTTAGGTGTTGTCTTCCAGGTTGCAGTAGCGGCGGCCGTCATTTGCAATTTACCAACCAGGTACTTAATTAAACCAACATACATCTTAAAGTTAATATATTAAATAAAAATACAATAAAAGATTAAGGCCTCGTGTTTAACTAGCTATTTGAGTCTAGACATGGTGTAACAGCAACTGAAACAGAGGAATCGTAAATTATTACAGATGTCATAATGAGACTTCGCTTAGTAAGAACAGAAAATATGAGGCTTTAGAAAACAACGAAATAAACCAATAAAGCAATAAAGCAATCAAAAATACAAAACGGATGAGAACAGATGACATCAAGTCGGAGAGAGGTTCGTTAATCTCACCAAACTTAAGAGCGCATTCACCATAGGACCCTCTACTTCCTCACTATCTAGTTCATTAGCCTCCAGGTCATCGTCTTCATCAGGAACAGTCATATCAATGTCTGAAGACTGGTGATACAATCAAATCCGGTTACGATGCACTCGATACACTTTCCTTTTTCCCTGTAATTCCTTCACCACATACGTAACAGGTCCGGTTTCTTAATCATACGTAAAGGTCCTAGCCATCTCGGACTAAGGCCTTTGCTTCCACGAGATCGTCCAGGTGGGGTTCGACGAAGAACTAAGCCTCCCACGGTGATCTCTGCAGAGGGTTGCATGCGGCGCTGGTGGTTGTGCAGATTCGATTCCCTCGTATGCAGTATCATCTGCTTTAGTAGTAAACTTGTTTGTTAGACCAATGGGAAAAGTACAGGTGCGGCCCATGAGTACATACAACGGTTGGTTGGAGATGCTGCGGTGAACAGCCTTGTTTAAAGCGACACGTACGTGCGACAAGAGCTCATCCCAGGTGTTTGGTGAGGATTCGCACAGCGTTGCAAGAGCACCTTTCACGCAACGGTTTATTCTCTCAAAAATTCAATTTACTTGAGGGTGGAAAGGAGTAGTTAAACAAGTATGTATGCTGATATTCTTGTAAACATCTGTAAACATCTGATTATTAAATTCTGCACTATTATATGTTACTCTTTCTCTAGGTACGCCAAACTAGGTAACATAGTGTTGCAAAAAGGTGTCGGCTACGGTGCGGGCATATCAACTTAGAAT
>NC_051406.1:24531661-24531748 GCF_015228065.2 Penaeus monodon
TAGGAGGACACGTTAACTTGAAACTATAATTGATCGCATCATGTTTTTTTTCTTTTCCTTGCATTTACAAAAAATATGTAAGAGTTT
>NC_051406.1:24531856-24532082 GCF_015228065.2 Penaeus monodon
AATGCCTGCGCATATCTTTTTTCGGTATCTGATATCTGTTCGGAAAAAATCCCCATGACAAAAACAAGATAAGGAGAGAAGAAAAAACACAGACTTTTATTCTGATAAAGATAATCCTATTCTATAAAGTCATAATGTTTCCACGAAGCATATGCACCATGTATCCTGCGACAAGAACTTTATGATGAATATCGTCAATTGTGTGTGTGTGTGTGACAATTGACAA
>NC_051406.1:24532109-24532451 GCF_015228065.2 Penaeus monodon
TAATTTGTTTATTCATTCCTAAATCTGTTTATATGTAATGTATGTCTGGGTCTATCGTACATCTATATGCGGTATGAACACACTGTACTTTCCTAGGGACTGGTCTTGGAAGTAAGACGCATGGCATTCTGTTGGTTTGTCTCTGGTAGACGTACATCTGCTCTCATGAGCCTAAAAGCACACAGACAGGCCGTGGTATGCACAGTATAAATGAGTTGTGTAGAATGGATAAGCATTGCTCAGTGTTTTTGCTTTCATTGTACTATATACTAAAACTCTTGGATATGGATAGAAAGGGTGGATAATCTATAGCTGGTTTTCCTTTTTTATCTAAAAATGGTA
>NC_051406.1:24538646-24539718 GCF_015228065.2 Penaeus monodon
CTAAAAAGGTATAAAAGTTTTGAATCTTTGAATGTTCATCATGTTAGACACCATCATGCAGGTTTCAATACTGTAACTTGTTACTGAAAGAACCTGTTTCGATACCATAGGGGCATAGGGCATAACAATTAAACGCTTGTGATGCAGAGTTTCCTTTTGACTTTGGCGCGGGAATCGCGAGTGCTGTTAAGTCCAGAATATTATTTTGCCCAATTATTTTTGAAGCTATGGTTTTGCGACCGTTTGTTTGTCCCTGAGAACAGCGTCTTTTTTGCGGGGTCGTTGGTGGGCTGTGTAGGAGTGTGGGCCTGGTTGTTGTGGTGTTATAATTTTGTAAATTTTTTCTTTTGCTAAAGAAGTCTTTTGTTGTGGTACTTTTGCTAGTGTTGCTTCATGTTGTTAGATGTCTGATATATAAAATGGGGTGTATGATTTTTCCGATTTCTGGTTGAAAAATAATGGGATATGGGAGCCATTCGCCTGTTTTTGGTTTCTTCGCCCAAGTGCATTATGCCTTTTATCTAATACTTCTAGTGTGCTTTTTTGCTTTGTGATTTTGTTTGGGTTCAGTTGTATAATTTGTGTAATGATCAATATGAGTGGGATTAAGGAGGATATTTTTGTTGGTATTGATAAGGTCCTTTAATATTAAATCACTCTCAGGAATTCTTTCTTTGGGTATTCAAGTAACATTTGGTACATATGTCCCTTACTTGATCTAGAGCTTCTCTCTTTCCGAATGAACTTTATCTCTTTCCCATTTTCTATTTCTCGTATTTACGAGTGAGGGCTAGTGAAGTTTTTTATGCAAATTTTCCTGTAACAGAATTTTTACACCCTTTTTATTTTTTCCGTGTCTTGATGACTATGCTTCTACACTCTGAGAGTTTTTTCCCTGTCCTGCCTTCACACCTCGCACTTCTGCATGAGGGTATTTGCTCGTATGTTTGAACAATACAATTTGATTTTGGCTTTTCAGTTTTCGTGATATGGCGAGCGCTTGGCAGGGATTGCACTTCGAATCTGGAGCGACGACGCCCTTTAATCAGGCAAAGCAGCTTTAATATATATC
>NC_051406.1:24539900-24540295 GCF_015228065.2 Penaeus monodon
AATCGGGTGGTCACAGTGGGATCGCGGAATAACAAGAATTATTAGCCTGTGAAATAATGATCAGCGTGAGAATGAATGAAAATAATTTTATATGCTGTTTGTTCCCTTTTTAGTGTTACTATCTACACCTCAATAAATATTAATAATAAAAACCTTTATGCACATTTTACACAATTTCAGGTGTTTTTTTTGTAATGGGAATCCTTGGGAGCCAGCTATGGCCTTTCCTGGCTCTCAGATTGAACTGAAATGCAATTGGCCCTCGAAGGTAACACACACCCTGTCTTTAGTCTGGAGACATAGATTCTCTAGCCATAGTTCTATGGATAATACCAACGCACGTTTATTCTTTGTGCGTAAAGGTTCGGCACCATCCTTACTCCCCCCCCAGCCCC
>NC_051406.1:24540986-24541365 GCF_015228065.2 Penaeus monodon
TTAGTCCATGCAATCTTTTATTCTCTCTGACTTCCCGTCTGATTAAAAATGCGTAGTTTCTTTCAGCGACTTGTTTTCCATCTGCAAACATATGAATATACACTGTATTTTGACACACACGAAACTTTTATAAAATCCTTAATAACTAGATATTCCGCATGCCCTAGATTTTCTGCTGACAAAAGCAAAGCCTAATGATGAAAATATGACAGTAACAGGTACTACTCAGAAACCGCAATAACAGACGTAAAAAGAAAGAAAGAAAGAGGAACACTAAACATTTATAACATGATTTAACTTTAACTGCCATTTAATGGCATCTGCTGCCATTCCGCGGGAGCATAAATGCTTTCATTTTCCCGGTTATCTGGGCTAATTC
>NC_051406.1:24541457-24541770 GCF_015228065.2 Penaeus monodon
ATAAATAAAACATTAACTTTTATTTGAATGTTCTTTCTTATGTGACCAGGACATTGTGAATATATTTATCAAATGAAATTATCTATGCCAAAGATGATTAATATTATGATGTGATTAAAACCTACATGTTTTAAACTGCTACGCTAGGAACACACATAATGGCTAAGTTATATGGAACCCTTTGTGCCTGTAAACCGAACCAACAGTCCAGAGACTAGTTTACCTTAATGTATTTTAATAACTGTAATCAGGTAAGGCTGATATATATTTACCTCTCATACCTAAATGGTTTGCACGCTACCTCTTATACCCT
>NC_051406.1:24542105-24542394 GCF_015228065.2 Penaeus monodon
TCTGGAAACCTTTCGGAAGAGCATTCGGAGCTCGAGGAAGGACAGACTGGAAATGAATAGATGTGCCAGCAGAGGGACCGAGAAAAGCCCTTTCAAAATCCCATAAATGGAAACCAGCCGAACATGAGAAATACCCAGTTTTAGGCTCAATGCTACAGCTCTTAGCTCAAGCTTTCTTCGACATAATGAGCACCCTGATAAGGCATCTCCATGGCTAGAGCATAAAATCACCTTTCTTCTGCATGGAAACAATGAGACCCTAAGAACTACGGGTCCATCACGCGCTGAA
>NC_051406.1:24543791-24544087 GCF_015228065.2 Penaeus monodon
CAACCCATGAATTCCTCGTGATCGCTTCTGGGTCTTGTTCTGCTTCTCAATATCCAGTCTGCCTGAGGGTTGTTCAGCGGGCGCTTCTCCTGTGAGGAAAGAGCCGGCGGGAGGGGCATCTGCGCCGAGTCCGCTGGAATGAGAGGATGCGCTTGAGTCGCCTCCTTTTGTCCCCGAATGGAAGCGGCGACGGGCAGTTTGGCCGCAGTCACGTCGGCTGCCGGATCTGTACACACTATCTACAGCCTTATCGAAGTTACCTTTTGTCTGTCCCATTCCTATGCCTGGTATTCCTC
>NC_051406.1:24544701-24545080 GCF_015228065.2 Penaeus monodon
CTTAGTCATGCAATCTTTTATTCTCTCTGATTACCGTCTGATTTAAAAATGCGTTAGTTCTTTTCAGCGACTTCATTTCCATCTGCAAACAATGAATATACACTGTATTTGACACACACGAAAATTATAAATCCTTAATAACTAGATATTCCGATGCCTATGATTTCTCTCCGACAAAAGCAAAGCACTAATGATGAAAATATGAAGGAACAGGTACTACTCAGAAACCCGCATAACAGACGTTAAAAAAGAAAGAAAGAAGAGGAACACTAAACATTTTCTAACATGATTTAACTTTAACTGCCATTTCCCATGGCATCTTTGCTGCCATTCCGCGGGAGCATCAATGCTTTCATTTTCGGTTATCTGAGGCTAATTC
>NC_051406.1:24545184-24545513 GCF_015228065.2 Penaeus monodon
ATAAATAAAAACATTAACTTTTATTTGAATGTTCGTCTTATGGACCAGGACATTGGGAAATATATTTATCAAGATGAAATGATCTAGCCCCTCTCCTCTCCCAAAGATGATTAATATTATGATGTGATTAAACCTAATGTTTTTAAAACTGCTACGCTAGGAACAAACATTAATGGGCTCAGTTATATGGAACCCTTTGTGCCTGTAAACCGAACCAACAGTCCAGAGTACTAGTTACCTTAATGTATTTTAATAACTGTAATCAGGTAAGGCTGATATATATTTACCTCTCATACCTAAATGGTTTGCCACGCTACCTCTATACCCCT
>NC_051406.1:24545945-24546477 GCF_015228065.2 Penaeus monodon
CAGTGAAGGAACATTGGAAACCTTCGGAAGAGCATCGGAGCTCGAGGAAGGAAGACTGGAATGAATAGATGTGCCAGCAGAGGCGACCGGAAAAGCCCTGTCAAAATCCCATAAAGGAACTAGCCGAACATGAGAAATACCAGTTTTAGAGCTCAATGCTACAGCCTTAGCTCAAGCTTTCTTCGACATAATGAGACCACGATAAGGCATCTCCATGCTAAGGCAAAAAATTACCTATTTCATCTGCATAAAAACAATGAGACTGAGATCCTAAGAACTACGTGTCCATCACACGCTGACCTACCACCTATAAAATATAAACCAGCTTTTGATTGAAACAACTCTCTTCCGCTTGAGCAGAGAGGTTGGTGACTAAGACTATGGATGTATAAAATTCAACTGTAAATCTCTAATATGATACTCGAAAGCTACGCTTTAAAAAACAGAATCTAACGGCATGACACAACTTTTTCGATTGAAAAAGCATTCGGTTTATCTATTCATGGACATGAAAGAACTAGATCTTAACAAA
>NC_051406.1:24546518-24547188 GCF_015228065.2 Penaeus monodon
CAGTGGACCAAGTAAACCTTCCATAAACACACAGTGGTGCGAACAAAAATGAATTGTGGTATCTTCGAAGGCGATTTCTTTCATCCATTAAACCAACAACAATTATGGCAACAGGATATCATAAAAAAAAAATATCTCTCATCTTTGCTTCTATGAATGATCTGGAAGTCTCTTAGCGACAGTGAAGATTTTTCGTGTTTACATCGGGGAGGAGTTGGGTTTGGAAAAATGTGCTAAGTGCCTAAGTTGCTGGAAACATCATTCATCTTCTAGATAAGGAGCTAGAACAAGAAAGTTGCTCATGGCAAATTCCCTACCCAAAGGCAGACGTAAACAGATTTACCTTGCCTAGAAAAGATGACGGAAAACATCTGCAGCTATAGTACTCAATAAAGATTAGATGATAAGAAATTATGCTAATACGAAGAATTGCCAAAGAAGATTTATAAGAGAAGTAAACGCAATGGAAGAACAACATAATGTGCAATTTGATACCGCCACAGCACTAATCCAACTAAAGCAGCAAAGAATAATAAAAGCAAAGGACATGGGGATAGATTCTCCATGAAAGGAATGGCAGCAAAAGCCACTGCACGGACTGAATCCAATTGTGCAATGGCAGCATGTGACAGACCAGAAGAAAAAAAGCCAGGGTAGAATAGTCTTGACT
>NC_051406.1:24547277-24547805 GCF_015228065.2 Penaeus monodon
ACATGAAGACTGCGGTAAAAACGTCGAATCGGTCGGCCGTTATAATAGCAAGATGTTATCACTTGACCGGGCCTGAGTGCAAAATACAGTATGATAAAAACCGGTCAGTGTGCTACAATGGATATAAATACTTCTCTAGTCCGCCATCCTACGAAGTGTACTATTTATTTATTATTTTTTTACCAGCCCATACAGACCATCAAAGCAAGCAGTCTGATACTGTTGCCTCTGGAAAAAATGCCATAGTCAATGAGACATACCAGCTATCTAACAAAGCATCTAAGAAGTTCGACAAATTATCAGAATGTAAAGTTTTCGCAACAGAAAATCCAAGACAAGAATCTTAAACAAAAACCGCCTCGTTGGTCAAAGAAGCAATGGGATTGATCAGGAAGTGTCGCCTGAACGGATTGAACATATGCTCTGACGCAACTATCAACATCCTCAGAAGGTTTCGTCAATGTTAATCTGCACCAATTAAGGAATAAGAATAGGACAAAATAATGCTAGAACAACATAAATCAAAGC
>NC_051406.1:24548016-24548351 GCF_015228065.2 Penaeus monodon
CAGGAAACAAAACAAATGTTTCATATTATCTGAAGTGATATCTACAGTGTATATATAGGAACACTACCTTTCAACCGCCATATATACACGGCAAAAAATGCGCAAGGAACCCCCAAAAACAAGCAAAAACGCAATTCATATCTACAGAATGAGTGTGCCAGGATTCGGCAGTCTGGCAATTCAGGAGTCATGCTGCTTCTTGTCTGTCAAAAAAATAACAAAGATTTATCAGTATATCATATCACCGGCATCAGATGTTAAACAGTAAATCACTGAGTAAACGTCCATCCTTTATTTTCAATTCACAAAGTCCATTGGCGAGCTGCCAAGATGGC
>NC_051406.1:24548403-24548623 GCF_015228065.2 Penaeus monodon
GCGAATTTCATGTAATCACTCATATCTGTCGGCCATATTGGCGGTTGTTTACCATCGTAATGGCATGAAACTGTAGGCAATCTTCCGCTGGCGGCAGACTGGAAATGCTTGTGAGTTATGAAAAAAAAACAGAGGTATCTGTCTAAGAATAGGAATAAGAGAGCAGCTTACAAGATCTTCTAAGAAATTTTGAAAATGCCTTGCAGTCAAAAATAATTAG
>NC_051406.1:24549074-24549383 GCF_015228065.2 Penaeus monodon
AGCATAAGTGCAGGGAGCATTCAGACTTAAAAAAAACTTAAAAATATATAATGTTGGTAAAGTTAAGTTCAGTCCTTGGGCTTTCAAGTTAGGTGACAACAAATCGTTTTCCATCCACGCTCGGAAGGGATATCCATTCGACTTCCTGCAGGGAGAGAGGACGAATTCTTCGACATGTCGTCCTGGCCTGCCTGCGAAAGATTCAAACCGTGGTACAAGGCATAAAATTTCATTAAAAAAATCTCACTCCCTGTCTTCCTTATTCTCTGCCACTATTCATATGTCTTCTGATGGTTGCAAACGTCGTAA
>NC_051406.1:24553519-24553666 GCF_015228065.2 Penaeus monodon
TTTTTATTAGACAAACCCCAAAACACCAAACCCCAAAAAAACACCACCAAAACACCACCAAAAACAAAAAAACACACACACAAAAAAACCCCACCAAACCCACACACAACACACAAACATTTATATGTATGTTTTTAAAACCCAAAA
>NC_051406.1:24553847-24554573 GCF_015228065.2 Penaeus monodon
CGTTATCTTACCAATAGTTCTTTTTCCCGTTTTAACTCAAATCTTTTTAATGCCGCCGAACCACAACTATTAGCAGCAATAATTTTGTACTTACCCTGTCGTTGTGATTTAATGCTTAAGATTAATACAAACTCATTTTCAATTACAGAATGCGTGCCGAGAAAGTACTTGAAAGCGCATATAAAAGGCGGTGATCTTAAGCTTAGAGTCTGGGTTCCAGAGATCGGTGACACCAGTCTTCTCACTCTGATCTCTGAGAATGCTCGGAAGGGGATTTCAAGAAAAATCGAGATCAGGAAAAACGTAACAACTGTACAGACTAAAGATGAAGAAAGTGCCAGCCCAGAAGAAGAACTACCGATACAAAACAACAGCCTTCCTCATGGCTGGGTAAATTTCTTGGTCACTTCAAAAGAAAAGTTCACGGTAACTGTTCCTGACGTCAGCCTAACTCTCATAGATATACAAGATGTTGTTCTGGACAAAAACATAAAAATCACAGGAAGCAATGTGACAGTCAACTGCAGGTTACGTAAGTACTTCAGCTGTAGAGAAGCATGGTTTTCGTTTGAATTTAAAATTTTCTTTCTAAAAGTAACAGTGGTGTTTGGTGGTAAGTACAGTAATCATTATTAATTGATTTTTAAAAAATAAAACACGGCTGCAACAATAAGGACGACAGGTCTTGAAACTGGTAATACAGATGATGGAAACAATATGGATGAT
>NC_051406.1:24554660-24555091 GCF_015228065.2 Penaeus monodon
TCCAAACACCTTTCCTTCCCTAGAATCGATGATTAAAGCTTAAGATTCCTTCTCTGAACCTCAGCCACGAACCAGTGGGAAGTGTCCGCCAGCCAGGAAGCCGTTATTCCGCTGAGCCTGGACGGTCCCCACGACTTCAAGCTGTTTTCAAGAACTCCCTTCACGCCCGTGCTGGCGGTCGGATTCGGCAGCCTGGGACCTGTTAGCTTCCCTTCGTTAAGCAGTGTCTTTAAGTCTGAATCCCAACAGCTGACCGCTTTTTTCGTGTATAATTTCACACTAAACTATGCTGTCGACGAAAAACAGAATTCATCGTATATCCAGGTGACTGAGAAGCGGTTATTCATTTATTGCATTTATATATTGAAATTTGTATAGTTTAACTACGCACTAAAAAACAAAACAAAACAAAAATATATATACATATAAAT
>NC_051406.1:24556572-24556744 GCF_015228065.2 Penaeus monodon
ACGTGTGAAACGTTTTCTGTTCAACCGACAGGCGGGCGACTCTACAGTCCTGGAGGAATCTCTTCCCGGTGAGGCCACTTCGCTCTCTCTGAAAGCCAGTGGGACGAACGACTACATCATTGTTCAAGGCTTAAGGAAAGGTAGGAGTTCATAGTGAACGTGCTTAATACTC
>NC_051406.1:24556955-24557797 GCF_015228065.2 Penaeus monodon
TTTTACTTTTTTTTCTTTTGTAAAAGCACTTTGAATTGAATGTGTGAGATCATGGAAATGTGAGTACATAGAAACTTGAATGTCGGTTTTCATGGCCAGATCAGGAAGGGAGCAGACCAGGAGAAGATCAAGGTGAGGATGAGAACGGAGGAAGGAGAGCAATAATTGCCACGGCAGTGTCCTTCGTGGCAATAGTTTTATATGCATTTTTATAAGGGTATGTAAAGTTTTACAATGTATGCACCTTTATGCAGACATCCACTTAAGGCACATTTGACACTTTTATACGGATCAGTTAATTCAAGAAGTGCATGAGAATCTTACTTACAAGTATTTGATTAAAACATCATATATGGAATATTTTTAATAGGGAATAGGCTTGCGATAACTTTTACATTTCTAATTCAATCTTTTCTCAGTGTCTGAATTTGCGTTTATTTGTATATGCTTGTCTGTACACATGTTCGTGAAAATGTACATACGTCCATTGTGGAACAATCCTGCAGATATCATCTCCTAATTATGAGCTGAACTGTCTATGGTAAACTGCTCACGAAGATGTCTTCAAATACAAAACATAAATATATGTATTTTTTAAATGCAATATATCTAAAATGCAAACAGAGACAAACTCTGTATAAATTCTTGTATTCATCAAACAACCGAGCAAAATAACACCAATTCTAGACTGTAACGCTGTTCCATTCTCCTTTCATTAGGGTTTCATTTTATTTTCCCTCTTTTTTAGCGCAAAATGAAGACACGAGTGCCGAAGAGACCAGAACTGTGTTGACGACCAAAAGGTTAGTCTCTGAATATTCTGCTAAACGTTGTACCCTCTA
>NC_051406.1:24559351-24560319 GCF_015228065.2 Penaeus monodon
TAGAAATGACACCCCCTCCACCCCACATCAATTTCATGGAAATCTGCTTTACTTTTTAAGTGATCTCCATAGTTTTTCTTGTTTATCTGCCTGGTAATATACTGCACATGTATTTCTAACTTTCATAATTTTGATTTGTTTTCCAGATGAATTTGATCTTATTAACTATTCCATTATCTGAGTGTATTTAAACATTCATCAACATATTTTTGACATTTATAGCTGTCGTTCAAAGCATATCTTATAGCACTCTATACATCAAAGTCTCTTATTTTGTTACAGGAATCTACTAAGCAGTTCATGTACACAAATTGCGGAGGAATAAACATCCCACCTAAGGTGGAAACCTAATACATCAGTCATCATGGTCTGGTGGCCTTTTTGAACGCTTGATTAGGGTTGGGAAAAGTAGTTTGAGCAGGATTCTTTGAGCTTCAAACTCTGTCGTGTGAAATACAGATCTCCGTTTTACAGATATGAGTGAATCTCGAGATGATGAATTTCTTATCCCCAGTAAATTGCTGGCTTGACGCAATATAGTGTTCACCCCTCTCTGTGAATGAATTTGCTGAGGATGCTCCAGGAGAAACTGTCAACCATTTTCTAAATAAAGATATTGTTCTGGTTAATCTTGAAGAATCATCATTCCCTGTGGCCCTTAGGAAAGTTGCCAGACTTATTCAGGGCAGAGACCCTGTGGCAAATTGGTTCTTGTTTAGGTCACAGCAAAGAATATGGCAATCTAATTCATTCAGAAACAACTGGTGAAACTACCGCCGCCCGTAGAAGACCCGAAAGGATGGCTGCCGATAAAGCTGCAGTGACGCCAGCAGTTGAATGAAAACAATCTTTGTTTGTTCTTACATAATTACTATTTGGTTTGGACATTCCCTTTATTGCATGTGTTTCAGTTGTCTAAGGTATTTACTTCAAAGATTAGTTACCAACTTGTAGGGGGAGTGTCTGCA
>NC_051406.1:24561732-24561909 GCF_015228065.2 Penaeus monodon
TCCTTGAAATATTTGTTTCATAATAAAAATTGTCGATAATTCCTTAATCAACTCAGTGTTTCTGTACGTTCTGACGGGTTCCCGTCTTTGTTGTTATCATTTTTTTTTTTGTTGTAAATAAGACAATTTTGGTACCTACGTGTTCGTGTCTGAGCACGCCATGATATGTTGTGAGTG
>NC_051406.1:24561995-24562092 GCF_015228065.2 Penaeus monodon
TGTATGTACTAGTTGTATGTGTCGTTACACGTTTAGATGTGTAGAATTGTGCTTACGACTGTATGCGTATGTGCATGTGTACACGGAGACACACATG
>NC_051406.1:24562131-24562390 GCF_015228065.2 Penaeus monodon
CTCCTTCGAGGTGCTGACAGTATGCTTTTATAAGTACTGTGTCCCAAAAAACACATGCTGATCAGTTAAAACAGTTGAATATGAAAGGCTGCGATTGCTGATTGTCAGTTTGCCTCACAGGCGATTTATATGTAATCTTAATAGTTTTACTTTCATCAATGTTAATTATATTTCACTATATTAATCATTTCTTATTTGCAGGTATTTTTTCATCTTAATTATTTAATTGACTGAATAACTCTTCATACGTTCCTTGACC
>NC_051406.1:24562946-24563455 GCF_015228065.2 Penaeus monodon
GTGCAATATGTAATGAAAAATATGCCTTTGGTACCAAGAATCAGGATCTCACATTCATTTCGTGGAAAAGATACAAAGTAGGCTCCTTTCAGGGACCCAAAAATTATGAAACCGGAATTAGATTACATTCTCACAAAATTACTATGTAAAATTCAACTGAAGTATTCTAAGCTTCATGATAATAAACATTTATTTAAAATATTACATACATAGCAAAAATTATGCAGTCTCTGTACAATGCATGATAAAACAGTAGTTAAACATACAGGTGTACTTTTAACTGATATGCATCAGAAAGTATTACATAAACATTTGAAATATGTAACATAAAATAATATCTACACGATATAGTTCATTTTACACCATCTTACGATTCCATAAGCCTTACATTCCTAAAAATCAACAGGAAATGTATTCCGCTGCCTTCTCTATGGTTCCACCCCAAGAAATGCTTTTGATCTCTTTTTATACCAATAATAATAAAGAAAACATATATGATAACGATCATG
>NC_051406.1:24563573-24563859 GCF_015228065.2 Penaeus monodon
GCAACACCTATAATTGCAATAATTATGAAGATATTAGCAGCAATGAAAATAATGAACAGGCTTGCTATATACCTTTCAGAATGTATTAGACAAAAAGGTTCTTTCATAAATTACTGCCTTGCACGGAAGTCTTACATATTTGTAACTGAAGCAAACTAAGGTGCATAAAACAGTTTTTTCTATCTTATTTACAGAGCAAATTAGCATAACTGTTGTACATAAAAAGATTTTAATATATAAAATTTAATCCAGCGAGTATAAAAGATGGCGTTCTGTACATCATTAA
>NC_051406.1:24564778-24569770 GCF_015228065.2 Penaeus monodon
GAAGACAATTGGTCTTATCCATGAATTTGTGATAATTTAAACCTCAAGATCTTGCCTCAAAAGCCATGAAAGGAAACGAAAGCCATAAAGGAAACAAACCTCGCCCAAAGAGAATTTGATGGCGCCATTCTGTAGAGGGTCTCGCTTCTCAAAAATATCTGAAAAGTAAAAAATCATGGTGAAAAACAATTTTTCTGAAACAAATCTAATGTGAACCCAATACGTAAAACCATCATTTTAAAAATGCAAAAATAAAGAGTTGATTAATGATTGCAAAAAAGCGGGTGACACTCACTGAACGCAACTGAGAGATGGAGAACTGCACTGACAAAGTCCCCGAACCTTAATGTTCCGTCTTTCCTCATGTAGCGCAGCACCAGCGTGGATACAACCTCCGTGTTCAGTTGGAATCCTGACATGATAATAGGATATGATTATAATTTGAATCATGATCAAACATATTCCGACGGTTTGCAGTAACAGACCATAAAAGGTGTTGTCTACCCTTGCATCTGTAGTCTTTTCGAGTTTGTTTTTATATCTGTTTAGGTAGGTAATATTGCTTGCGTAATGTTATGCAAATAAAATAAATTGTTCTCCAAGTAACTGGAAATTACAACATCTAGACTGCAGTTCAGCAGACCGCGCACTGTAGTTGCCCCCAGAACGCCACATGACTTTTTTTTTTTATCAAAACCCCAGTTAAGACCCATTCCTTGGTTCCTTCCTTACCGCACGGAGGAAAACGAGAGTAAGAAAACACTGACCGACATCCTCCAGGGCATCTCGAAGTCTCTCGGCTTTCAGGATTCCAGTTCGCTCTTTCGTGTGGCTCTTGAAGGCATTCTGCCAGAATTTCAGACTCACCATCAAGTCTTTGAAGTCTGAGAATTTCAGTCTCCCTGTGGATGAACTCTGTACACATGTTAAGGAAGAAAACGGGTTCTTTGTGGAAGAATATAGCGTAGGGTTATTTATATTCCACATAAGTGACTTAAACAAAATACTGCTATAATAATAATCTTTCAGAAAATGTTGATTTTACAGTTATAGCTATAAAATATTCTGTCCTTATTAATGATTATCATGCAGAGAAAGGATACATCTAGAGCCAGGATGACTTGTCTGCAGATGTCAAGACTAGCACAGCTTTTGATGTAATCTGAAAAAGGACAAAAAAAAATATTAATATTAATTTATAAAAGCAGCAAGATATTCATCCCTACATATTACACTGCAAAGCAGAGTTGCATAAGTTGGTTATTATGAAGATCCAAGAAACATTAAAATATGTAAATCAATAGTTTACAATAATCAATTTATTGATAATCCATTATGGAATCTAAATTTGTATAATGCTTAAATAATATGGGCTTTTGAAGCCATATATCTGTATAGATATACATTTGTTATCGAGGCGTAGTTACGCTTGGTGATGATAATCATTCAGTAATCAATTAGTAGGTGGCGTTATGTATCTGGTAATTAAACAAGTTAGTGTCGTTAATTTTTTTGGTAACTGACAAAGCGGTGATGAGAATTATTTAACAGTTGGCAAATCACTTGATGACTGACAGCTTAATAATGATAGTTATTTGGTAGCAGATAGACTGAAGATAGTAATTATATGAATCCAATGATGTATTCAAGTGATCATACTCAATCTCTAAACCGTGTTTTCGCTTCAATGAAAAGGGGACCGAGCACTGGGCTACACACTGCAACAGCCATGTTTCCAAAACTATTAGAATAGTACACGCAATACTCATTTTTTAAATAATTTTTCGATATCCTTCCTCAACTTGTTTGAACTACAGATGATTACAGATGAGATGATATAGTATCTGCTCTACAGAAGCAACGGACACCAGTCCCTTCCTTGCCTTTATTCCCCTTAAATGCACATTACTGTAACCCCTCTCCCCATGGCAGAGTTATACGAATATACCTCTATATACCTCTGCACCGCACAAGAAACGCAGCCTATAAGATTAGGGAACCATGGCTAAACATGCACTCCTCTGCCTCTAAACTGGAACATACCATTGGGTAAGCAAGCCTCGAGCAGTTCGTGGAGTTCAAAAGCATTTACAGTGCGGTGTTCATCAGCCACCTGGAGGAACACGGCTTCGTACTGTTGCAGGCTCTTCCCATCCACTGAGCCTCGGGCCTTCAGCAGCGCCGGCTTTACTAAAGATGGGGCTGTGTCTACTAGCCTGGAAGTCAAAATCATTATCTTAAATAAGAGGCCTATGTCGCCTTTTTTATTTTTAAAGGAAAATTACTTACATAAACATGCTCTACTTTGATTTGAGTTTAAAAAGATAAGTGCCAATCCGACTCCGTAGGAACTTACTTGAGTTTAAGAGGCTTTGAGGAGAACACCCTCAGAGTGAAGGAAGATTCTTGCCCGGGTTCGAAGGTGGTCGGCAAAAGGATATATCCCCCTTGTTCCAACTGCACTCGCTCGCCCACCTGTCCGGATACTAACGCTTTACCTTCCTTCTCGTTATAACTTCTGTCGCCATCATTGCCAATTGCAGTACAGATAATCCCCAAAACATGTAGTTCAAGAGCTCTGGTATAATATTCAATAAAAGTAATATTCAGTAAAATGAAAGAAGCAACTAACCTGTCGGCTGTTGGTGTATTGCGAATTGACGAGTGATTTGTTTTTCTTGAAGAAAGCTTTGCTGATGGAGTCGAGGCCATTCTTGGACAGCGGGTAGGCTGTAAACCCTATTACCTGAAATCAGACGTTGAGTATATATTAATACATTAACACTATACTATATTTGTACTACAATTAAAAGCTTCCATTTGTTTCCATTCCTAATATTCTACAGAAATCTCCATTCCAAACATCCACTACTTCTATATTGTACTGCATGAAAAACATAAAGATGCATCGTGAAAAACCTTTGGCTCCATGACGGAATGTTGGTTCAGGGAAATGACGACTTCCTCCATGTCGCTGAGGATGAGGTGCAGCTGCGGGTTGATGTGGAAGGTGTCTGCGGGATAAAGCGGAGTGAGAGCAGGTTCTTTTCCCACTGATCTTCGGGAAGATTGCTATGTTCCATCTTTACTTTATGCCCTCCTTAATCTTTGAATAGATCCTCTATTTCTTGTAAGAATTAAGATGAGTCTACATACATAACGTTGTCTTTCCCAGTACTTTAAACCATAAGCCAAACGGATTTTGAAGTAACTACTTTCCTTTTTTGCGTCATTATTCTTAACATATTTCATTTTAACAAGTTAAAAAAGCGTTACTCTAGGCGCTTCCCCTTCCACCATCATTGCTCGCCCGCGCCAGGCCTCGCCCCTCACCTGCGTTGTTCCTGCACCCGCCCGCTGTCACGCCCTTGAGCCATGTGCCCTGGTACACGCGGGACGTCCAGGGCGTCTTGTGGCGCAGGGAGGGCTCGTCTCGTGACGTCTCCCCGTCTAGGTGGATCACTTCCAGCTGCGTGAACGTGCGCACGAAGTCACTATAGGACATCCTGTTGGGAAACAGATCAGATTTTGATGTGGTTCAGGATGTGGCGTCTGATCTGGTTGGTTTATTGGTATCTATGAGTTATGGATACCCTCCCGGCATAAGATGAAACTTACCAGAACTCGCCCTCCGGTGTAAGCTTGAGGTTGAGTCGGTCCCTCTCATGCTGGTGGACGTCGTCCCACTCCGGGGCGTCGCGCCCTCTCCAGCTGCCCAGGTACTCTCCGCTGGTTCCAAGGGGCGTCCTCAGTCGTACGAGACTCACCTGCTCCCCGCTGTACCGCTCAACCTGCAAGCGTCAGGGATGGTAAAAAGTGCAAGGGTAAATGTGCACAGGCATTGGGGGTGTGAAATAATATGGTAAGGGTGGAGCGACATATACATTTCCTTATGTCTATATATGTTGTGAAGACTATGACTGGTACCTTCTCTATGGCGTAGATGCGGTAGTTGACGCCCATGACGATGCCATTGGCTAGTTTTTCCGGCTGAATCTTGGACTGGCCATGGTTATGGCCAGTGACGACGGCGGTGACGATGGATGTGAGGTTGAGTAGTTTAGCCAGGAGCCGCCCACATGTCGTGGGGTCCGCCCGCAGGCTCACGCACTCCGCGACGCCGCCCGTGAAGTCCGACAGGCCGTCCAGGGATGTGCCATACTTCAGAGCCTCGTAGGACCCGTGGAGCCTAGAAGGAAGGGACTTTATTTATCAGACATAGTGCAGCAAAATCCACCTCAGGGCTTCGTTGGAGTTGTGAAGCCTGAAAGTGTGAGTCTTGACTTACGCTACTTGGAACAGTTGAGTCGCACAAAATAGGTCTCGTGAATTAACTTGCTTCGCAACACTCACTTTGCATAAGCCTTCTCCAAGAGTGCAGGCCAAAACTGGTTGGTTGATTGCGAGTGGACGAACACCAGTTTTCCGTTGACGGTGGGAAGTCTGTCGTCCACAAGCACCTCCCGCCACTCGCCGCACCACCACACACGGAATCTGTGGGCCAGAGGCATTTTATGGCTGCATTTAACGAATCCGATATGACAAGTTGAGTTTACACTGATACTGGCTCAATATACTGACATGACGAAGCAGGTGTAGTAAGAAATCCAGGCATCCTGGCGCTACGATGGTAGAACAAAGATGGAACGATTGCTGTTAAGACAACTTAGGTACAACAAGATCGGAGTGTCATTTCAGTATACCATTAAGCATTCCCGCCTCACCTAAATACACCACAGTAGCCGGCCTCGGGCTGAAAGTCCTGGTCGGCTGGCACCACCCTGTAGAAGAGGCCTTTCGTCAGGTGGAGGCATCCCAGGCACGACACGAACCACCTGTCACCTGTGGAGATGGCCTTCGTGAGACACTCAATTTTTAGTCGTCCCTCGTGGAAGAAAATGGGAAATTGATCTTTCTTCTTGATGATTTAGCAAGGGCGGAAAACCAGATACTCGACAGCCTCCCATCCAACAGACATGGAGTTTTGAAACA
>NC_051406.1:24569886-24570219 GCF_015228065.2 Penaeus monodon
AGTATAGAGAAACTAAACAGACTTATTAGAGGAGAAATCGTAAGTAACGCCTCTCACCAGAGAACCCCACGTGAACCTCACGTTTGATGGGATCAGAGCATAGAAAAAATGGCAAATATGAGGTCGGAAATAAGTCGGGTGTAAAAAGTTACTTAATGATGAAAAAAGTAGATAAAGCTACAGAATGAACAAGAAGATTGTGAATGGCACCAGTCAGGCACAGTCGGTCACGGTTGCTTTCGTCCCGGGAGCGGCCCCACCCACGCCCGCTGTTCATGACAAGGACTCGTAAAGGAGGATAATCATACGTTGTTCACGCAGCATAAAGGCTGT
>NC_051406.1:24570930-24571074 GCF_015228065.2 Penaeus monodon
TATATCTTTATTATTTTTCTATTACTCTTCTTTTTTCATCTATGTCTCTGTTGTGTGTTGTCTATCTATTTTCTAATTCTCTCTATGTTTTTAATCTTTTGTCTATCTTTTCTCTTATCTACTTTATCTCTTCTTATCTTTATT
>NC_051406.1:24572783-24573311 GCF_015228065.2 Penaeus monodon
CTGCATCTTCATCTCACCCTCCATCTCCACCGCAGCCCCTCCCCACCCTGCAACGACAACGTAAACAGACTCGCTCACCCAGCTTGCCGTGGACAATGTCGAACTGGTAATTCTCCTCAGAGATGAAGATCGGATTCTGCACCAATTCCTGCAACACGTCAGAGCCTGGATTAATTTTCCGTCAAATTAAACATTGGGTAATTTAGATATTTTTTTTTCATTTTATCTCATTTATTCATTTATTCGTCTCTTGTAGGAAAGGCGTGTGTGAGAATGAATAATGACTCGATGGGACGTAATTATCGTTTCGGTTTTAAATCTGGAATATCTTTCATTTTAGAATTATTTATTTTTATTCATACCGTTTGTACATTCGCCTCGATGACTCTCGTTCATGACATAACTAGAAAAAAAATAAAGTTGTAAAGCAAAACCCACTTTTCATGAATGAGGGAATGCGTCCCATGATTTAGACCGATTTAGCCTTGGCTTGTAAATAATGGCGTGGAAGGTGGTCTACGAACAGGT
>NC_051406.1:24573332-24573416 GCF_015228065.2 Penaeus monodon
GTTAAAACTACTATTGAAATGGCAAAATGTCTGCCTTACATCACCTCGCCCGGGAAGGAATGCGGCTCGATGGCTCCACCCTCT
>NC_051406.1:24573962-24574347 GCF_015228065.2 Penaeus monodon
CAGAGGCGGCAGCGACTCCGAAACAACCTCCACAGCGGGGAAAAAGTCACCCGTTCACCGTGCGAGTGAACTGAAAAACATAAACACACTGCTCTGTTATTTTATGTTTCATAAACGTTTGCGGGGGGGGATTACGCCGGGAAAAGGAGAATGAGAGTTTTGGGGTGGAGTTAAATATAATAAGGTGTTTCATGGCCAGACGTCAACCCTTTACGAGATGATTTTTTCGAGTAAAGGAAAAAAAATTTTTTAGCCTCCCTTAAATAAACCCCATAATTTTGGGAAAGTAGGGCCGCCAAAAATTTCGAGATTTCTAATTAATTCATGCAGGATTTTTTTTTTCCCTTTTAGCGCATTATTTTAAGGGTATTTGCAAAATATTATG
>NC_051406.1:24576981-24577269 GCF_015228065.2 Penaeus monodon
CCGCTTGCACCGGGTAAACAAACCCCTGTACCTGACATTTGCCCCAGGTTTTTCTGCATCCGGTCGGGAATTACAACTTTTTTTTTAAAAGGGGAAATTTAAAGGGAAAAAAGTGAAAAAAAGATCAAAAAACATCGAAACAGAATTTCTTCGCTGCCCTTTCTTAATCTCGGGGGTTTAAATTTAAAAACTTTGTTTAGCGAGGGAAATTAACTAAACTGTGGTCCTTCACGCCTAACCTTATTGTCACTGATATTTTGGTTGACTGTAACCCATGGACTGTTTTTA
>NC_051406.1:24577525-24577678 GCF_015228065.2 Penaeus monodon
TCGTGCCATTCTCAAGTCTCAAGTCCGTGTTCCTTCCGTCAGTCGAATGAAAAAGTACTGAGACACACCTTCGCGTTTCTCAAGGCAGCCCATTAGACAAGATGACTTCCCATTGCACAACGGCAGCGGCACCCCTTCTGCAACCCCCCCCCC
>NC_051406.1:24578094-24578164 GCF_015228065.2 Penaeus monodon
GCTATTACCATAGTTCTGCTTTAGATATGATAATCTAAAACGGTCGAAAAAAAATCAGAGAGCTTTTCAG
>NC_051406.1:24578533-24578654 GCF_015228065.2 Penaeus monodon
TGTCCAAACCTTGGCTTTTTGTTCAACCCTTTGTGTTGTCGTTGATGAGAAAAAAGTTGGGTGACGGCATTACACTCAGGTATTTTTACTCTAATAGTGGCCGTGCGCGCGTGCTTCTGCG
>NC_051406.1:24578950-24579548 GCF_015228065.2 Penaeus monodon
AGTAGGTCATTGCCTCGGGCTCTATGTCGTCAGCGCGAGGGAATCTGCGGAGGAATGCCTTTCATAATCGCCGTGATGAATGAAGACGTAAACTATTCATTCGCTATTTTTCTCTTGGTGTCGGTCTACAGTCCTGTCTGTGTGTGGTTGTCTATTTGGCTTTGTCTGTGCGAGTCCGTGTGGCTGTGCCTTCCCGTCTGAGCTCCTCTGTTCCTGTCTGTCTGAGTCTCTCTTTCTGAGTATGCTTGTCTCAGTCCGCCCGACTGGATCTACCTGACTGAGCCTGTTTATTGAACCTGTCTGTCTGTGCATGCATATCTCTTGCCTGTACGTCTGAGCTTGTGTATTTTTATCTGCCTGTCTGTACCAATCTATTCGTAACTGCCTATCTTATACTATCTACCTGTGACTACATGTCTGTGCCGGTCTGTCTGTATACACGCTGCTTTCTCCGTATGTCCTAGAGTCGGAAGTAATTTACTCGAAGAAAGTTGCGTGAATGTGGTATCTGCTGTCTACTCCTCATGTCTGTGTCTATTCGCCCCTGTGCATGTCAGTGCTACGTCTCTTTCACCTTATACCGCCGTGATGTTCAAGA
>NC_051406.1:24579684-24582831 GCF_015228065.2 Penaeus monodon
TTTGTATGCGAGGAGGGTGTGTGGAATATGAACAGGAAAGGTGTGTGTTGACCGTGACCACCAGCCTGGCCACCTAATGCATAATCTTTTCAACGTGCATGCTTCCCCATCTCCTCTCGACGCAGCATCCGCTTCCAACCCAGCCTTAACACACTCACCGGCACCACAATCATCGCGCCTCATCGTCTCGCCTCACCCCCCCCCCCCAGATGAAGTGCGTGTGTTTTCGTTTCGTGTCTCGAAGCTCATTCTCGAGTTCCCGCTCCCCCCCGCGTCAGGCACAGCGAGGGGTGGGATTGAGACCCCGCGGTGAACTGTGCCGGAAACTGGTGCAGTGAAAGTTCTGTTTGAATAACATTTTGTTCAGATTTTCAGGCTCGTTGCTCGTTCTTGCTGCCACGAGAGCCGTTGCCACACGACCACTTCTGGTTGCCACACCCCGCATGCCAAGACGCCGTATTATTAAGCTTCATTATTTTTCCCACGCCCCTACAACACCACAACGCATTACCCAATCAGTAATTCTTTTATACTGTCAAGTTTTGCTAGAATTGCAACACCTACCACACCGGCATACCTCCACCAGATCAACAAAGTATCAGCATTATGTCTAACGCCCCCATATCATAATTTCTTCGCAGTACAATCATAACCATTCACTACTACCTCAACATCCCACCCGTACCACCATCGCGCACAAGCTCATCGCACATCTTGCTTTTCCGCCGCCTGCCACACCACCAACCCTGAGCATTTCTATCGTTCCTTTTCGCAAATTCTTGCAACGTCTTACAACAAGAGGATTTTAGGAAGCGACGTCTGATGGGCGGATGACGTGACGAAGGAAAACGAGAAGTGAGAGTCGAGAGTGTCGTATTTGCATAATTAGTCAGAACTTCATTAAAACTAAGGATAATTAGTGGAAATTATTACAAGCTGACAAGGTTGGGTGTGTCTGTGATGAAACGATGCAAAATAACGGTGATTCTACAGTGGAAATTACTGTGTATAACATCATGTTGCAAATTATTTATGTGAGGTCAAACTGTACATTATAGACTGAGTACCAAATATGCCATTTATTTTATACAGATGAACAGAGTTGATTACTAAATTATATATCACATTGCCGAGTTACTGTATGCTGTATGACGAGCGCGAATGAGGTATTCAGCAAACTTAGCGGTACAAATTTCTCCCTTTCTAGTGTAAAATTCATTTGCACACTGTGTAGTATAGGCCACATATGCGTTTATCCGTGTATACTCTAATGCTTTATGGAATATTAGCATCAAACTGCGATTTATGCGGATATCAGATGTTACTGCGTGCTCAGCCAAGTATACTGTGCCGAGGGCCCCGCACGTTATTCATTATGATTTCAACACAAGTCAGTGTGACCTACGGCCCTTCGTTATTGGACGACATGCATTGCACTTCGATGCTTCCTGGGAGTCTTATGAAGTGACACCACATGAGTCATGACAGAGCACTTTATTCCACGCCATAAACACGACCTCGTGACCAGACTTCTTCTGTATTATGCAATTAAGTGTGGGAACTCACGCAGCAGTACCAAGAGGCTTTGGGATCTTCTGGTAAGCACAATCATGTAATGGGGAAGACGAATGCCTCTGAGACGCAGTCAGAAGAGGAGGGGACAGGGAGGAAAGGGGGTTGGAGTATGGGACCGCACTCACCGTGGGTCGTCGCCAGGTGAACGAGAATGGCGGAGTCTGGTGGTAGAACACAGACGTCTGTGAGGCAGGGAAGTCCGGGTCCTCCCATAGCTCTCCGCGCTCGTTGCAGGCCTTCGTCACCCTGCTGTATTCCGCCATCACCTGTAGGGAAAAGAAACAGTGAGAATGCGATGAAACGTAGTGACGGAAGACTACAGTGCCGAGACGCACTGAAGGCATTTTGCCTCCCCTGCTCGTAATCACCTGTAATGAGGGTTATTTAATTATAGTGACGGGAAAAATAAGTTTGGGGATGTGCAAAATTACTTTTATGATCTGCATATACAGCTGACAAAAATCAATGTAACTGCCGTGTGATACCATAGTCAAATGTTTTAACATAATGACAGTATTCTTAGCCATTTTAACATAGTGAAATATACCAATATTTGTCCTTTTCGAGCTCGTTGCAACAAACCAGAGGTCCTCTGGATTCTGACTGCACAAGATGCTGATTTTCTTGTCTTCACGTTTCTGAAGAGGTTTTACTCTCCCATGCAGGTCTTAATATGCACAAATTTTGTCTCTCTTCAGAGCCTTTTCGTCCCAAATCCTAATTTCTTCGTCCCCACTTCAAGGGTTCTCACGACTAGCACTACTTCCGCCTTCTTTATGCCCCACGGCATAAATCCTGGTACGTTTGAAACCTTCCTGGTATTTTCTCTTGTATATTTATCTCCAGGAAATCAAGACTACTATCTGACTTGTTTTCTGTCAAGACTACTGTCTGATTTTGGTTTCTACACCGTATCTATCAAATATACGCCAATACACCATATGAATTACATTGCCATGTTATGTATGCAGGCTGGACGTGTCCTGCATCCATTGCGCGATGCTATCTCACATACCTGCAAAGCCGTAACAATCCTACATCCATGGCTTCACGTTATTACAGACCTCACAGACTGCGCTTGCGCTGCATATATTAGAACCTTTGTTCTTGGCTTCAGACACGACCTTAGCATCCATTCCCATGACTTTACCTCATTTACATTGTTAATTTTAGTCAAAAACTTGCATAATGATATTTCCACCCGCTAGTTCTTCCTCCCTGTTTCTTAAAATGCTGCGCAGGTACACACCCATTTGTTCTCACACCACCTGTGCCTCTTCTAAAGTTAATAATCTTCCTCGTAAGCCATCCAATATGGTTTCCTCTTCTTTAACACATCTTTCACAGTCACTGAAGCCCCTTCCTCCTCAGTCTGGAAGAATATATACTGTATATAATCACACCCTTTTCCTATGCAATGTTTCGGCCGCTGCCACCACTCTTTTTGTGTTGCTATCCGTTTGTTCCAATACCTCCTTATCCTGATGCCAAGCTCCTGTGCCATACCTTCGGGGCCATACAGCTCAAGCTCTTATTCCTTTCATTAAGCTTTGACTGAATTGCAAAACCCAA
>NC_051406.1:24583318-24583435 GCF_015228065.2 Penaeus monodon
TCCTTCTAGAACGACCTGATCGTGAGAATGATGTGCACATAAGACCGTTCATGAACGACATTTAATGAAAACAACATGAATCATCACCAGTTCACACCAACGACCCAATAAGCAAGC
>NC_051406.1:24583893-24583977 GCF_015228065.2 Penaeus monodon
CCAGGGCCCCGCCGTGTGACGTGTGAAGTGGCGACGCGTCTCCTTACCTTTGTTTCTCCAGATATTCCCTGGCTTATTTAATCA
>NC_051406.1:24584244-24584916 GCF_015228065.2 Penaeus monodon
TACTTTTTATTCCCTGTATATTCATCATCGGTGATGTGCGGTGAAAATTTCCCACGCTATGGCAACGTGAACCTTTGTGCGTGACATTTAACGAAAATAAAATTCCGATTTCTTTAGTAGCTCTTGAAGCACCATTAATGGCAACCGGAAACAAATCTTAATTCAAAAAATATAATTTCTTTCCCCCCGAGGACCAGTAATGACAATCGAAAAATATATGTGAGAAAATGTGGAGTGCCATTAAGCAACTTTCATTCGTTCTGTTAGAGATATAAAAAATTACATTTTTATATAACTTTTATATAAAGTAAAAATAAACTAAATCTATATTTGCAGTATATTAGGATGATGTAAACATATGCTGTCGATTTCGAAACACCCTCAGCCATGTGTGCTGACCTGCGTGCCTAAGAAATGAATATATAAGATCAACGGTCCGAAAAATTCAAAGGTGCCTAACCTTTACCAGCATCTAATACAAATACACAGATGAATCGAAAACGTGTTCTGGCCATATTGGATACTGGTATAATTAACACTGTTTTCTTTTCTTTTTTGCCTTTTGCTCAAGCTACTTACATTACTGAACAGTGATTACAAGAAGGGAATTTCAAAATAAAGGTAAGAAAAATATTCAACCAAATGGTATCGCAAAGTTTTTCTCCCGTTTTG
>NC_051406.1:24585094-24585404 GCF_015228065.2 Penaeus monodon
AGTGCTTTAGATTGAGCCCATACCCTCGTGTCTAAAAAGTAACTCAATCAGTTTCCTTCCCTCTCGGGCCCACACTTTCCCCCAAGAGACAACGACCCGGGCAGCCATGATCCACTGATTTCTGCAACGCGCGTGACCTTAACCCGGCCTGACTGCGCTGCTTGCACGTGCTCCTTCAACTAGCCGACGGGGGGCGGGGGTATTGCTTGTACTATTATTGCAAGCATTAAAGTTTGAAATTCACGCCTTTCGTAATGGGTTTAAGAAGTTTATATACTTCAGTGTTAACATGTCTATTTATGAGTCTTAT
>NC_051406.1:24586389-24586534 GCF_015228065.2 Penaeus monodon
CACGACCGCAGGAGGTGTTATGTCAACTTTCTCTCCCGGAAATGAGCGTGGGGGGTAGAAGGTGCTATAACTTGCCTCGGCTTCTGACTGTAACTGTAGGTAACTGTATGTTGGCTGGAAGGGCTGGGATGTTCACGTTACTTCG
>NC_051406.1:24586947-24587110 GCF_015228065.2 Penaeus monodon
TATGCCCCATCATGCCAGGGTTTCACTTTGGTTTCTATACAATCTTATCCGTCGACTTTCTTTCTCTGTTTCGCGTTGCATTTTACGTGGAGGGCAGAGAGTTGCATTGCAAAAGATATTGCAGGAAGCCTTTACCTTCTGCCTCGTTATTAAGGCTTCCTCC
>NC_051406.1:24587178-24587473 GCF_015228065.2 Penaeus monodon
GAGGAGGAAAGGCGGGTGTGGTAACTGTGGTAGTTCTAGCAATATGGTGATTGTGGTTTGATGATGTAGCAGGTATGGTGCCTGTTGTAGCAGGTATGATGAGTATGGTGAATATCGATGGTATGGGTATCGTAGCAATGGGTATGGCGACTGAATTAAGAGTGGTGACTGTGGCTGGCATGGTGTGATCATGACATGGAAAGTATGGTGACCATGGTAAACATAAGATCGAGTGTTTCCAGCAGTGGCAATGGTGACGATGGTGCTAGGATAGCGGTCACGGCGCTTGAAGGTC
>NC_051406.1:24587694-24588156 GCF_015228065.2 Penaeus monodon
TGTCATTCTACTGTCTAAATATCAGTAATCTAAAAATATTACATCATCTTCCTTCAAGTGTTCTCCATCGCAGCACAGGAGCATAAAGGTCCGCCTAAAACATACCAAACCTTTCGTGTACAATATTGCACAGCATTGTTCAATTCGCTGTCCAAAACCTCACTTCCTTCTACTTCTTTTACCTCTCAACCAAACTCAACCGTATTATCCCCATAACCACAACGCACATATACCCATGACTCTTGAACTACACAGCATCTCTACACCACAACAATACACGCTTTGTTCAGTACACCCACAGGCGACGAGGAACAGATTCTTGTGCTATTTTGAAATATCCGCATCTGACACCACTTGTTAACCTTTTCGCAGTATATAAGATTTTTTTTTGTTTTTGTCTAAATGTGATACAGTTACGTTAACATCTAAGTGGAGTGACATTTAGATGCGTGAGAGAATGCA
>NC_051406.1:24588208-24588429 GCF_015228065.2 Penaeus monodon
TTCGCGTCTTCTTAAGTCACGTACAGATCAGAGCATGGGCGAAGGACGACGACTGAGAGTGAAAACTGTAACAGAAATATCGGTCCACGACCCGCATCTCCTTTCACAATGCACGAGGCCGAGTTTTTATCGTCCAGGACAATCCGAGCAGGGAACTCGGGTGGGACGATCGTACGTCTCAGAAGCGCTCTACATGTCCAAAGCAAATGCGTGGCAGAATA
>NC_051406.1:24588976-24589863 GCF_015228065.2 Penaeus monodon
ATTCTTTTCCCGCGCGCTGAACGAGCAGGCAACACATGAGCGTGTCGCGACAAGCGCAAGGCGCCTGGGGAAGGACAGCAAGAGCAGGCGGGAGCCTCGTATCATTCGGACGGCGTCTCGGTCCCGCGACACGAACAGCAGGTGGCGCCCGTCCTTGAGAACTTGGAAACGGCGCGTAAAAAAGTCCAATCAACTACTGTAAATCCTGCATGACGTGGCGTTGATTTACAGAGTAGAGCAGCAGCTTGATAAGATTATAAAAGAGCCGGAGGAAATTTCTCGATTAACTATCCATTCTAGATCGTGAGGCAAGAGCGTTTTCGCTTCGTTTTCCCAGGCCATTGTAACATGCTTGCGGTTACGGGAGCGCGGGATTTCAATGCCGATTATAAAATGATCACAAGACGGCGGGTCGATATCAGTTGCGAGGAAACCATTTCAATACTATTTTCTTTTTTATGATTCTTACTATTCTCCTCAAATTTCTATTTCTTCTGTTCTCCTTTCTTTTCCTTTCTTCTCCTTTTCCATGTCCTTGCATTTGCCAGCAAGCAAATGAAAGAATGGAAGGAACGAAGCAGCGCTCCTACACACCTACCAATAGCACATGCTGTTGCTCCCACGGAATACCAAAGCGTGCTACTCGAGCTCCGAAACGGCGCTTCCTCCAAACCGTCGGCGCCGCACACCAATACCGCTTATTCATCGGCGCTGCCACACGCCGCTACTTCCAGTGCCGCTACACGCCGCTACCACCGCCACATATCGACGCTGCCTAACACCGTTGCCGCTACGCCCGAGGCAACCACTTTCTACTCAGGTATTCCCTCGGCGCGCCAACTCCCTCCCTCTTCTACCTTACCACCCTTCCCTTACCCTGCGCCCGG
>NC_051406.1:24589989-24590463 GCF_015228065.2 Penaeus monodon
GTGGCACTGCCTATCTTCCCTGAACCTTCCTGTCTGCTTCTCTTTTTATCGCTGGATCTCTGCTGCAACTCTTGCCGGAGAACCTTATAATAGAATTTCATTAGGTGGACGAGACAAAAATACGTAGCAATGTGGATTTCTTAAAATAAAACAGACAGAATGGGAAAATACAAGAAACAGAAAAATCGAAACATAAATCTACCTGCAGGCATACGCTTATCTATATCAACGTCTTATTCAATGTTTTATCAAACGGAGAACATTGCTGTAAACCGTAAGTGAAGCTTGAGCAGCATAGCAAATTACACTCCGTAATAGAGGACAGCAGACCGCGGCACGACATGGTACAAAAGGAACAGGAATGGTACATAATGGTACTGCACGTTATGGGTTCGTGTATGAATGATATTACCCTTCTGTTCCCCTTCCCGGTTCATCAGGCTTTATATCACGCTTGCTCTCTGTAGCTGCTTC
>NC_051406.1:24591177-24592360 GCF_015228065.2 Penaeus monodon
CCACAAGCACAAAGTAGAGACTTCGCGTCCGCTGCAGGTCTGCGCGTCGCCTCCGGTCTGCGTCTTGCGTCGAGGTCGCGTCACACGTTGTGGCTGTCAGCGGGATATCGCAGTTCGGTTTGTTTTACTGCACTTTATTTTCAGAAAGAGAAATGGGAAGAGATACGGACACAGAAAAGTAAAATTTGGAATGTCAACGAAATAAGAGAGACGAGAATTAAAAATCCGGAAAGGATATCCCTTTCTTGTTCACGTGCCCTTTGGTTCTCTGCTTTTGGACTGATGTGCAAGCATCGTGCATCGTACAGGCATTGAAGCGTTTACACTACTCACTGTACATAGAGTACATTTTATGCACTAATAGACCCTTGTAGTTTCCTTGGCAGAAGTTGCGTTTATAACAGTGTTTATAAATATTGCTGGAAGAGATGAATATGAGTTTGTTTTCTTTGGCCAAAGGAGGAGTGAGCAAGAGCACCAGCAGAAGCAGGTGTGGGCAGCCGCTGGTGTAAGTGTGCGCCTCGGCTGGTGTGGGCGGCAGGGGCGTGGCGGGCTGTACCAGGTGACAGAACACCAGTGGTGAATCAGGGGAATCTAATCAGAGGAGGATAGCAGAGCAAGGTGCCGCTGGCGAAATACCGAAATCAAAAGAAGGTACAAAAGAATGCAAGCACAAAATTAGGAATGCTTGCAGCAGTCTTTGGAGTGTACAGCAGGAGGACATGAGTACATGAAGGTGGCATTTCCTACGTGGGCGGCTGGAGCAGAAGTGGCCTGCAGAGCCAGGGTGGGCGGCGGGTGCCCTCCTTGCGTGGCTCTAAGCATGTGCACCTCTACTCGAGGTTATTACTCCCGACCTACAGTCTACTCTCGCGAAAGACAAAATATACATGTATATCTGAGAAGTACTTTCTTATATACTAGGCTCTCTGTGATTTTTTTCCTCTCCATTTACCTGTTCACTTCACCGAAGCACAATGTTAATATTGTAAATCCAAATCACATGCAGTAAAACGGGTCAACGTCACTTCCTCCTCACCGACCGCACTAAAGGTAATCCCGAACTGACTTTACGATTGGAATCGCTGCTCGCCTGCCAGTCGACCGCGGTGCCAATGCTGTTGGAAACATGTCGTACGGCGAACAGGTGCGCCTGCAGCCAGGAAGGAGGAACGGGACCCTA
>NC_051406.1:24592388-24592547 GCF_015228065.2 Penaeus monodon
AAATTATGGGTGTGCGCCGATCCTGTCCATCAAGCGGCGGAACAAACACACTTTGTAACTGCATACGTATCTCTAACTGCATTTATGTGCATAGAGCTTCTCGATAATTAAAATTGTAAAGCAGCAGTTTCAATAGCTTTCCTTGAGAAAATGAACTGG
>NC_051406.1:24593244-24593524 GCF_015228065.2 Penaeus monodon
CTTCCAGTAAACACAAAACAATAAAAAAAAATCACCGTTGATCCGACTCAGAATAATCCCCATCAGTTGTAAGCAATCGTCAATTCCCTCCGTCGTACGCCCGGCAGCGCGGCGGACGAGGACGGGGCAGCCAGAGGAGGAAAGGCGGCGCGGGCGGAGGCAAGAGGTGCTGCGGAATGCAACTTTCACTTTATCCTTTCCTCCGACTCGCGATGGAATGTCGTCGCGAATTTCTACCAAGTATGTGAAGGTAAAAGAATTGTCATCATCCGGAATGGTA
>NC_051406.1:24593753-24594523 GCF_015228065.2 Penaeus monodon
GGGGTTTAAAAGGGTTAAACTGTGGTTTGATTAGGTTGTTATAGAAAAGTAAATTGTAGGGGATGATTCAGATTGACAGTAGTAGGTTAAACTGTGGGAAACAGTGTAAATTTTTAATGGTAAAAGTTGTGGGAAACTTGGAAAAGACGTTGCGTGTACTAAACTGAGGAATGTGGAGTTGACGCAGTAAGCCATTAATTGTGGATAGAATGATTGGTGGAAGATAAGGCCAAATTGTGTGAGGCAAAATTCAAATGATAAGAAATTAACCGTGGAGAGATCAAATGGTGAAAGATCAGGTTAAACGGCGGGAGAAGGGTTGCCTGCTTCTCTTGCTTCAAAATCTCTGGCGGGACTTTCACGTTGTGTTATCTCTGCATGTTGTGCAACCCTTTGGAATGTCTGGCCTTCTACCACACGTTTACCTTCTCAGCAAACATATACTTTCTCGCTGTAAAGTTCTGTTTTCATTTGGCAGTTCCACATCTTTAAACACGTTTTTGTATATTGTTCTTTCATTAAATAGCCTTGCCATATGTCTGAATTTTCTTTATAACGTTGTCCTCATCTGGCCTATCTGACCTCCCTATCAAAATACTCGTCTCTCTCATCACATGTGTTTTCTTCATCTCATGTCTGTCCCTTTACAGTTTTCTTAGCATGGATCTGTCCTTCTGTCTTCGCCATAAATATATATGTGCCATACCATAATCTTATTACCTTTCTACCATACGTGAGTAATTTTGCCTTCATATTACTATACCTCATCG
>NC_051406.1:24594807-24594923 GCF_015228065.2 Penaeus monodon
TACTGTAAAGATTGCCATCAAGTTTTCCGTTAGAATATTACCGCTTAGAACTAAGAGGAACGACTCTGTTTCTTGGGAGAGATGGTGCAAAAACTTGCACGAGAAGCAAGCATGTG
>NC_051406.1:24596811-24597311 GCF_015228065.2 Penaeus monodon
TTTTAGAATTACCTTTCAAAAAATATATTTAAAATCGCGGAAAAATGCAAAGGATGGGATCCCCTCCCTCCTAAAAAGGGAACCGGAAGTTGTAAGAAAAATACTCCCTAAAGGAAAAACCACACTCCATACTTATCTCCATAGGTTAGCAAGCTGGTACTAACATTACTCCTACTCACACTGTATAACTGATCTAAAAAAGTCTCCATCACGTTGTTCTGCAACCCCCACCCTCGCCTCGCAATACAATCTCCTTGTCCCTCAGCAATTGCATTCACACTCCACAATCTCCCCCCCCCCCACGCCCGTTCCCCTGACACGCAACTCGCCGCCCAGCGAAGAAGCACTGCCTGACCGCCATTGCATGCAACGCAGTGCAATGCCGTGTGCCAATACTTCCCAGACTGTGTAACTATGCGTGTGTTTTTGCAACAACGCAACACCATTTGTAACTCACTAACTGTTTAGTTAAACTAGCCTTGTTTTCCTGGATGGCATGG
>NC_051406.1:24600224-24600636 GCF_015228065.2 Penaeus monodon
CACTTTTTTTCATATATCAAACAACCCAGAAAAACGAGACAATCGTATGTCTATGATTTTTGCATTTCTGATTTGGAAAGCATACTCTATTTACAATTTTTGCATTTTGAAACACATTACATTCATTTAAAAAAATATATAAGTTTCTGAATTTTTAAAATTTACTATGATTGATTCTTAACACAAATAAACGTTTTACGTTTGTGTCCTGAATCAGTATAAAAAGAAATATATAGGAGTATAGTGCCACGTCATGGCTGCGATCTCATGGAAAGGAAGAGGAAAGTTTTGAAAATGACGACTGCGTGTTTACGGAATGTTGCTGGGCTGTGCTCAGAATAACATCAGTCTTATAGGATATATAAATACACATACCCACACACAAACGCACAATTTTTAAATATATATATAT
>NC_051406.1:24601596-24601848 GCF_015228065.2 Penaeus monodon
ATGGTGATAATGATGATCGCTACAACTTTAACACCAAAATAATAACAAAACGTCTGACGGTATTATCACTATAAACTTTCAAGCGCACAAGTAGGTCATGCACGATACCAAATGACAAACTCCAAATAGAAAACTTCCGCACGAGGCATTTGTTCGAATTCAGTAACGCTCTTGCTTAAATGCTTGATATTCATGTTTTTCTTCTTTTTTACAATTATCACCCGATTGTTAAGATGTCGTCTTTTGTTGGCC
>NC_051406.1:24602704-24603211 GCF_015228065.2 Penaeus monodon
AAAGAGGTGAAAAACTAGTGTGCTTAGGCTTATCTTTTTTATCAATCATCAAATATTCATGCAAAAAGGTCACTTCTTAAAAGCCGAATTCCAGCCATTTCAAATCTCGCTTTCTTCTCTCCATAAAGTGAAAATTAGTAAACGACCCACGTGTAATTCGTTCCAACACCCGATCAAAAACTTTATGTTGGCTGGTTCCATGTGGTTCTGCCTTGCTGAACAGACTCGGGACCTTGAATAACATTGTTCTGCCTCTCACGCGATCAGCGGAAGCAAATCACCGCATGCAATGTCACTGTTTTTGGTGTAGTTCTTCTTTACTTTATTCATATCCTAGCATTTTCTACATAAAAATATGCTATGGCTTCTACAAGGTAATTTTTTTATCTGAATTCGTGGCGACAGCTGCCGAATTCGGATACTGACATTTACAGTGAATCAAGCTATTAATTAATACAATAAATTAAGATAGTGGCTAAACATTCTGGCTATCATTCTATATGCCAA
>NC_051406.1:24603275-24603602 GCF_015228065.2 Penaeus monodon
CCGCTGAATATGCGCCACGGGCTAAGGCACGGTCCTTTACCACAATCCCCGATTATATGATCCCATATCCATGACATACCTTGATATATTGTAAGGTTTATGGTCACATATTATACTCCTATGACTATCGACCAGAACGTCAGCCACAAAGTCATCACTGATGCGCAGAATTTCCACGTTTGTTTACAACAAAGGACTGGATCTTATATACGTTTGGTACCTGAAAACTGGCATTTCCATTACTTACCTTCAGGGGCGCTTATTGTTCGTGCTTCACTGATGCAGAGAGGAATATGATCTCAATTCTTAATTAATCTGCGGAAAACA
>NC_051406.1:24603621-24604820 GCF_015228065.2 Penaeus monodon
GTAATGTCGTTACAAAGGATGATTTGTCATAATTTGTCTTCATTCTAGTTTACTGTTTAATCTGATTCTAGTTTTATAAATGTGTTTTAGTTGTTTATTGAGTTTGCTTAAATTTGTATAAATGTAGCCTGGGTTACTGATTTTTATTTGTCTTTCTGGGAAGTCAGTGTTTTTTTTTCGACTATACGCTTATTTAAGAAAAGGAACACGTCTTTTTTTTCTTATCGGATCATACATTACTCTCATCGGCATGTAACTGAGATCGCTGAGCATTAACATTGTGGTGTATCTGAATTGCTTTTTCTCATCTGTTCTTTGCTAGTATGCCTCCTTGTCTCTCAGCCTCAACACATTTGCTCTGTTTGGGTTTCTTAATGTTTACCCTCGTTCCTTCTGCGCTCTTATCTATTTTCAAATCATTTTTCTCTACTAAATCTGGTTTGATTCAGTTTGCTGAGATTCATATCAAGTAATAAGTAGGATCTTTCATCATAGTACAGAATTTGATCGTGTTTTTTTTCTCCTTGTACCGTTATGCAAATAAGCCATTGCTTTAGCATATTTCCCCTTCATGGTTGAGTCGTGTTTTGGGGACTGTTCAAAAAGAGGAAATCCATTCATAAAATCACATATACATTCCGTGGGGTGACATTATGATGGCACAAAGGAAGTAGGATTCAAACACTATCTAGATTCGTTTATTACGCAGAGGCAAAAAATCTTAAATTAGCGTATGTAGTACACCTAGCAATCTCCTGGTGATCTGCGCGCTTGCACAAGAAAAGGATATTTCAAATTCCATTTCATCAGTATTCATTACCTAAATCGAGAAAAAATCGAGCGATGAACTGCTTCAAAACCTCATCTCTTGGTTGTCAGGAATTCACTCCCTCTTCGCAATCTCATTTGCTTACTTTGCCTAAGGTATTCACGTCCACTTGCCCAGTCCCACACAGCAGACAGGCCGACAGGGAGATTGCAGTGATCTGATCTGCCTTTCCTTCTCTTCCCTTCTACGTTCTGAGTCGCATCATGTATGCGTCTTTATCTAATAGTACGCTGTAAGTCATTATATTTTCCTTGGTGTTTTATGTTTACAAATACATATTTTTTTCATGCCTTGGCTGCTATTTTTGTTATTAAAACAGAAACCTATAGTTCGCAGTTGTATATCAGTTACGTAAATAAGACAGACGGAC
>NC_051406.1:24604964-24605395 GCF_015228065.2 Penaeus monodon
GGGGGGGGGGCAAACATGCAGCAGGTAGACATGGACGGATAGACTGACGAGTGAACACAGACAAGACAAGTGCAGAGAATGTATTTACACCCTACTAAGATATCTCCCCTTCCATTTTCTGTTATATTAACCCAATAGATCTTATGAATTAACCCCATAGCTTGCTTTTTTTTCTTCCAGTATTCACTTATCTAATAGAAATAATCACACACTCTTTCTCAGAAGCAGCCCTTTTTGATTGTTTATCTTCATGATCACGTATAAATGGGAAAAATCTCGGTCATTCTTTTACCTAATCAGCTTTATTAGTGTATCTGTGTTCCGAAGAAAATAACCGATTTTGATATACGAAAATTTGAGCTAGCTTCCCCTACCGTTTTCTTTTATACCAGGGAACCACCTTGACAAGTGATGTATCAGCTTTACTAGAG
>NC_051406.1:24605486-24605600 GCF_015228065.2 Penaeus monodon
TAGTAGTAGGCTAGTCTCCCCTGTTGTGCTCAAATGTAATATTTTCAGTATCTAAACATATGATATATCAGCCGTTCCAAATTAACAATTAAATTCTTCATAGTCATACACTGC
>NC_051406.1:24605655-24606280 GCF_015228065.2 Penaeus monodon
GGCTAGTTTCCCCTGCCGTTCTCTCAGTATTGCCATCCGTGTCAGCTGTTGTGTTGCAGACACAAGATCACACACCCAGGACTTCTTCTGTGGCCTTATTCTGAGATAAATAAGGTAAGTAGCAAAACTTTATATCACATGAAGGTGTGGGAATGTGTGGAGGGTACAATGGCTGGGTGACTGATGTAATGAGAGGAAGAAGGAAAGAGGAAAATAAGATGGAAATGAGAGGGGGAGTCTGTAGTTCGCAGATGAGGCTGAGTCGGTCAGTGTGTCAAGTTGACTCACCGTGTCCACCTGCTGACTCGTGGCTAATACTATCACACCTCGGGATGATGTAAGATAACGTATGTAAATTAGTGCCCTTTTTTTAGGTTAACTTTTAGCATCCATTTCATGTGAAGCGTATCATTCATTAGTTAGTAGGCCTACAGACACCAAAATTGTAATGAGGACTCATTGATGCTTTTGAATAAGGATAAGTCCATTACGCGGATATTAACGTTGATGAGAGTGAAAGGCTAATATTTAGATCTAAATATATCTATTATATTCTTGCAAGTATTAAGATAAGGTGATAAACAAGTATCATGAGATTAAAGTGATCACCTACCGGTAGGTAAAT
>NC_051406.1:24606302-24606991 GCF_015228065.2 Penaeus monodon
GTGATGAATATTGTTCAGAATGCTGTTGGAAGTATGCTATTTTTGTAAATATAACAGGAAAGCATATAAACATTAATCCACCTATCAAGGTATCTATATATATATGTTTGCCAGTAAATGTACATATCCACATGCCCAAACCATACTTGCTCATATACCTACAATTCTGTATCATATTATCAAGACATAAGCAAAACACTGCATTGGTTGCATAGTGTCTAGAAGTAATATACTACTAAGAATGATAATGGGAACCATTATTTGCATGTAGGTAACATGGAGTATTCATTTACTCCAGGTGAATATGATGTGGCCTCATTATCATCAGTGAGAAACTAAAAGATATAAGAAATTGCCATGTATGTCGTTAATGAAATAGTCAGAAGTTAATAATAATATGAAATAATGCATCTTTAGGGCAATTAAGAAGAGAAGACATAGTAGGTTGCTCAAGTTAGAATTTAAGCATAGAGAGTAATTCTAAGTGCTATGAGCATGCTATAACAGGCGATTTCTACATTTTACGATTTAGGTGTATTCTGAATGACTCAGCATTAGCCTTTTTGTAAGTGAATTGTTGCTATGGTTTAAGTAATTCATATAGCAAATTTACTGTTTAAATACTGAATAAGAATCAACACTACAGAATATAGCATAAGTACACCAAGTACATTATTTGACATAATTGC
>NC_051406.1:24607513-24609049 GCF_015228065.2 Penaeus monodon
TGTGTTGTATAAACTTATAGAAGGTGACTGTATGATTTTCAAATCTGGACTTTTTTCTTGTAATTTTATTTGCTTTATTCTATTGAAATCCATCTTTTATCTATGATGGAAGGCCTATTGTCTTATGTCTGGCCCAAAGAGCTTCAGCAGTCTGGTAAAGAACATCAAATATCACTATCACACATTTTAGCAAGCTAGACCATGGATTGGTTCGTCATTTGACAGTCGGTTACCAGGGAGTTCTGCAAGGTCTATCTTGCCAAAATTTGTTTACTGGTTGGTCTTTGTCGGAGTGCCAAATTAAAGGTCAGTAACAATAATACAGCATGGCATGTAGCTATTGGTGGATATGCAAACATCTCGTAAAAATTGCGGTCTTAAAAGATTAATTATTAAAGTATAATTAATATGACCGAATATTTAGGTTTAGTATTAATTTCGTATTCTAAGAAAATAGATTAGCTGAGAATTTCACTTTTCATAATCAGTTTTCTACCTACTTTTCCCCCCATAAAAGTAATTTACAAATTATGCTTGTATATCTAAATATCATATTTTAAAAAATGTTTTTGTTTTGTCATTTTTCGGCCCATACATACAGTTGAATATTTTTGTTCTCTTTTGTTTTCTTCTGCTATCATTTTATAAAGGTCATATGTAAGTCTGTATGTCTATATGTCTTTGCCTCTATATCTATAGGACTGTATGTCTATAAGTCTCCTTTTCTATAATTAACAAATGCTTGTCATATTTGATATATTACATAAATGTCATAAATGTATTACTGTTGAATAGTATGGGTTGCTGGGTAATGTACTCCAATTTGGAATAAGGACTAATACTATCTTTTATTTCTGATGATAATTTTATTATTAATTAATTGGTTAGAAGGTGTACCAACACAACAAAACACAAAAGGCAATAAATAAAAATGTCTTGTGAATGATGTTAAGGATATTGCTCAGTGAGATGTCTAGAACGGCTGCTTTTAATTTGTTGTGAACAAGCCACCTTTCATATCTTAAAAAGAGAGATGCAAGGATTAGTTACATTACTGCAGATTTTACATTATATTACTAAACTTCCTCAAAATATATGATTCTAAAAAACAATTAAGTCAATGAGGAAGCCACAAGGGCTACAGCAGGAAAATGACATTCAGTATTTTTGAATTGCAAGGTGTAATTATTGCGTTAGAAGTAACATTTTTAGCAGTCAAGGATTAGAGAGAATGTAAATAATGATGATACAGAAAATTTGTCCAAGGGCAGCATGATACAGCAACATAAGATGAGGTAAGAATGACTTTGGAGAATTAACTGTCATAATAATTTTGGATTGAATGATGAATTGTCACAGAATGAGGTGATGTTGTAATAACAGTGAATAAGATAGAATGAAAGTAGTAGATATAGCTGTTTTGTAGCATCATACTTTAGAATGAAACAGGAGAGTAATTGAGAAAAAGGCAGAGAGGGAAACTGTGTTCAGTCGGAGTGGCAGGTTGTGGGAAAAAGAGATCTGATGATTGCACAA
>NC_051406.1:24609075-24609335 GCF_015228065.2 Penaeus monodon
TCTGTTAAAAAATATAGGTAACTTATTTAGATAAATAATTATTCTGAAGTTTTGATGTGTTTTGACAGTACTGATACATAAAATTTGCATAAATAGTACAAGGCAGTGCAGTACAATAGGAACAGATGACAGAATTAGGAGATTAAGAAGGAAAGTTGGCTGTGGAGGACAGATCTATTCAAGTTCTCTTGTGAGAATAGATAATTTGTACTTGTTCATTTATTTGTATATAAATATGTGTCTTGAGAGAATAACAAAAC
>NC_051406.1:24609469-24609725 GCF_015228065.2 Penaeus monodon
AAGAGGAAAGACGATGAAGTGATGTGAAGGGCTAAGCTGTCGCCCTAAGCAAAACCAAATGATGGAGCCACCAAAGGTCCTTCCACTATTCCAAATGCTAGTTAATGTCGTGGAACATGTGGTGTAGAACCTAGAACTGTAATAAAATACAACGTAAATTATTTAGAAAGCGCCACTCTTGTAGTATATTGCAAGGATATCGGTTATACCCTAAGTATATGCATATATTTGTTAGTGGTTATAGGATTTTTTTAAA
>NC_051406.1:24610091-24610554 GCF_015228065.2 Penaeus monodon
CCTAGCTATGCCAAGCCGTAGCATCAAGTTTCCCGGCGTGTTCCACTCAGGGATATCCCTTTCAAGGAGGTCTCTCTGAACAGGATCAGCTTTAGGGAAGTGTGTCACATACCCACAGAACCGCAGTTGGCGCTCCACAATCAGCCAGGTTACAAGTCTTGCATTAGTTACCGAGAGCAACGTGCAGTTTGACACAGGGCAATAGTCACTGCAGTGTCGTGTTTACAGTACGCGTAGAGGGTTCTATGCGATCTGTGTATGGGCTACTATTTATCTGCTCATTTCAAAACCAGTATGACCTCCGTTTCAAAGACACAAATAGGTCTACACCATAATCCAGACAGACGGCAGTTAGTATTGTAGATGTAGAGTTTTGAAAATTTGCAAGATTTCATAGGTCTCACTGTATGCATGGGTAAGCTCCTAGACGCTGAGCATCAGTACTCTAATTTCAAGTGATGTG
>NC_051406.1:24610845-24612825 GCF_015228065.2 Penaeus monodon
GTAGGTGTATTTGTTTGTTTAAAGTACCCAGTCGATTCTGATCTTTTGCCTGTGTGATGAAGACCATCCTTGTTTTGTCCGCTGTACCCCTGGGGAGGAAGAGGTCAGGTATGTTCCCCGTTGAGTCGCACTCGAGACCGGTATAGATCAGCATTTACTTGATGGGGATATGAAGATTTTAGGTCTAGCGAACAGTAGAACTACAGTACTTGAAATGGAGTTGGTTCGGAAAGGGCTCGTGAGTGGATAGTTGAAGATAGATGGTAGAATTGTTATCAGGTGTGCGGCTAGCCTATAGTCGTCAGTCGAGGTAGAATTGCGGTTGACATCCTGATATCTGCTCGGGATATGTGGTCTGCTGGAGGGTCTGAAATTCTACCCAGGTTGGTTGCCACTTCAGTTGTGCTTCAGTTTTGTTGTACTTCTTTCTTTGATGGGACCCAGTACCTCTCTTGAGATTCTTTCCTCCTTCCCAACCCTCCACCGCACCACTCCGTGTCGCCACATTTGAGTGTTTCTGTCGATGTTCCACAACAGCTCAAGGTCATCACGGGAAGCCTTCGTGCCTTCAAGCCGACGGGGAACGATTGTTGCTGAAGTCCGCCTGATGTTCCTCGTCCTTGTGTCGCCCAGTGTTTGGGTAGATTGGGTTAAGCTAGGCAGGGTTATGGGAGGTGAGGTGAGATTAGGGGCCTGGGGACATGATGCACAGGTACAAAGATAGGTAAACAGACAAGAAATTTGACTGGAAACTTTATGAAACATACATTTGAATGCAGTCACGAAAAGGAAGGTCACGAACCAAATGACTGTTTAGCAAAACTGCAATAGTCCCCCGAACGGACGTCGCCGGGAAGGACATCGCAGCGAGAATTAGGTCGGCACATCGTCCATAGCTTGCAAGTTGCGCAAGAAAAGGGTGGGTAGGAGTGCAGGAGGCGGTGCTGCAATTACGGGGGACAATACACGACCCCCATTAGGGAACGAGAGGAGGCTTGCGATGGAGGATTGGACAACAGAAGGTTCCATTAGTGTTGGTGTAGATAAAGACAGTCAGTCGGAGTGACGATTTTCTAAACGGGAAGTTTGTTGTGTGTTTGTGGGGGGGGGGGGGTAAATGTGATGATTTGTAGGGAAGGAAGTTTGGATAAGGAAGGTGGGTAAAGAAGAGAGGCGGAGATTGGGATGAAGAAAATCGGATAAATCAGAAGTGTCAGGAGGGAGTTTAAGGGTTGCAAGTTCAATACAAGAAGGTGATAGGAGTTGTAAAATGTACTCGGCAGAGTAATTAAGGTGAACATTGTGTACATCATTGGATAGGGTCACTGTAGAGCGCCTCGGACCGGATTACACAGGAGATTTGACCGGGAAGAATATGAAACAGAACAGAGTAACATGGACTATCCATCCTAGTGGATGACGTTAAAATGCTTTGAAGGAATATAATATAAATGGAATGGGTTTAGGGGATTCAATCGGGATGTCTGTCAAACACTGGGATAAGTGTCAAACACCGGGATAGCGCAGACTATCGACCGGGTGGCTTTAACTCACCGGGATAATACTGCTTTATTTTCACATGTGATCGGGATAACTGCCAAACATGAAACGGGATGATAGACTTAATACAACAAAATAACTGGGAACCTCGTGATACCGTAAATACGATCGGATGTCTTACTACTGTTATGAACGAGATAAGGATGATATAACAGCAGAACAGGAAGACATCGACCATCGACCGGGACTGGTACAAAAGCGGGATGATAGAGCAGATTCGACACGGGACGACTCGGGGATCGACCGGGATGGCAGTGGCTTCGATGCGCTTCAGGGCGGCGGGATAAACCAGGCAGCTTTTGGACGCCGACAACGAGGCCGCTGCGGCTTGATTTACAAGTGTCGGGCGGTCGGGGATGAAACACGCGTAACTCGTACGGCGCGCTGTATCGATCTCACATGACCCGGCTGCTGTGCGGA
>NC_051406.1:24613115-24614436 GCF_015228065.2 Penaeus monodon
GTTGGGGGAACGGGGGGTTAGGGGGCATCGTGGGGAACAAATTGCGAGGGTGGAGGGCGGGCGGAAGGGCGGCCTGGTGCGTGTAGATGAGGGCGGATTTATGTTTATTCTCGCGAGTGGAAAGTGGATAATTTGTGTGGATGGTGCGTGGATAAGTGTGGATAAGCAATAGTCCGGGATATTAGCTTATAGAGTGGACGGCCATATATTCTTTAGATATCGGGTGGATGTTTCACGGGTGGATGAGGATGGGAGAACATAAAACTGTCCATTTCTGAGGGATGCATGAAGGTGGATGTGTTCGAAAGGGTAACTTTAACAATCAGCGGACTGTTCCGATTAATCTGAAGGGTGAAGATGGGGGTGGATTAATTCTGGGACGGTCTGCTGGCGTGTAAATTGCCTTGTTTACGCGAAGGGCGTGTGTTTAGGGTGTGGGCGGTGGGTGTAGATGGCATTTTTCAAGGATATGTGTGTGGGTGTGTCAAGTGGGAGCAGAGTGGGTGGCTTTGTTAAGGGCGTATTACCAAGTGTTTTTAGGGGTGATGTGGTCCTTAAAGGGGATTGCAAGACTGACAGTTAAAGAAATCAGGAAGGGAAATGGTATAGAGAGTCGGTGTTAGAGTTCGTCCCGGTTCCTCGTCAGGGTTTTCGAGCGTGGAAGGAAGGCCGGACTGCTTATTTCACCCTTTTCTCTTTTTTTCTCTCCCTCTCTTTTGTGTGATTTTTTCATTAAAGTTTTATCTTTTTGCTTATTTTTTCGGTTTGTAATTTTGACTTTTATTATTGTGTCTTCGTTTTCCATGTTACGTATTTATCACTTATTTATTTCTCTTCCATTTCTTAATGCTTCCTTTCCTTTTTTTTTACCATCTCTTTCACCCCCCCCCCCTTTTCTCCCCTTCCTTCCGGCCGCCCATGTGCGTGGTTTTCTGTCTCCGAGACTCGGCGTTTTGATAAGGGATAAGGAGAGCCGGGATTAGGATTAGGGTGGTAAGGCTGGGGGGGGGGGGTGGAAAAGAGGGATTTAGGGAAAGCGAAAAAAAGTGTATGTAGTCTGTGGGAGATGAGAAGGACCCGAGATCGGAAAAGATGGTCCATAACTCATCCAGAAATGCGTGTAACGAATCCGGAATCGAGCCTGACCTGTGGGTTATTTTCTTTGGTGCCAACCGTGAATCCGCTCCAGCAACCCCTTCAAGAGCTGTGGTCTCGAAACCGAATTTTTTACACCAGAGTCCGTGGACTTCGTATGCGATTTACGGAAGGAAATGGCAGTTGGTGCATGAAAGTAAATAAAAGAGAGAGATAGAGAGAGGGG
>NC_051406.1:24615612-24615824 GCF_015228065.2 Penaeus monodon
CTTGACCGGCCGCAGAGAAAGACGACGAGCAGGGTCTGGTGAGGAAGAGACCTGCAGAACCGGGTTGTTCGGTGGGTCTGTACATTTCTGTCGGGGTTAAGGGTAAAGGGTAGGATATGGCGGGGGGGGGGGTAATGACGTGAGGAAAGAGACGGCTGTCATTAGCGCCTGCTTGTTTCATGCAATGATTGAAGCTATATTGTCTTGTAAGT
>NC_051406.1:24616216-24616436 GCF_015228065.2 Penaeus monodon
TCCCCTGATTATAGAACGCCGTCCTTTTGGAATGACGATCTCCAGATCTAGCCTGGTTTTTATAATGTTCTTACCCGTTCTCACGGCCTTGTTCTCTAGTTCCATGATGTCAAACCTGTTCTTAGCTCAGGCAGGCCCTCGCGATGCTTAATGGTTGGTTACTGCATGAATAATGCATGGTTTGCTCGGTACCGTTTGCAGACACGTACACACAAACGCA
>NC_051406.1:24616688-24616797 GCF_015228065.2 Penaeus monodon
CCCCCCCGCTTGTTTCTGTTGGTGTGTTAGCTGAACACTCTTACTGAAAGTATCGTATGGTGGTTAGGAGGCTGGGCAAGAAATGATTCGGCAACTTCCAGAAGCGGGT
>NC_051406.1:24617848-24618047 GCF_015228065.2 Penaeus monodon
GAGCCCTAACCTGCAGGGAGATTTTACGGCAATCTTTCAGAAGGCGGCGTCGCTCTTGGCAGCCGGGATGCAACAGGCTCTGCATGAATAGGCTGTAGGTGGCAGTGAATGGCAGGACAGGTATTGGGTCTATACGCCAGAGGGGCAGTGCAGGCCGTTTCATCCTGTAGGGAACGCGAGACATACATGCTGAATTAGC
>NC_051406.1:24619541-24619956 GCF_015228065.2 Penaeus monodon
CAGTCTCTGAAGGGGTGTTACAAGTTTTGGTGCCATTACCTTCGGATTAGGTTTTCAAGATACGGCGCCGAATTATATCGTAGTGGTGTTCAGGTGAAGCTATACGCGAAGAGAGAATAATCTGTTGCTGATTAGGTGTTTAGATTAAGATTCCAAATTCTGAAAATAAAAAAGAGGATTTGGAAGGCGAACTGGAAGGGGGAATATGTGAAGGGAAGTGGGAAGGAGAGGGAAGAATCGATACAGGAACAAGTGTGCGCTAAAGAAGAGGGGAAGGGAGACACGAGGAGAGGAACTGGTAATAGGGCAGAGAAAGAATGGAGCTTTTAAAAAGAGATGAAAGGGGGAAAGGGGCTGGCTGTAGAGAGTAAGAATGAGAGAGGAGGGTTGTGAAAGACGACGAAAACGTCGAATT
>NC_051406.1:24620076-24620306 GCF_015228065.2 Penaeus monodon
GGGGCACGTAATCGACAATAACATGTTCGGGGTTCGTGGCCCACGAAAACGCCGTGATGTGTGCGAAATCATGTAATGGTGTGTGGTTTTGCATTCGGTTTCGCCGTATACTATATTGCCTGATTTTAGTGCGAATTTACCGTTTATCCTCAGGGGGGTTTCCTTATTTTTTTTCTCTCTTCTTTTAACCTTTTTATTATCACTGTTTTAAGTTGTAGGAATAGTAGCAA
>NC_051406.1:24620342-24620471 GCF_015228065.2 Penaeus monodon
ATTTTTTACCACTTTTTAGTTAAGAAAGAAAAAAATGCTAATGCTCATATTGTTCATGTTACGTCACCATTTCTTACTTACCCTAGATTATAAGAACATTCACTCATGGAGACATCATGTTTGCCCCAT
>NC_051406.1:24620501-24621889 GCF_015228065.2 Penaeus monodon
TTCGCATTTTCACTTGGTTCCCATTCGCTGCTGTCGATGTAGCCATTCCCCTTTTTCGATTTTTTGAACTGTCCACCACCCCCTCACTTCTCAGGCTTTTGTTTCCCACGTCTTTCATACTCTTTCTTCTCTTTTGATCCCTTGTCTGTGTTATCTCTTGCTCTGCTTTCCTTGTTCCTCTTTCACGCCACGCCCCCTCGGATCCGGCCTTCTCTTCCTACTTTCTCCCTTCCCTCCTTTCTCATGCAATCCTTTTTTCTTCCTTCCTTCCTTCGTTTCTGCCTCTCCTTCCTTGTTTTCTTTATTCTCGTTTCTTAATCCCTTTCCTTCAATCCATCGTATCTCCTTCCTTTTATGTCGTTTTTACTTCCTCTCCGTCTTCCATTCCCTGCCTTCTTTCTTTTTTCTGCTTTGCTCTCGCCTTTCATTCTTTTTCTTTCTACCCCTCGCTTTCCTTTTCTTTATTTTTCTTCCTTTTTCTCCTGCACTTCTTTAATCCCTTCATTTCTTGTTTCTCTTTCACCCTTTCTTCTTTTTTGTTTCATTCATTCTTTCCCTTTTCCTTCTTCTCACTATTTCCCTTTCTCCTCCCCTCCTTTCTCCATATTTCATCTTCCTTTTTTCCTTCTATATTTTTCCTCTTCTTTTATATTTTTCTCTTTTCCAGTTTTCGAGCTTTCTTTTTTCCATCATTTCTTCCTTTCTCCTCCTCCTGCCTATTTCCTTCCTTCCTTTCTTCATTTCCTGCTTCATTGTTAATTTACTTTTTTCCCCAATGTCCTTTATTATTTTCTCTCCTTTGTCTGTCTGTTTACTGCTGCTACTTCATCTACTACTGCTATTATTGTTGATATTATTTTCTTTCTGATTTTTATCCACCGTGTCCCTCATCTCCCGCCATTAAGCTGGCTCCCGTACAAACAAACCCGGTCGCGGCTCATTTCATTGATTCTCAGCCGGCTTCCCGTACCCGCCTCCCACACGCCGTCTCGTGACGTCATCGTTTGCGTCATCACCGCGTCACGGGGGCGTTTGTATGACGTCACTTTCCTGCCCTCGTCTCCCTCCTTCCCTCCCCCACGTTCCCGCTCTTCCTTACCCCCCTCCCCCATCTGTCCCACCGTGCCCCCTCCACCCTCCCTCTCCCACTATACCCCCTGAAGCTCCCTCTGTTCCGCCACGCCCCCTTGAAGCTCCCCCTCTTCCACCACGCCCCCTTCATCCCCCCTTCGCCTGTCTCCTGGTAGTCATGTATTGCCGAGTCTTTACGGGGATTGATCTTCGCGGGCGGAGGCTGGAATGCTCATTTTCTAGACAAATCTTTGAAGCGCGAAGCCCTTGCAGTGTCTCCAGGGGCTGTCACGCCTTTCCGTCGCTCCGCGGATCTT
>NC_051406.1:24621910-24622001 GCF_015228065.2 Penaeus monodon
CGGGCTACCTGTTTGTTTGTGCAAGTGCGAACTATGTGCTTGTTTTAATAACAAAATAGTAACCATGACATGAAAAATATGTATATATATT
>NC_051406.1:24622081-24622285 GCF_015228065.2 Penaeus monodon
TTTGCCTCATTCTCGTTTCTCTTTCCCCTCTCGTTTTCTCGATCACCACCCCTCCCTCACACCTGCCATCTTTTTTTAAACAGTTTATCAGAGCCGTATACACGAGACCACCGAAAGGTTATTCTCGACGTTTAGTCCAGAAAGAGCAATCATTCTGAAAGGCTGATATTCTTGATGGTATGCATAAAAAATAGAAGGTTTATG
>NC_051406.1:24622379-24623886 GCF_015228065.2 Penaeus monodon
GGAAGAGTGAACTGCAAGGTGGTATGACTGGGCCTTTGCTGTCCTTGTGTCGCGCGAGGGCGGAGCTTTCTACAGGAGGCCTAGAGGTGCCAGGTGGGATGTATGTTGTCTGCCAACTTCTCATATGACAGAAGCCAGAGATGCCTTTACCGTAGTGACTGAAAGGTTGTTGGGTGCTAGTGCGCAAGTTCACAGTTTTGTATAAGACGATGAGTTCTCCTGAAACTTGTCAGACTGAGATAGGATGGGGGCGAGAGAACCACACAAGCGGCGAGTACTCGAATGCAGAGCGTGCAGAGCGGCATAACCTGCTCCATCCAAAAGGTAGGAAATTCGTCGTTCGCATGTTACTTTTTCTGCTGCATTCCTAGTCATTTGTTCAATATGAGCAGTGAAGATGAGGCCGAGAATCTCGGTTTGGCCAATAAAATAGTATCTCCAAATCAAAACTTGTTATTGGTAGTTGTTTAGTCCGAGTTATATGTAATAGTTGGGTCTTGTCTGGCCCCAAGGTAGCGTGTCAGTTTCGGCTCCAGCTGTGTGAAGTGCAACAACAAAGATATTTTTGCATCTGCCCAAGGACCGATTCCAGTCAGGACTCGTGGTAAGCAGCAGATAAGACGCTGGGTCTGATCGGTCTCACACCAAGTGAATGATTTTTTTCCAGAAAAATTGTAACCTAAAAACGAGTTTCCAATCACTCAGATTAGAGCTATTGAAAATTTGGCGAGTGTCTTATCGGGGGGGAAAAATCCTAGAGATACTGGTCGGAAATTAGAGAGTAATTTTTTTAGGTTAACTCTTGTTTATACCTACTATACGTGCCTGCTTCCATGTATGGGGCCAGTTACTGTTTGGAGACGATGCTGGATGAGGGCTGCCAGTGGCTGTGCTAGTTTACAAACACAAGCCTTCAGGATGTGAGGCCTTATACCATCAGGTCCAGCTGCCTTACGAACAGCAGAAGCTTATCACCCATCCAGGGTGATAAGCAAGCTGCCCAGGTTAAAAGGTGGATGGGGTTGCGACAGTAGCATGTGTTGTTTGGAGTGGAAGTATGTCATTTGTTCTGAATCTTTTGCTGTATTTTGATACTGTCTCCACCACTGTTTGGTTCTAACTCTCGACCAGTGAGCTTCATTCTTTGGTCTCTTTCCAGTGATGGACAGCCCACCTTTCCACACTTTCATATTTTAACATTATCGTTCACGTAACCTTTATTAGTCTGTTTAGAACGGTGCTTGTAACGCAATCATACCATACGTCTCTGCAATTTGGTACAAATTAGGGTTGACCTTGTTGTATGTCTTGTTTGGAACATCTATTTTGCAAGACAGATTAAGAGACTGATGACTCTATATCACCCATCTGTATATTATTCAAATTAGCATTCTCCAGGGCTGTTCGAAAGTCAGTCAGTTCTTGGAAGAGACTCCTCGCTCTCGACTGACTGACGGTGCTGAGGATTGATGTATGGCTGCATGACCCCATGTACCCCATTTCTGTG
>NC_051406.1:24624495-24624898 GCF_015228065.2 Penaeus monodon
AAATTCCGGGGTCAAAACATAAAAAGCTTTTAAAATGGTACCATACAAACCAAAGCCCGGCCAACCCACATGGTTTTTCCACTTAGCTCCGTGGGGGTTTCCCAAAAACCCCATCCCCCCGGGGGGAACCCAAAGTGACAATTATGGCTGCCCTTTTGGTGACCTTGAAACGCCCCCCACCGTCTCCTTTGAACACCACCACTCCCCGGGCCCCTTTCCCGGGAGAAACGGCGCACCCCAAGCATCTTTTTCCCCTTCATCGTTCGTTTTCCCCATGTACTTGCGACGCACTCTTACATCAATGAAGAGTCAAGCCGAACATAATACTATCACTGCCCAAACCCCATTCTTTAAATTGGGCTCTGAGCCTCATAATATCTCTCTCCCCTCTCTCCCCTCTCTC
>NC_051406.1:24624973-24625692 GCF_015228065.2 Penaeus monodon
ACCCCCCCACCCCCCCAAATTTTTTTTTAATTCTGCCTGTAGTATTTAAAACCCTCGTTTACCCGTGGGCACCACGGGACAAACAAGCACACACCACCCGCACAACAGTATTATTGTTAAGGAGCCCCGTGTGGCGATGGTCAGCTGGCCAGGATGAGGCGATGGGCGTGGCTTGTGCATCCCCCGCCCATCGGTTCCCCGGACCGCCTGATTCCGAGAACAGACGATCGCTGGCGAGAGACTTCAGTTCTTCGCTTCTTGGCTTCTGTTCTTCCCCTTCTCGGTTCTTGGTTTTTCTCCCCGGCACGCTCCTCTTTTTTCGCCAGGTGATGCCAGGAGCCCATTGCCAATTGCCATAGCGGACGTCCCTTCGATGTTTTTATGAATAAGAGTGATGGAGAGAGACAGAAACAGACCTACCCCATTTTTTGGCAAGCAAAACCCTTTAAATTTTGTTAGTGCAGGGCGTCAATGCCGCTGATGAATACTCTCGCATGGTCTTAACTTCTAACTCCTAACTTCTTTTGGGTCTCGCTGACACTTCGCGCAACTCGAGACGCACGGAAATTGGACCAACGCCGATTAACTCGCGCGTTCGCACCCTTTGTTTTCACATTTCCTTAACACGAGACTGAAATGTCTGCAAGAGGACGATGTTCGTTACTTCATTGTTTCCTTCCCTTTTGTGGTTCTGTTATTCTTTGCTGTGATTTTGAGGG
>NC_051406.1:24625731-24625914 GCF_015228065.2 Penaeus monodon
AGGAGAGCGGTTTTCCTTATTTTATTTACAGGAATACTCTTTTCTTTCTTTTCTCTCTATGAAACATTGTTTGGTATTTACTGGATCACTTTTCTCCCTCTTTTTCTTGTTTTCTCTATCGATAGAAGCACCTTTTTTTTTTTCCCCTTCCGAACTTTTTTTTCTTTTGTGTGTTTTGTTGGG
>NC_051406.1:24626056-24626151 GCF_015228065.2 Penaeus monodon
TTTTTCTCCAGGGAAAACTTTTTAATACAGAACACTCTTACTATTGGAAACCCTTTTTTCTTTACATAACTCTTTCCCCCTTTCTTACATATTTA
>NC_051406.1:24629259-24629367 GCF_015228065.2 Penaeus monodon
CCAACACCAAAACACCACACACCACAACCACAACCCCAGACCAACCCCACACACACCACACCCCCCAACACCACACAACCCCGGAAAAAACAGGCCCCAACACACGGG
>NC_051406.1:24631583-24631757 GCF_015228065.2 Penaeus monodon
CCGTCAGTCTTTGTCGTTCCTTCTCATTTTACGAAGAGAAGGAGGACTACACCAACTAAGAATATATATTATAAGACTTTCCGTAAAGGAGATAATATCTGTAGGAAGATTACAGAGCAGTTGCGATGCCTTCAGCAGGGCAGAATGAAGTAGTAGGTCAGCAGTGTACAAGAA
>NC_051406.1:24631872-24632114 GCF_015228065.2 Penaeus monodon
CCTCTGAGCGTGCGCGGTGCGAGGCGTGGGTCCCGCGGTGTGTCGTGTCTTGGCTCTCAGTGCCGCTGGTGCCACCTCCCTCCCACACTCCGCGGCAACACAGCTGTGTCGCCAGCCAGCTGTCTCTCCCTCAGACTGCTCCCGTCGACGCCACGTGCTTGTTCTTGTCTCCTGTGCAACAATAACAACAACTTCGCCGGCGAACCAACGGTGAGTGTCGCCCTCGACCGCACGCCGCGCCA
>NC_051406.1:24632190-24634171 GCF_015228065.2 Penaeus monodon
CACGCCCACCCTTCCTGCAATGCCCTCTTCCCGGAGCCTTCCTCTTTCCAGTCCGTCGCCTCAACCCTCGCCTGCCTTGCTCCTCTCCATGCCTGTCTCTCGAGGACTTCCTCGCCAGGCGTCGAAGCGTCTCGTGTGAAAGTGTACGTGTCCGTGCATGGAATTACAGGTACGGTCCTGACTTGTCTGCGGAAAAATATATACCTCAAGTATCACCCTATGCCGTAGCGCCCTTGCCCGCTCCCTCCCCGGGCCAAGGTGCAGTCGTTCTTCGTGACTCCCGAGACGTGCAGTCCAACTTGAAACGTCATCACCTTCATCGTCATCAGAGATCGGTCATGCAACCACGGCTCTCGGGCCACTGGTGCCTATTACGTTTAGAACTTTGTCAGCCCATCTCGTCAGCATTTCACACACATTATTTTTCATTCCAAGCATCCCGATATTCGCAGACTTACTGTCCTCTTATTTCTCTTAGAACGTTTTGCATTCGGTATTGCTTGGGCACTATAGTTTTTTTTGTCCTCCATTTCCCTGCTTTGCGCGAAGGACACGAAGCCAAAGTAACTTTTTTTTTTATCTCGTGCAGCCGCAGATTTGCCTGTGTTTAGAAACCACTTATGTGTGCTGTGGCAAATGTCTATGCGGGCTACTTTCTCAGTGTAGTATAAACTTCTGTGTGATAGTAAATTGATTATTGGGTCGGCTTTCCTGTGCTATTCCCCGGGCTGTACGTTAGAGTGGTGCCAGTCCTACCTCAGTGTCGATATAGTGCATTTCCTTCCACTTCACAAATGACATGCACATCATTCATCGTCTGCCAAGAAAGCGCCGTATTTTGCTACGATTTTCCATTAATGGTCACCATTCATGTATAAGCTATTTAGTTCCGTGAGTCAACCCTCTCAGCGCCTCTCGCGGACACGCCCCCCCCCCCTCCAAGTACACAAACAGATTTTTCCAAAGCCTCTTTTTCCAGTGGCACAGGCCCAGTGCGCCATTGTTCAATACACTGCTCTCGAAGTGTTCAATTTGCTCTACGAATCAGATTCCGGAGTGTTTAAGAGCAGTTGTGAATGTTTCTCGGAACCAGACGTCTGCACGAGGCAGACCGAGCGCTGACTCCCTTCTAGAATCGTCCGTCATTTTACTCCTGCCGTACAGCTTCTTTCCATGCTGGCACTGTGGTCTTCCAGAGTTTGCAAACTCTCTCAATACCAAGTTTCAAATTTTGAACAAAATATAAACCTCTGTCAGAACGTACCCAGTAGTTTCATCTCCAAAGTTGCCGCAATACCGTTGACATCCGATCAACACCGGAAATCAGCGGGAAGCTAGAGGGTCAAACAAGACGAAGCGAAACGGGACCACTTCGAGCAGGGAAGCGCCAAATAAAGTTTCAAATAGAACCAGGCTCCTCACCAGACATTAAACGGATATCCTTTTACTTTTTTCTCTCTTTTTGCCACGCGTTATTGAGCTTATTTTGTTATCCAAGCAGGGTTTCCCACATTTCTGAAAATGACATCACCACAAGACATCACCAGCAAGATTCCTCTCGAGAAACTCCCCAGAGGAATCAAAATCCCCGAAACTCGATCCCACAGGATACCGAAGCAGCCAATCCCTTCTAACGTGCTGCCCGAGACATATAATCAGAAATGTTGGGAAGGTGAAATTTCATCAAGTGAGTATCCAATCGAAAAGTTTGACGTGATTAGAGGCTCCGTAATTATTTGAAGATGAGTGACAGGATGGTGGGAGCAGGAGTTATTGCGACCAGAAGTGCTTGATGAAAATGAGTCGGGCTGCGACTTCATCTGCTGCGGCGGCTGCTTCGTCTTCTGTGGCGGTATGCGGAGGGCGGAGGTGATAGGAGAGATCCCCTGGACGTGGCAGTGATCAGACTAGACGCACCGGCTACGAAATCCCACGATGCAGAGGACTACTTTCGATAGACCAATCTTCTTCAGACTAAGAG
>NC_051406.1:24634290-24634469 GCF_015228065.2 Penaeus monodon
GAAACATACACAATTGTGTGTGAAAAATGAAGATAGCGGGAAATGAGTCCGGAGACATACCAGGTGCCAAGAGGTGTATTCCCGGCCATTAGTAAAGCAGCGATACCAGGAGTGAGTCCGGACCAGCAACAGGAGACAAGGAACAAGTCGCATGGGTCCGAGCCACGATGAATCACGGC
>NC_051406.1:24634672-24634816 GCF_015228065.2 Penaeus monodon
TCCGGGTAGAAAGGAAGGAAGAAGGGAAGGAAGGAATCACGGCCGCTCGACACTCGGCCAAATATCGGCGTGCATTCCAAGTGGGTTTGGCGGAGAGAGTGCGAGGTTCTTGGTGTCATTCCAGGATCGATGTCCCGAGAGACC
>NC_051406.1:24634884-24635218 GCF_015228065.2 Penaeus monodon
AAGCGTAGTACTCCTGAACCGATGGCCCCATTAGGGTAGCGTAGGTCGCGGGCAGCGGGCGGGAAAGGCGGCGGGGCCAGGGCGCGCGAAGGAAGGGAGGGGGCGGGCTGAGCTCTCTGGGGGATGATAACGTAGGTCATACAGGGCGGGGGCGGAGTGTAGATAAGGTCACAGGGAAAAAAATATGAACTTTGTAAACAAGGTCGCTTGGGAAGGGATGGACGGGGGTAGATGACAGCGGCGCTGTAACGGCACCATTGATGTCTTGTAGACAATGGATGGCGGTGGAGTCGGGTATTGATTTACTCCGTGTAGGCAGCGGTGCGGCCAGCTC
>NC_051406.1:24635489-24636242 GCF_015228065.2 Penaeus monodon
TGCCATCTATACAGTACCTTTACGCTCATGTAAATATTTCACACGCGTGCACATGCATACACGACTAGTGTTGTTGAACTCTCGTCACTTTTGGCCGAGTGGTCGCTCGGAACTAAGAAGTCCCCTCCAAGGGATTTTCTCGCCCGCTGAAATTGAGGTTTTCCTCTTCCGTCGCGGAAATGTATAGGTCAGTTTGCTTCGTTTTTTTTTAAACGAGAGAGATAAGTTATCCTACTTTCCATTCGTTAATGTTTATTTATTTTTTTTTTTTGTGAGAAGTGCAATTTACTTCAATCAGCTAGTATGTTTAGCAGAGTAGCAAGTTAATTGTCTGGCACGGCGAATGAGTTGGCACAGAACAATGGTCGGTTAGTACGCTCGTCTCAGCACTTGAGCCAGTTAGAGCGCCTGCACCACAGACACTGTTCGCCATGTGTCCAGACCGCCTACACGCCCCCACACTCAGCACGTCTCGCGGCAACGCCCACTTTAGATCTGTCGGCAGCTGGACGAAACTGTCACGTCAGCGTTTGCGTTTGACCTTTCAGAAACTATTTGTGTTTTGACTTATCAGTCATTCACCATTGTGAAGCAATTTTTGTTTTAGTGAATGAGAAATCGATCGGAGGAAAAGGTGATCGTGAAACGAAATGAAGAAAGACTTGTTGAAACCTCCGACCTTCATTGCGCCTCCCACACCTGCTCGTGTTGCTCGCTCCTGCACGTCCTTCCTACCCCCGTCTCTATCTATCT
>NC_051406.1:24637153-24637404 GCF_015228065.2 Penaeus monodon
ACCTGTCACTCTCCCTCTCACTTTCCTTCCTATTCCCCTGCTTCTCCCCCCCTCCCTCTCCTTATCTTATCCTCCTCTTCGCCACTCTTGACGCTTTTAAGCTCCATTCTCTCAGGGCACGCACTCCACCGCTCTTGTGGAACTCGGGGGAGGGTAGATGAGCCAGTGACGGTAGTCTGTTCCGTCTACGAATTTAAAATACATATCTTGGCAACTTCACTTGCACTGTTACCAGGGGAGAGGTCATTGTT
>NC_051406.1:24637821-24638048 GCF_015228065.2 Penaeus monodon
GCCAGTGTCTTAAGGAATCTCGTCCATCTTTTCGGTGGTGGTGGTAGGGGGGAGGTCGAAGAAGTGTGAATTTTCATAATTATTCTCAGGCGTCTTTCGTGTATTGACTTTTTAAAGAAAAGAATAGATTAGAATAACAGAGCAGTGTCTCCTAATTTACGTCTCCATCTCTTCCTCTTATTGATTCACATTTCTTTCTGCGGCTTCATCATAGATTTTCCATTTCT
>NC_051406.1:24638249-24638453 GCF_015228065.2 Penaeus monodon
CCCCCTCCCCCCCTACACAGATGTGATTCGGGTGTAGCTGAAGTTAGAGAGTTTAATGTGATTGTGTTATGTGGAAAAGGAGGAAGTTTTATGTAAGAGTGACCATTTTGAAAGTGTTGGGTCACTTACATTTTCTTACAGTTTTAGTGTTTATTTGATAGCATTCTGGCAAAGTTGGTCGGAGGTGATACCTAGAAAACAAGT
>NC_051406.1:24638920-24639234 GCF_015228065.2 Penaeus monodon
AAGAAAACAACAACAAAAATTATATTGTCACTTAAATTTCCTCTCTGTCAGAAGGGGATAAACTACCTTGCGTATGGGACACCAGTTCACCATGGTATTGTGACCCTAATGGCATGAGTTCCTATTATTAGCTTCAGTATATAGATTACGGGTGTCGCTTTGATTTGCATAATTGCATTACCAATGTGTGGGGAATAACTTTGACGAGCATAATCAGCCAGTTTTGTTCGTCGCTTGCAGGTATCGATTTCTTTGTTTGATGGGAATTATGGTGGTCAGATGCATGCGACGATGTAGGCCTCCTCCTCTCCCGA
>NC_051406.1:24639368-24639698 GCF_015228065.2 Penaeus monodon
GAAGAAGGAAACACCGCTAACAAAACTTATCCGGTCTTAAGAGATTTATGATTTCCGGCATTACCATAAGTAGCCTCGCTGCGTAACTTCCAATGCTACTTCCGTAATTCCAGCCCAATTGATCGATCCATTGATACCTCCTCCCCATTGCTGGTTTCCCCAGCATCGCCTCCTCCCCGCTGCTGGTCTCCCCAGCATCGCCTCCTCGCCGTTGAAGGAGTGAGGTTCAGATGATTGTGTGTTCGGCCTCCTGAATCTAAACGCAGGGGGAAGTAACATTGCATTCTCCTTGGATTTTCTCTTTTCTAATTTGTTTCCCGTCTTGAGAAC
>NC_051406.1:24639839-24640086 GCF_015228065.2 Penaeus monodon
CGTGTCCCATTGTCTCATTTCCTCCTTTCGTTCCCTCTTAACATCCTTCTCCTTTTTCCCATTTTCTACCACTTCGAGGAGCGGGCTAACCCCCCCCCCTATTATCCCGCTTGTGCTTGCATCATCAAACGCAATGATCGCTTATCAGGAATGCGAAGGATTTGGAATAATCCCTGATGCGGTTCGCGTCCTGTATGCTGTGAGATATTGAGATATTTTCAGTCTGTGCAGTTGTGTGTGTGTGTGC
>NC_051406.1:24640137-24641161 GCF_015228065.2 Penaeus monodon
GGGTCAGAGGGAAGGAGGGAATTTTATATACAAAGGATTTCTACTCGACCCTCTCCCCAGCCATAGCCAGGGCTGACTCGGGTCCCGCGTGGGTGGAGTGAGCCGCTGGGCCATGTACTATGACATAGTAAACGCTGTAGTGGCAAGCGCTATTAGGAGTATACTTTATGGCGCATGCACTCCTCTCCGGCACTCACTAGTAACCATTAGCCTTCCGAGGTGGATTTCCATATGCCGTGGCCATTTATGGTGCTGAGTTTATAGTCGTAAGATTTTTAACGTATTTTTGATGTAATGGGGTGGCGGTTTAAGATGCTGGATCAATTATTCGAAAGATTTAGATTTTTAGTATCATAACTTATGTATTTGTCTTATTGATTAAGTTATTCAGACGTCTGGTTATGTAGCTATTTATTGTTTTATTGATTTAGAAATGGTATTTTTGCACTGAATTTGTCCATCTCCTTGTACAAGGACACGGGCCGGGTGACCTGATCTGTTCCTTCGGCTGAATCGAGGTCAATGGATTTAGTGAGTTCGCATTTGCATATTATTGCTGAACCTTTGTAATCTCTTGCGGTCCAGTCTTTAAAATCTTACGATGGATTTTTGGTTCTGCGAAGATCCGCTTTAGTTGCGTGGCAGGAAAATGGTTTTTAGTTCAACTTATAGTATTTATCACTGCGTTGTTCATTCTCCCCCCCCCCCGTTTGTTTTTATATGCGACGTGCATTCAAGTGTGTATAATATGCATCTATGTATGTGCTCATTTGTTTTCTTGAGTGTGTGTGGGTATGTATGGGGGGGGGGTGTCTTCGCTTATTTGTTTGCGTGTGCCTACGCGCGCGCACGTGTCATCTTGTTTGTGATGAGTGAGTGATTGGCAGATCGATTTTCATTTCCTGCTCCCGCACGCACGCACAGATGTTATCGCGGGGATACAAGCCCGGCGGCAGCATGTACGCGTATTGATTGAGATTCCTAAGACGTTATTGAGCCCGGCATCCTGTTCGGCGCCGCCCCA
>NC_051406.1:24642520-24642631 GCF_015228065.2 Penaeus monodon
TTTGAAAATCTTTGAAACCCCCGTCGACATTGAGAGACGAACTGGCGCGCAAAACACAGTTACAAAAAGAGAAAATTAAAAAAGAAAGGTAAATACTATTCACCGGACAGT
>NC_051406.1:24642669-24643203 GCF_015228065.2 Penaeus monodon
CCTACTCCCAAACTATTATGAGTATGGTTTCGGGTATCTCCTTGAAGGGGCCCCTATTGATCCCCTTGGGAAACTCCAGCTCTGTGGGAAAACCCCGGACAAACCCTTTGGGGCTCGCGGGGAAAATTTTGTCTTCGTAAGAGTGGTTTGTTTGCGGAAAACGACCCGGGGAAAAGGTCTTTTTTGGAGGGTTTGTTGCGCAAACGGTCGGTTTTTAAGCTAAGGGTATCCTTGTGGAGGGTTGAGGATGGGGGCGTGTAGGGTAAATTAGTCTACCCAAAGGGTGTGATTATGATTTTTAAAGGAAAACAAAAACAAAAAAAAAGGAACTTCGATAAGCATGAAAGGAGTCGCCCTCCCCCGTTTCCCCCTAATGAAAAAGGGGGAGCATTTTTGTCACATACATTAGCTTTTATGGCTTTTCTGATACCGCTTGGAAAAGAGGGGTCGGAGATTACTGAAAAAAGGAGGGGAAAAAATTTTCATTCGGGGGACTCGTCGGTAAAGGGGTAGAGAAGGGGCCCAAAGGGGGTC
>NC_051406.1:24644428-24644750 GCF_015228065.2 Penaeus monodon
GCCCCGTACGTCGACAGAGCTTCCCAGCCCTCGAGTAAGCCGTCGGACTCAGAGTGGAACGAAATGCTGGCTGGCGTCATCACCTTAGTCTGATTGCGTCATCTTCCAAGCCCGATTACGTCATCTTAGCGATTCTCCTACGGCCGGCGAGGAGCGAAGAGATGACGCGTGGATGCCGCGGCTCGAACCTTTTAGCCAAATGTCAGCGATTCGGTAACAAGGGGAAGGTGAAAAGGAGAGCGAAGGAAGAACTGGAGAAACAGAAATGAACTGCTGCTTTTTTGCAAACCGTTCTTAGACCTGCCTGGCCATGTACACACGC
>NC_051406.1:24644768-24644963 GCF_015228065.2 Penaeus monodon
TCATTTATTGATTTTTTCATGTTTATTTATCCATTTATTGATGTTTTGGCTCAAACAAAGTATTGAGGATTTAAACGAGATTATTTCAGAGGGCAAAACGGAAATCGTAGGTAGAAGACACTAGACACTTGGCTGTACCTCAAGATTCCCGAAAGCGAATCAATTCCCCCGTGCGTCAGCGGTCGGCCGATGAAG
>NC_051406.1:24645232-24645314 GCF_015228065.2 Penaeus monodon
TTGGCGTGATAGCATCGGCGTCGGTCGGTTTGTGCTACGAGAGGGAGTTTTTCAAGAGAGATCTTGGGGCTGATAGATCGCA
>NC_051406.1:24645362-24645461 GCF_015228065.2 Penaeus monodon
CTCCTGCGGCTTCGTCTGCTGTGGAGTTTTGCTTTGCCGACAGAAATTCGTCAAGGCATCTTGGGACTCCGGCCGAGTTGCCTTTTCCATTTGGGTGCG
>NC_051406.1:24645630-24645907 GCF_015228065.2 Penaeus monodon
TGATTATGCAAGGGGAGGAAGTGTTAGAAGGAGACGTAATTGAGGAGGAACAGTGCGAGGAATGAAGGCGGAAGAGGCAGAGAAGAACAGGAGAAGGAGGCGGTGAAAAAAGAAGGAAGAGAAGAAGAAGCGTATGAATAGGAATAGGAATAGCAGGCGCAGGAGCAAGGGCTGGGGGCTCTTGCGTGAGCGAGCGTGTCCCTGGAGGGCGCCGAGCCCCGAGTGGCGCGCGGGGGAGGGCGCCCTCGGGGGATGGCCAGTCGTGTCACGGGCGCCG
>NC_051406.1:24645938-24646125 GCF_015228065.2 Penaeus monodon
ACACTGCGTTATTGATGGCCTTGTGTCTGGTGGAATGGGGGGGGGGCAGGGGGGAGGAAGCATGTGCTTTCATTTTCTCATTTTCTTATTTGGAAGGAGCGTTCTTTGGTTGTGGCTCGTATGTGCAAGTAGTAGAGTAATAAATGTAATTGTTGGTCACAAGCATGCACTCGCACACGCGCATACT
>NC_051406.1:24646312-24646418 GCF_015228065.2 Penaeus monodon
GCCGATAGAGAACCTACCCACTCAAGCACAGCCATGCACATGCACTGAAGAAAAAAAAGGCGAGCAGGCACAAAGGCGGCGAGAAAATCACACGGAATCGATAGGG
>NC_051406.1:24646466-24646608 GCF_015228065.2 Penaeus monodon
CCAGCCGCCTCTCTGCCACCTACTCGGCCCGGCACGGGAAGGTCTGCGCCGCTGCGTTGGGGCGGCACTTGTTCTGATGTAGTTTGTCGGTCAAGGGATCGTATACTTGGACTGCGATCTTTTATCACTTCATATTCTGCAA
>NC_051406.1:24646659-24646982 GCF_015228065.2 Penaeus monodon
TCCCTTTTGAAGTTAGTACATCTCTACACTGTGACGCCAGTAACGTATTGTCCTCTCGTGCCGCACACAGACTCTTTTATGTACAGCCGCCCACGCCCACGCCCACACAGCCACACTCAAATGGATCATCCTATCGGTCAATACTGGAGCTTCTCGAAGAAAAGGGAGAAGGAAAAGAAAAGCAGGGCACGACCAGCTCCCTTCTCCCTCCTCGCGGCGGCCGCCCGAGCGACTCGCAAGTGGCGCTGGGGATGAGCGGCGTTTCGGGTTCGGTGCTATGGCTTCCGTTCGCGTCCTGCTCCCGGCGAAGGAGCGGCGCCGGA
>NC_051406.1:24647060-24647195 GCF_015228065.2 Penaeus monodon
GACCAAGAGTGAGAGAGGGGGAGGGAGGACAGGGAGATTGGGGGGGGCACTTCGGGGTTCGGGCGATCGCAGGCCCATCGTCGCCACTGGAAAGCCTCGTTTTGGGTGCGAGCCAAAAGGGGCTGAGCTGAGCTG
>NC_051406.1:24647440-24647532 GCF_015228065.2 Penaeus monodon
GCAGTTCCTTTTCTTCTTCGTTCTGACTCCCTCCTCCCCAGCTCCCCCATACTTTCTGCAGATCCTTCGAGCTGTGAGGCCGTCACACATTC
>NC_051406.1:24647549-24647798 GCF_015228065.2 Penaeus monodon
ACAGACGGATGGGGGGAATGGGAAGGAGGAAGGAGAAGTGGGTGATGGGGGTAGGGGTGGTGTGAGAGGGGCATGGGGAAGTGGAAACGGGATGAACATGTTTCGGGGATGTGGGGTTTGGGGAGGAATAGGAAAGCAGGGGGAGGAAACAGCTGTCCGGACGAGAAACTCCGAAGAACAGCAAGAGTGAGGCTTCCCTCCCAAGCAAGCAAGCATGATGAATCAAGTATTTTACCAGAAAGGGTGATT
>NC_051406.1:24647850-24648171 GCF_015228065.2 Penaeus monodon
AACTGCTACATCACCGTCATATTTGAGTGATTAGAAACCCATTATTGCCAGCCATGAGTAACGCTTCGCCTAATTGGAGGAAAGGGAAGAGAGTGGCTTCGTCACCGTCCTCGGCGAGAGGCTGAGGTTCGTCGCCCATGGAAGGATTCTGGATTCCGTGCTCGACGGGAGACAATGGCGGAGACGCGCCGGGAGGAGCGGAGGGGGAGGCAGATGGGCCGCCGGAAGGAATCGGAAACAGACGCATGTGCATTTTCGTTTTCCGGTCATGCGTTGAATCTGAACTGGCGGAGATGCGTATGTGGGAACAAATAAACTATA
>NC_051406.1:24648353-24649464 GCF_015228065.2 Penaeus monodon
CGCGCGCCTAAAGCTAATTTTATTAGTTTTTCTGGCTTAAGGGAGGTTCACGCTACGAAAATGCGCCCGTCCGACGGGGAGGCGTGTTTGGGCAGGTTGTGCAGCCTAATTTATCGGCTTTATTTCGAGGGCGGCGAGCGCGCAGGTGTGGACGATGACTCGTATTGAATTTATGTCTAACTTATGATGATCTGATAAAATAGGGTTATCGCATTCCTTGTTTTGAATTGATTGTGAAAAATGAATGGATAAGTAAATTGAATCAAAAATCGTTTTTCTCTGACAAAGCCCAAATGCAAATAACATAAACAAGGTCTTTTGTAGATGGACAAACACCCCATTCAAGGATTTGCTTCGAATATTTTTCTTTTGTTTTCCACAGTGGCTTTGCCAGAATTACCACCGTTAAGCTGTGTGTTGTCGGTTCGTCAAAATTATTTTATAAAGAAACGTTTCATATAAAAATAAAATCTGAACAGTAACAATGCTTGCACAACTTAAGGAGTCTTATTTTTTCTACACTAATTTGCTCTGCAAGTTTAGGGGAAGAAAATACTTTGGAAAATGTTTTGATCTTACGTTAGCCTTTTTTTACCTTCTTTCTTTCAAAATGATGATCGGTTTTGCGTTTTCTCCTTTTTTTCTTTTTTATGGTGTAGTTTTTTTTCCATTTTAGACTGACGCCGGACTTTTTTTTAGTTGTGCCTTTGTGGGAACTGTATTTGGGGCTTAGTGCGCTGCATGTCCCGGAAGATGGACGGCGCACGACTGAATGCAGCTTCCGGCGGTATGCATGCAGGCGCAGGAACCGATTTTGTTATCCTTCTTTTATCCCGATCACAGACGAATATTTTTTTCACCACTAAAAGGCTGAAGTAAAGTGGAGTCTGTATTAGCCGCGCCGAACTCGAATACATTGTACGTGGTTCCTAGGTCGTTACGGAACGAAATACATGTGGCAGCACGTGGAAAATGGACGCTATAGTATTTTTACAGTAGTTTTATCTCCTATTATTCATCATTACTTTGGTTACGGGCAGCACGCACGGTATTAAGGCCCAGAAATTGAAAAAAAAAAAAAAGCAACATCCACTCTCCATCCACGCTTCGT
>NC_051406.1:24649570-24649740 GCF_015228065.2 Penaeus monodon
TTTCCACTTAATCTTCCAGCCCCCCCCCCCCCCGAGCCACCTCCGTATCTCTTCATTTGAATCTGCAGGCTTTGTCTCCTCCTTACCCCCATCATGAGGAGTGGTTTCGGACCAGCGAGGCACGGATTGGCATTCATTGAGACAGATTTAAAAAAGCAGTCTCCCTTTTT
>NC_051406.1:24650325-24650603 GCF_015228065.2 Penaeus monodon
GTCTTTAGGACATGAGTCCTAAGATTTTAATTGTTTATATGTGCGTGCGTGCATTTGTGTGTTTGGTTTATCGATTTTTCTGTTGGTTTTCTATTTTAAATAAATTTGTTTGAATCGATTGCCAGCTAAGAGAAGATGAGCAGAGAGCAGCTGCTTAGATTTTGTGCTCAGTAAGTTGGATATCATTAGCATAATCACTTCATTAGAATAATAACTTCGCCATAATCACATGCTACATTTTTTTACGCACAAATAGCATAACGGTTGATAAAAAAAAA
>NC_051406.1:24651309-24651500 GCF_015228065.2 Penaeus monodon
ACTCTTTTCACTTCCTTTGCTCGCATTGCAGACTCTGGAAACTTGATCTGTTTTCCAAAAAGGATTGTTATCAACGCGATATTATTGTTATCTCGTGTCTTATCGTACCCGCGCCTCTGTTATCTTTGACCCGCAGCCGAGACGGAAGGAGGACCGATTTTCCCTCCTTTTTTCTTACGTGGCATTATTGG
>NC_051406.1:24651732-24651900 GCF_015228065.2 Penaeus monodon
ACTTTTGACCCTTTCTCTGAAGACTAACGAAGACTCTCCCATTCCAGGTACGCGTTTGGCACTCCGGTGCTGTCAGAGGTGAGCATTCGTGTCAGCTGACGAAACTTCTGTGGTTAAGTACTTGGTATATCGTTTTAAGAGGGGCTAATTGAGAGATTTTTATATATA
>NC_051406.1:24652388-24652722 GCF_015228065.2 Penaeus monodon
ATATGTGGTCACGTGCTCATCATATCCCAATGGTCAGCATTTCAGCGCCGGCACTTTGAGTCGTGCCCACCCCTCTTTTCGCTTGCGAAACTGCTCAACCCTTTATGTTGCGCGCTGTTGGTCCACGTTTCTTTGAATACTAGTGTAAACACGGTCATAAACAAAGCTTTTTTAACTCTGGTGTAAACATTTTGTTTACACATTGTGCGCAGAGAATAATATTTTTCATCATTTATCCCTTTGATTTCATTCTCCGATTAATTGCTTCCTGGTGGTCTCTAACCAACCAGTTTTGTTTCCGAAGCTGTCCCGTTTTTAGAATCGCTCTTTTCTG
>NC_051406.1:24652783-24653016 GCF_015228065.2 Penaeus monodon
TTATTTTCCTCTCATTTACTCTGTCACGTCTGCATAATGTGCAAATTATTCTTCGCTTCGTTATCCTCGCGACCCCCCCCCTCTCTCCCTCAGCGCGATTGCGAGGCATCACATCCTAAAGGCATTAGAAGCACTGGAATCGCAATTAGAATGCACGCGGAAAGCCACATTGAAGAGGGAAAAAATCCGAAACGACCCTGCATTGTCCTTTCGAATCGCTGTGGCATTCCGTG
>NC_051406.1:24653263-24653410 GCF_015228065.2 Penaeus monodon
CTTCCCTCCCCCCGCCGTGCCTCGAAGGACCACGGCACTTAGGAGTTTAGTGGCGCCGTTCCCTTTACAGCCCTATACTGCGCCTTGTCCCTTTGATGTCCCTTGGTAGCCACAATAAATTCTCTTTAGTCCTTTGATGACTGATTA
>NC_051406.1:24653460-24653764 GCF_015228065.2 Penaeus monodon
TGACACCCTTTACCCCTACTACGGTTGCTTACTCCTGGCCCTCCCCCTGTACAATCATTTAGTGACTTACTCCCCCTCTAGTCTCTGTGAAACTCCCACTCTTCCCCTCCTTTTTACAGTCCTTTTGTGACATGCACCCCTCTCCCACTCTCCCCTGTCTTCTGCATTCCTTTAGTCCCCCCCCCCTTCCCTCTCCCACTACTCCCTACTGTCTGCATTCCGTTAGTGCTTCCTTTTCGCCTCCACCTTCCTACCCTGCACTCTCTCACTACCGTAATTTAGAATTGTCTTGTCCCTCCACCTA
>NC_051406.1:24654378-24655940 GCF_015228065.2 Penaeus monodon
ATTATCGTGCTGTCTCGTCGCGAACCTTGTCCCTCTCTGTCATTCCCTCCGTTCTCTTCTCTAGTCCCTCTCTAGGAGTCCTAAAATCCGCCCCTTTTTTCCTCTTCCCTTCCCACATCCTCCTCTCTCCTTGGTGACCCTCTCCCTCATCCCTCGCACGCTTACTACTTTGTAACAGCCCTACATTACAGGTTCGTGTGAAACCGTGACGGAGCAGTTCATTCCCTTTAAATGTCAAAATTTTGGGGACTGGTTGTGGATTTATATTCCCCGTGTAGGATCAAATTTCAAGCAGGACTCACACCTTTTTCCAGCTGTTCAGTCATCCGTCAACCGACATTGTTTAGCTCTATTCCACTAGTCACCGTCAGTCTTCCCCACGCTTACTGCTTAGTATCGCCACTACCCTAGTCAGGTCGCTGAATGTGACGACAATTCTTCTCACTCCGTACAATTCACTGGGTGAGAGCTTTACCCTCCACTCATTTCCACACAGCCTCACCCATTCACTCCCAGCCCCTAATCCTCCGTCACTCCCTCACACTATCACCCATTCATTCTCCACACCCTCTAGCTCTTCCTCACTCCCTGGCACCCTCATTCTCTCCCTCACACCCACTCTGAATGAGTAGAGCCCACATACTGACTCGTGTGCCGCCGCAGTGCGCACATATGCTGCTTCAGGTCCGCTGCCTGCCGGGCTGACTGTTCAGTTTTCTTTTTTTTCATTGGCAATATTGATTTTACTTTTTTGATCTTTCAAAACCTTTTTCTTTGATTTTATTCAAGTTTGTCTATCTATTACTTTTTTGGGGGTGGGGGTTGCAAACTAGGTTTTTCTTCTTGGGGGGATTGCAGTTGTCTTTGATAGTTTAACGTGCCCTGAAGAGAGAAAACCTGGAATATGAATTATACTAAAAGATCTGAGAGTTCGATTCTTTTATTGCCGCCGCTTTTCTGTGATTTGCCGTAAATCAATTTTTGTGTGGTGTATTCTCTTTTTTTCTATTGTTATTTTTTTTCGTCATGATTATTTTACTTGCAAATGGTAATTTCGAGAATACTAGGCTACTGTACCCGCGCTATGTTCTTGGTGCATTGACTTTCATATACCCGTGTGGCAGTGTTTGTACCCTGGAGGTCAAGTGGGCATTATGTAGTTACAAACTGCAACGCCGCACGAGTCCACACGGTGAGGGGAAGGGAGGAGGGGAGTTACTCCCTTCCCCTGCTCCATTAGTTTTTCCCATTCCCTTCCCTCGTTACAGAGGGGTTGTCCTCCTCCCACAGGGAGACTTCAGTTAGTTGGTCTGTCCGCCTGGTATCTGGTAGCCTAATTAATCATTACAGATCTGTTTATATCAGTTACTGCCAGTATATTGTAATTAATAGTTATAAACAAATAATAGTATATTAGTGATCCGAGTGCGATTGATAGGACCACAGCCTTGACAGCTCGGTAGCAATTTCTCCCCCGTCGCTGTCGCTGTTCCCGCCGACAGCGCCTACCCCAGGAACTGCTGCTGTTTTACCGGCAGTCTTTGGTGTGGATCGATGTACAG
>NC_051406.1:24656108-24656278 GCF_015228065.2 Penaeus monodon
TTCTGTGGCCGCCCCTTCCGCACAAGGTCAAGCAGGTCACTGGGAGACTCGGAGACTGGGTCAACACGTTACGTCAACACGGCGATGGCGGCGCCACGCGAGATGGCCGAGTCGCGGGGAGTCAACACGGAATATTGACTCTGTCTCTGTCTGTCTGTCATACATGGCGA
>NC_051406.1:24657066-24657365 GCF_015228065.2 Penaeus monodon
GATTTGTGTGTGTGTGTGCGCGCGCGCTTTCGCTTATTTTTTCGTATATTTTGTTATTATGATTTTTGAGTTTCTCAAATTCTTTGTCTCCCTGTTATCTTGTATTATCTGTATCTTCGTTTTCTTCCTTTATTATTACAGCTTAATTTATGTGGTTTCCCGTTTTTTATCCCATTCCCTCTTTTCTACTTATTTATTGTTATTATTTGTTATTATTTTAATTTTTTCATTTACTTATTAATTTATTTTTATGTTGTTGTTCCCGTTTCCCCCTCCCCTATCTGTCCATCCTAACATTT
>NC_051406.1:24657963-24658092 GCF_015228065.2 Penaeus monodon
TTGTTAGCGGTCATGCTCATCCCATTTTTCTGTTGTCTCAGTTTCCTTTGTTTTTCCCCTCACTTTGTCTTTTTTGGGGGAAAGATTTTTTTTTTCTTTCTGACGGGAGGGGGGGGGGCATCGCCTCGG
>NC_051406.1:24658117-24658198 GCF_015228065.2 Penaeus monodon
GGGTCGCGTTTCGATATAATTCCCTGGTCCCGTTTCTTTGGTTCCTTATTTATTTTTATTTTTAATCCATGCTTCGTTTCA
>NC_051406.1:24658287-24659852 GCF_015228065.2 Penaeus monodon
AGTTGGGCGAGGGAGCGAATGAGAGGGAGAGGGGGGGCAGGGAGGGGGAGGAACGTAGGAGGGAGAGGATATGGAAAGAGAAAGTGAATAGGGTCGGGGAAAACGAGGTAGAGTGAGAAAGGGAAGAAAGAGAGACGGATGGGTAGGATGAGGGTAAGAGAGTGTAAGGGTGACGTCGAGATAGAAAGTTAATGAGGAAGAGTGACTGGGAATGGAGGGAGGAAGGAAGAGGTAGATAGAGGGAGATAGGAGGAGGAGGAAGTAGATAGATAATGAGAGAGTAGACAGTGGAAGCTGAAGTCCATTTGCGCCGACGCAGTGCTCGTAGTCGAGAACGGGCATGGGCACCGCGCCCTGCCCGGGCAGGCGAGGTACAGGCGGTCCGGGCTCTCGTTCCTCTGCTTTAAGACATTAACGCCACAAAATGTTTGGCTTTCTTAAAGGCGCAGTGACGCGGGCCTTTTGTGGCCTGATTATCCCTTCATCTCGCCACCTGCAGCGCGCTCTCTTCGCCGCCGCCTGCGCCCCTGTCGTCTGCTGCTTCTCCTGACAGCGCTGTGGGCAGTTCATCAGAGGCCGCTGGCTGGAAATTGTACCGAGCGCCATATGCCATGCACGCGAACGTCTGTTATATTCACCAGCTGCAGGCTTCTGGTGGGGTCTGGCAAAGTCTGTGGAATAGACATGTCAAGCAGGATTCTCTGTCGCTCACTTTTCTGGAAATCTAGAATTGAAACTAATGATACAACAAATTTGCCGAGGTTCAACCGGAAATCAGAAAAAAAACAGCCGGCCTGTATGTAGCGGCCTCATCGCCCGCCCCAGAAGCCATGTGCGCCTCCTGCACCAGGCTTCTTGCCCCCCCTCCCCCAGGCCCCCTGACGAGTGCCTCGTTGGGCATCGCTGTGCCGCCGTATCCGCGAGTGTTGTCAGCCAGGCACCCCAGTCCTCGTTGGTGGCGCTTTACTGTGTGGTGTGCCGGCTGTTCTCTTTTGGGCGTGACACCGCCTCCCGCGGCCGCTGCGGTCACGGCGCCAGCCTCGCGCGCGCCGGCACTTCCGGTGTGACAACAACACCTGATCGCGTCGCCTCTCAAATCACGCTCACTGGCACGCTCCTCTTGCTGTCGCCTTTCGCTCTCTGGTTCTGGCGCCTTGTTACTCTAAGTATCCTCTATTCGCTGTCGGATATATCCGTTCGGTGTGCTAATTTGTCTATTCGGCGATAAGTTTGTAATTCAGTTTCTACCGATCGGAATATTGGGTAACCGGAAGTGAGTCCATGATACACAGTTCGGCAGGAAGTCGGTTTAATAAGGCTCAAATGCCATTGAAAGGAGACTAGTATTAGACTGCCTTCGCCAAGTGACTTAAGGTTCAAAATACCGGGTGGTTGTGTACGGCATTTAACATGTTTAACAAATGGGGTGACGGTGTTACTTGGAGTCACGCTCCGAAGTCCTTCCGGCGGACACGAGGGTCGTAAGTCGCGACTGAAGGAGAGGCGGGGCTGGCTCCTCCAGGACAGAGGCGGCTTAAAGCTTATCCTTCTTTATGAGCTTTCCC
>NC_051406.1:24659912-24660020 GCF_015228065.2 Penaeus monodon
CCCAATGCCCCCGCTTTTACCACGGATTCCCCTGTCCTGCCCTTCCCTTCCCTTCTCCATATTTCTCTCCCCACTCTCCTCGTTTTTACTCCTAATGCCGACTCTAAT
>NC_051406.1:24660103-24660253 GCF_015228065.2 Penaeus monodon
GCGGGTATACAGAATAGTAGTGACAAAACGCACTTGCGCTTTACGCTTTTCGCCGTGTCATGGCACAGAGAGATCGAGTGGGCTGGACTGCTGTCGCTGTTAGGGAGGTGTCAGCCGTGCCAGATCTCTTTATCTTTCTGTCTACCTGTT
>NC_051406.1:24660351-24660521 GCF_015228065.2 Penaeus monodon
ATTCTTCTCTTCATTTCTCTTACCCTCTTTCTCTCTTCCCCATTTTGTTTTCGGTTTCAGTTTTCGGGTCCAGCGGGACGAGGGTTTCCAACTTATCGTTACAGGTTTCATAACACTTGTGGGTTTAGATGCTGATACAACAAGTGTTCGGACAGCTGAGTGTGACTCAT
>NC_051406.1:24661691-24661892 GCF_015228065.2 Penaeus monodon
CGAGTAGACAGTGTTCGCTCCGCACCTCGTGTTCTGCAGCCAGTGTGTGGTAGAATAAAAAAATCTAAGATCAGTGAGTGAATATCGCTTGGACAAAAAATAGAAAATGATTTTGCCAGCTATTTTTATTGTGTTATGTTGGTGGACCATGGACTCTTTTACTTCATGTATCTATTTTATGTTTATCTTATTTGTTATTCA
>NC_051406.1:24661949-24662407 GCF_015228065.2 Penaeus monodon
GTTTTTTTCTTTTGGGGGGAATGTGATTATGTGAAGAATATATTTGAATCGTGCTGTAAGTCCCTCATTGCATACTGAAAAAGTCCTCAAACGGTGCAAGTAGCCACGCTATGTACAGTGACTGTGTTCATGCACACTATTATTTTAATGACGGACAACATGCCATGCATTTTTATTCGCTCTTTGCCGCACGTCTTCCACCAACGCCGCAGCAGTATTCTTCCCGCTCGGCTGTAACCTCTGTGACGCTGGAACTGTACGGGGCAGTGGGTTATTTTGTTTCTCGGGAGAACTATCGCTTGATAAGAAGGGGTGATGGCGATGTTTGAGCTTATGGCTCAGTGATAAGAGGCCAACTAATGCGTCGATTCATTCATTAGTGGCAATAACGTGAAGCCAGTGACGCAGCACTTTTATTTTCCCATTCTCACTTTTTCCCCCATTACGTGAGAGGTGTG
>NC_051406.1:24662517-24662679 GCF_015228065.2 Penaeus monodon
CAACCGCGTGTGCGTGCATGCAGGCGTATACATATTTGTGCACGTTCACTCGTGCGTGTTCATGTATCGTGCATGTGATGCACAGTCGCCTCTGAATAAATGATCATCATGTAAGTGCCAGATCGCCCTTGGCGGCAGGGGCGCGGAAGGCCGCCGATCCGA
>NC_051406.1:24662824-24662971 GCF_015228065.2 Penaeus monodon
TCACCAGTGCTCCACTCTTGAGGTCTGACCGACAGAATACGTGGCACTGTAGACGTACATGGCACTCGGATACAAGTGTCACTTTGCGTAATGACGGGCGTTACTTCCCTCTCTTGTGTTCTCGCTGTCCTCATCACAAACAGGGAT
>NC_051406.1:24663221-24663335 GCF_015228065.2 Penaeus monodon
CAGCGGTGTTAAGCGCTATCGGGGCAACCAGTGTAGGCTGTTGTGACATATCTGAACGTTCTTCATTTTCCTCCCTCTTCTTGGTTTTCTTTCTGCGCTTTCTTCTGTCGTGTT
>NC_051406.1:24663470-24663591 GCF_015228065.2 Penaeus monodon
AATATAAGTATTTGTTCAACTTTTGGAGGGTTTTGGGCTTTTCATTTTTCATATAGTAAATTCAGGAAATTTTACTAGTGCCTCTCGTTTGCTCCTTTACTTACGAATGAAAGTTTTGGCT
>NC_051406.1:24663640-24664291 GCF_015228065.2 Penaeus monodon
GTGGTGGTGGGGGGGGGGGGAGCATGACAAGATGACCTTGCAGGACTATCAAGTGTGTTGTGGATTCTCACGTGTTGATTCTCGGTTGCGCCAACTTTCCTCCATCTCTCCCTCTTCTCCTTCCCTCTTGCATCCCATACTTTTTCTCTCCTTTCCCTGTCCTCCTTCCCTCTTTCGTTCCTTCCGTCCTCTCCCCTCCCTTTCTCTGCCCTCTTCCTTCTTGCCATACCTTTGTCCCCATTTTTCCTCTCCCCATCTTTATTCTCTCTTATTCCATTCTCCCCTTATTCCATCCACCTCATCCATTCTCCCTCTTCCTCTCCCTTCTTCCCCCTCACCTGTCCACCCCTTCTTCCCCCTCACCTGTCCACCCTTCGCACTCCTTCCATCCCTTCCTCTCGCCTCGCCCTCTTCCGCGCACCTCCCTGTCTCCTTCCTACTCCTTCCTCCTCGCCTCCTTCCCCTTCACCCCCTTCCCCTCCCCGCACTTTATCTCCCGTTTACCTCGAGGGAGCTTCTTGACCTCAGCCTTTCGCTTTTCCCTTCAGCTCCTCCGCCTCGGCTCACCTTCCCATCGATCAGCCCCGTAGAGCTCATCTCTCCGGCTCCTCTCTCCTCCTCTCGGCCGCCTCGGCGCCTCGCGCGTTGGCG
>NC_051406.1:24665037-24665200 GCF_015228065.2 Penaeus monodon
CGACGGTAGTTTACATTTGCATTGTGTCCATTTGGGACTACGTACAGCTGGGCGGGTTAGCATCTTTTAATTAGACCTCAGACCCCCTAGCGGCGCCTCCCCCGCTGTAGACGACACACAGACAAGTGTGGGGGTCGAGCCTCCGCTCCTATATATAGTCAGG
>NC_051406.1:24665467-24665550 GCF_015228065.2 Penaeus monodon
CTACACTGCCATTGATTGTTGCAGGTGGATGCTCCGTGAGTCCTGTGTTGCTAAGTGCAGCGAGCATCGCGTTGGGGACGGTG
>NC_051406.1:24665601-24665981 GCF_015228065.2 Penaeus monodon
ATTTATGGACTCTATTTCTGATAGTTGACTATTTTTACTACATTATTTAATGAAAGGAAAAATAGAAAGAAGCAAAAATGAGTTATTGTGCATCGTGAAGTTCTCTCGTCCCCGGGGAACACACGCTCATCCCGCCCCCGCCCCCCTTGCAACTCCCCCTCGTAGGTCAGGGCGAGACGCGAGTGGGAGTAGGTAAGAATGAGCAGACGAGAGCGAGTAGGCAAGATTTAGCAAGCTAGATTAAGCAAGCAAGCAGGTGTGACGCCTTTTTAACACTTCCATTGTCTCTCCCGCAGGTGGTGAAGTGCCCAGCCTCATAAAAAGTCTTCCGGTGCTGCTTCCCCCTCCCCCCCCGCCCCGTCCGGCTGCTGTACAAGTGT
>NC_051406.1:24665999-24667489 GCF_015228065.2 Penaeus monodon
AGGCACTGCTGGTCCTACCGAGAGAGATTGCGTCCCCGGCTCTGCAGACTCCAGCCTCTCATCCTTATCCCCACCCCTACTAAAACAACCCCCTCCCCACACCTAGTACCTCCGGCGACCCCTCCCTCGCCCCCTTCTCCCCCCTCCCCAGCCCTTTTCGCAGATCCTCGACAGAGAGGCCTTTGGGAGTAAGCGACGTCTGCCATTGCAAGCAACCATGGCGTTCGCAGGCCTCAAGAAGCAGATCAACAAGGCCAACCAGGTGAGTGTCGCACGTGGTCTTCCAGTCAGCTGATCATGGACAGGTGTTTTGATTCGTGATTCATTATCTGATTTACGAACGAGCGGTGGAGGGAAAGGGGGGGGGGATCAACGAAGGTTGCAAGTTCGGGGTGGAGACCTAGTTTTAAGAATGCTTTAGGCATTGCGGGATCTTACGATGCGAGTCTTACACAGTTCTGCCCACGGTCCTTGCTCTCTATCAAAGAACATAGCTCACTCTGCACGTAATAAAACTAATTTTAGATATTTCCAACGAAGGTATCGTAGCAGAACGCAGTTTACATATTTGTTATCTCCGAAAAAAGTTTCATCAAAAACACGTATCTAAGCGCACAGATTACGTTTCACTTCACGCTTCCCAAATTGTAAGTGTAGATGAAGAAGTAATTAAAGACACACAAACAAGCCCACACGTTCCGGGGTTGAGGCTGACGTCTTCCCGGGTTTCAGGAAGCGAAAGCCGATCAGAAGGCGGTGCTCCCGTTGCCCTCGGCGAAAGGCGGATATTTGTGCCGCTGTTGGTGCTGCTGTTGGTGCGATGCGGCACAGTGCGGAACATTACTATTCGGGGTGATATTCCATGCTACGGTGCAGACGGTACGGTATGGGAACGGTGCTGTCTGGTATGGGACGATACGCTGCCGAAAAAAGCGCTGAACCAAAGTTTCTTAGTGATAGGAAGAGAGGTAACCCGTTCAGGAAATTAGGGGATGAAGTGTAAATATTTAAAACGTTCTCGTGTGGTCAGTTTTGTTTGGCGGATTTTGGCCTCACACCGTAAAAATTATGCCGCGCATTTTATATTCCATTACATACATGTTTTGCCAGTTTCAGAAGATAAAGATAGCACTCATTAGACCAGAAAAAGATGCATAATTTAGAAAATGTTTCGAAGATTGACGTATAACGTTAGTAAGCGTGCTCGTAATGATATGAATTTGATAATGAACATTAATGATGTTAGTGTTCCGCTTGTTGTCATTTCAGGTGTCGGGTCAGTGAGCGGATCAATGGCGGGGAGAGAGGGGGGAGAGGGAAAGAGAGAGGGGGATGAGGCAGAGGAAAAAGAAAAGAGGGAGAGGGAAAGAGAAAAGGAAAGAGAGTGAGGGAAAGAGAGAGGGGGGATGAGGCGAGAAAGAGAGGGGATAAGGGGGGGAAGAGAGAGGGGAATGAGAGGGAGAGGAAAAAGGAAAGGGGGGATGAGAGGG
>NC_051406.1:24667652-24667932 GCF_015228065.2 Penaeus monodon
AAGGAGGAAGTCAGGAGTTAGTGAGGGTGTTGTTAGGGTAATAGAGACAGAGAGTAAATAGCATTTAACTGTGTGTTATATAAAGTTCAAAAAGGTTTTAATGCTATTTTTAGCACATATCACGTTTTCTACAAACATCCAGAGTCAGAAGTGCAGTTAGATCTCGCCTCTTCTAACTCGCTTTCTATTTTTGTCTGAAGGACCGTTATGAAACCACGAGTTTCTGCTTGTCTTTGCAGTCGTAAACAGTATTATGGAGGACAGCTCATGCTTGGAAGAA
>NC_051406.1:24667977-24668103 GCF_015228065.2 Penaeus monodon
ATGGGCATAGAATGTATTTTTTTTTAAGTAATTATATTGCTGATTTCGCGAACAAAATTTATTTCATAAATGTATTCTGTTTACGTAGTTGACTTGTCATTGCTCAATACGAAAGACGGGGGCATA
>NC_051406.1:24668227-24668638 GCF_015228065.2 Penaeus monodon
TAAAGAGGAAGAAAGAGAGCAAGGAGCCGACCACACGAGCGGAGGAAGGAAATAGGCTTCCCCTCCTAATGGCGAAGGAGGAAGACGAGATAGCGAGCGAAACGCGGCGTTCCGGTCCGTAGAGAACCTGGCGACTGTCACGGTGCGTTTGCGTTGTCAGGGAGACGACGAGCAGCGCCGTGCGGGGTATGGTGCTAATGGTGTTAGGGTGATGTCGGAGGCGGCGTTGTACAGTGCTCATCCCTGGGCGTGTGGGAACGGACTGCATGGGTCCTCCCTCTCGGGGTGTTTGTCGGTCGGGTAGATTATCCTTCTCGATTCCCTTCGTCGGTCGGGGAAGGCTGGTCGGGGGCCGTGACTGTATTGAGGGCCTGCTGTTATTTGCTGTTCAAGGCTCGTTGCGGACGGCCA
>NC_051406.1:24669913-24669989 GCF_015228065.2 Penaeus monodon
GATTAATGATTGTCGTTGTTTGTATTGGGGGCCTTAAAGGTCAGCGGGGGCGGGGAAAATTTTAGGGGGGGCGCCC
>NC_051406.1:24670076-24670517 GCF_015228065.2 Penaeus monodon
AAAAAAAAGGGGGGGGATTTCATTTTATATTTTACCAAATTAGGTAAATAAAAACCCCACCATAAAACACAAAAGGGGTTTCCCCCCCCCGGGGTTTTTTTTTTTCTCTCGCCAAAACCCTTTAAAAAAACATGAAATATATTTTGCTTTTTTCATTAAAAAAAAAAACTGGTGAATTTACAATATTAGAATGGGGTAATAATAAAAACCCCCTACCAAAAGATGTAAAAAATATAGAAATATTAAAAAGTAAAAAACCCAAAAAATATTTTTTCACCAGTATTAAAAACATATTGTGAATGATATCATTAAAAGACAAAATGCCGGTTGAATAGCGCAAAACCCAAGGTACAGACTGGGCAACATTGGGCTTAGGGTCGCATGTGGCCTAACACTGTGTCGGGCGCTATGTTGAACCGCCTCATGTGCAATGCATCTGTT
>NC_051406.1:24670622-24670713 GCF_015228065.2 Penaeus monodon
CTCCTTTTCCTCGAATCCTTTTATCATTAATTTGTCCCAGAATAGCATCTTAAGACGACTTGAAATGGTGGCGTCATTATAAGCATCCGTT
>NC_051406.1:24671642-24671712 GCF_015228065.2 Penaeus monodon
CTTTTTCCCCTTTTCTCGTTTTTTTTTTTGGCCCGTTTTCTTTTTTCCCAAAATTTACCCCTAAATTTGG
>NC_051406.1:24671739-24672569 GCF_015228065.2 Penaeus monodon
CCCGGGGTTTTTAAATAAGGAAAATTTTTTTTGGAAAAAGGGTTTAAAATTTTGTGGTTACCAAATTGGTTTATCCATTTTAAAAAATTTTTTTGCATTTAGTTTTTTTTAAATATTAATAATTAAGAAATTTTGTTTTTTTTCTTTGGTTCGGTAAAAATTTGGGGCCCCAGTTCTGGGAATGAGTTATTTTTTCTTTCCCGGGGCTTTGCTTTTCGCCCTGTCCCTCTTTCGCCGGGGTCGGTGGGTTGGGCGTGGGGGGTTTTTAAAACTTCTTTCCCCGGTCCTTATAGATTTCATTTCTCTGAGTTCTACATTCTTGAGTAGATCCGTTTGCTGAAAGAAATAGGCTTGTGAAGCGATGTGTGGGCCTTTTTTGCAAAAATTGCTTTTTTTTTTTCCTTTTTTCCCTTTTTGGGGAAAAAATCGGGGTTGCTGTTTTTAAAAAGCTAAAAACTATTTTGTGTCAACCGGGAGTTAAACCCAGACCTTTCGAAGGTTCTGGTGTGGAAGAAAGCTCGTGTTTTTTGCCCCTGTTCTCGGCGCTTGTTTTATAATGTCTTAATGATGCGAATGAGAAATTAATCGACTTAAGCAATGTTTTCATTAGTCTTCAAAAAAGCGAGCATGAGGTCATTTACAACCCAACTTTTACCAGTCTTTGTAATATCTTTTAATAATGTGAGCATTTAATATGTTAAATAGAGGAGTTAATCTCGGTGTTCAAATGTATGGGGACATGTACCACAGTTATAACCAATGTTTCATTATCGTAACAACGCTCAGTAATGTAAACAAGTAATACATTGTGATAAGTAGGAGTTCATCGT
>NC_051406.1:24672620-24673136 GCF_015228065.2 Penaeus monodon
CGCACAAACCATCCAAGGGAAACAAAGAAAACCGACCGCGTTATCAAAGACCTAATTTTACTCAGTGTCCATTTTTTCTCCCTTGCAGTTTATGAATGAGAAGATCGGCGGCGTGGAAGGCACAAAGCTCGACGATGACTTCGTGGAGATGGAAAGGGTAAGTCGATGGCGTTGCTCGGTTGCACACACCGCCTGTAAATTGCACTGTTGCAATGAACGCGGCGGCTGTTGCTGTTAAGTCGGTGCAGTGAATTACGTCTGGGTCGTGGCATTGCTCATTTACGTTCAGTGAGTTATGGGGATTGCCGTCCAGACTTAATTGCCCTGCCCGGAGTATGATGGCTTAAAGCTACCTGTTGGCTGAGGCAGGTCGGCGGGGTGGCGGGAGGGGGCGGGGGAGGGGCACGGGAGGGGCGGGAAAGTAGATTAGATCATTAGGTTTGGCTCTTTGGGCTCGGCGCTGACGTACGCGACGGACTTTTGTACACTCGGAGAAATATCTGCCCGACCACCGCC
>NC_051406.1:24673848-24674185 GCF_015228065.2 Penaeus monodon
GCCTCACGCACCACACATCAGCCTCCCTCGCAGCCGCCGCCTCACTCGCAGCGAGGGTGCTTCTCTGGCCTGCCCCGCGCTGCAGGCTTCTTCCGGTTTCGAGATGTCGGGGTTTTGTTTGAAGCCGCCTTGCCCGCAGCCCCTGAAGTGGGAGATTAAAGTTTGCTTATGCAGGTCGGGCAGCATCGCAAAGGTCAAGGGTCAGAGGTCAGGATGGGTCAATGGCAATCAGGGGAAAGGCTGTCAGTCTGTCGCCACCGCCTCGCTCGCCGATAAAGGGGATGCGGCCGGGCGTCGATGCTGACTGGGATTGCTGCCGCCCGCCCTTCCGGCCCAG
>NC_051406.1:24674810-24675472 GCF_015228065.2 Penaeus monodon
TTATTGATAAAAACAAGTATGGAGTTCGATGTTCTTTGAATTAGAAAAGGGTAACTTTTGCCATTATTTTCCATATTAATTCCAAACTTATATACTGAAACTGATCAAATATTAAGCCGCCAGCGATGAGCCTCAGTGTCACCCGACGGGTGTTGAGTGTTTTGGAGTCTTGCGTCGGCTGTTAAGTTATTCCGGAGTCTCTTGGTCCCAGAGAGAAAAGTCCGCTGCTGTTGGCAAGGGACGGCCGCTGTATCTTCACTGGAAACGACTGTTCTTGTCGGACCCTCTGAAGGTGGCACTTGAATTTTGTGTTTTACTGTGAGTGCTGCCACGCATCTTCAGTGTTCAGAATAGCCTGGGGTACAGGTTGCGAGCCGTGACGAACGCTGTCCTGCAGCTGGTAGAGCCGGTAGGCTCGACTTTGAAATGTCTAGCAGGTCCAAGTACGTCTTTTAGGCTGGCAGCGTGACAAAGATGCATGTTCCAGGAAGGGATGGATTCGTTGAACACTTCTAAGCCACGGGCGTCAAGGAGTGTTTGATTCTCCTTAGGAGTGTCACTCTTGTTAATTTTTTCTTGACAGTTTCCTTCAGAGGTATGTCAAACATGAGGAAGTGATCAAAGCACACTCCTACTCCTGGTCATCTGCAATATAACACACA
>NC_051406.1:24675587-24675852 GCF_015228065.2 Penaeus monodon
ACCACTCCACCGTCTCTTTATTTTCAGTTGCACATTTGCAATGGTATCCGACAGTTACACTGAATTGCATGTGCTGCGACCCGAGCGCACTTCGCTCGCTCACTTGCCATTGTCATCGAAGCCAGGGAGTCACTCTGGCACGCTGACACAGTCCCGCGCGGCGACGTTTTGTGACCAGGTCGATCGGGGCCTTTCTTCGGGGCCCTTCTTGGGGTGGAGAAGGGCTCAGGGGCTCAAGGGCTGGTCCCTATATGACTGCCCCCCC
>NC_051406.1:24676797-24677440 GCF_015228065.2 Penaeus monodon
TCCTTTCCTTCCTGCTTCCCCTATCGACCCCCCCCCCCGACGCTGCTGTCATATCACTCATCGACAACAATGACCCAGACAAGAGATCGATCTCTCAGTCGCTTTTGCCTCGCCCGTCATTCTGCTGCACCCCCTTCCACCGCCCACCTTGCCCTCCCCTCTCCCTCTTCGCCCCCCTCCCCCCTCCTCCTCCCACCTACCCTTCCCCTTCTCCTTCTTCCTCTTCTTCTTCCTCTTGCTCTTCCCTCCTTCCTCCACCTCATCCTTCTAGCTTTCTTTCCCCTTTTCCTCACCCCTTTTCCCGTCTTCTCTCCTCATTTCTCCTCCTCTCTTCTCCTCGCTTCCCCTCCCGACCCCCCCCCCCACCCATCTCCCACACACATACACTCGGCATAATAGGCCTTCCGGTCGCCCGTCACACTTGTCTGTCCGTGTCCATCAGGCGTCCGTCCGCCATGTGCGTTTCCCCCTCGAGCCGCCCACCGCCCGCCCCCGTTGGCCTTTTCTTCGTTTCCCCCTCCTGCCACGCCTGTCTTTTCCTTTCCTCGTCATCTAGGTCTTTCCTCCTCCATTTGTCACCTTCATTTTCTGCCGGCCCTAGTAAGACTTATTTCGGTCCTTTTCCTTTGTTTATCCTCTCTTT
>NC_051406.1:24677571-24678129 GCF_015228065.2 Penaeus monodon
TCCTGTCTTCCCTGTATCCTTCCTCTCTTTCTTTTTTCCCTTCCTCCTTTCCTTTTTTCCCTTTCCTCCTTTCCTTCTTTTTCCCCTTCTTCCTACTTCCTCCTTCTCTCTTTTTTTCCTTCCTACTTTCCTGCTTTTTTTTTCTTCCTCTCCTGCTTTTTTCCCTTCCTCCTTTCCTGCTTTTTTCCCTTCCTCCTTGCCTGTTTTTTTTTTCCTTTCTCCTTTCTTGTTTTTGTTCCTTCCTCCTTCATTTTCTTCCTTCTGTCCTTATTTCTTCAATTCTTTCTCCACGCCTCTCCCACATATTCGTAAACATGACCCGCCCCTGCTCGCCCTCCCCAGAAAACGGACATCATGTGCGAGCTGGTGGAGGACCTGCAGCTCAAGATCAAGGAGTTCCTGCACCCGAACCCGGCCTCCCGCGCCAAGATGTCCGCCGTGAAGGGCATCGGCAAGCTCTCGGGTCAAGCCAAGGCCGCCACCTACCCGCAGCCAGAGGGCGTGCTCGGGGAGACGCTCATCACCTTCGGCAAGAAGATCGGCGAGGAGAACCTCTAC
>NC_051406.1:24678189-24678456 GCF_015228065.2 Penaeus monodon
AAAAAAGGAGGGGAGGAGAAAAACGAAAGGGAGGGAGAGAAGTAGAAAAAGAAGGGAATGGAGAGTAGGAGAGGGAAAAAGAGTAGGGGAAAGTTGGGAAGATGGGATAAAAGAAGGGTTGGGAGGGAGGGAATCATGAAGGGGGATTGGGTGAAAGGAGATAGTGGAGAGGGTGGGATGGCACTGTTGAGAGAGAGGGTAGGGTGAAAGGTAGGGTGAAGGACAGGGGTAGGGATATGGGGAGTTTGGAGCATTAGGAAGGGAAAG
>NC_051406.1:24678525-24678723 GCF_015228065.2 Penaeus monodon
AGGAGGGAATGGGAGGAATGTAGAAAGGTGAGAGCAGAGAGGGAGGAAAAAAAGGAAAAATAGTGAGAAAGGGAGTTAGAAGAAAGGAGTGAGAGGGGTGGGAGGGAGAGGAGGATGTACAGTTAGATAAAAACAAATAAGCAAAGGCAGGGAAAGGAAGTTGAAGCTATGGAGATGGGGACAGCGGAAACGTGAGTT
>NC_051406.1:24678791-24679759 GCF_015228065.2 Penaeus monodon
GGTGATAGTGCACAGTCGAGGTAGAGCCTTTCTGTGTTAAGGGCTCTTGCCATATGTACTCCTCACTGGCTGCCTGTTATTCCCTCCCAAATTTTTAACAATTCCTGGAAGCTGTATCTAGTTTATTCACTTTCCTTCTCATATTTTGCTATTACTGTATATTACAAATGGCATTGTGCTATTGCTAGATATCTCACAAACTGCTGTGTTGCTTTGGATGCCATGTGTGCAGAGTCAAAATTGATGTTATTTTTAGAGCAAGAGGAAGAGAGAAACATCTGTCAATGCTTATTTCAGAGAGAGCAGATAAACATCATTTCATTTGTGCTGAGTTTGTAAATTGTTACAGACACTGTCATAACAAATTTAAGTTAAATTTGATTAAGCATAGCTCTTCATAATATGTTTCATTTGGATTTTTTTTTGCAGACAGGCATCTGCAACACCACTGGGCATGGATAAATTAATAGCCATAGTCCATACTTCTGTTTTCCTCTAAAACTTAGATCTGAGAAATAGTATGGGGATGATAAACTGCATTTTTGTATTATTTACAATGTAAAACTATAATTGAAATTATTGTGAATTCATACCATTATCAGGCATTATACCATTCTTGTTGTTACTGTCACTCCCCAACCACTTTGCACTTTCCATCAAAGTTTACATTTCGAAGTTGCATATTCTGTATTTGTTGCCCATGGTACAATAATGAGTGTATGATTGAATGGGAAGTTCTAAGCAATTAATTTGTTCAGGTGATATTCAAATATCTTAGTGTGTCTTACCATTTCTCTTGAAATAACAGGATATTTTGCTTTTCACAGCCCAGTCTCTAGTTGAGACAGGTGAGAGTATGAAACAGATTGCTGACATCAAGTATAACCTAGATGACAATATGAAGATGAATGTGATTGAGCCTCTTCATCAGCTGTCCACCAAAGATATTAAAGAAGTCCAGGTAACAC
>NC_051406.1:24679814-24680794 GCF_015228065.2 Penaeus monodon
CAGTGCCATAGAGAACTGTCTAATCATAGGTTTGTGTATGGCTTTCAATTTAAAAGACAGTAGGAGAAAACAGATATATTTATGGAATTTGATTAAAGATGTATTATTATGTATCTTATTTTTGTTGAGAGTATGAATAAACATAATGATAAAGTAAAATTAAGAAAAGATATATATATATTTATGTGGATATATTGATTGGAAGAATATTGTACTTAATTGATTATTAAAAAAAAAATTCATGTCCATTTTTCAGCACCATCGCAAGAAGCTGCAAGGTCGGAGGTTAGACTTTGACTGCAAGAAGAGGAAAAAGGATAAGGGTAACTATGAAGTCCTTTTATTCATATTAAAACAAAATTGCAGGAGACCAGTGGTTGTTTTTACAGTGGGTTGTGAATCCAAAACCCATATGTTTGTTATTCAAGGGTTTTGTAGTTGGTTAGTGATGATACGTATGTGCTGGATTGGTTCCCGATGATGGGAAATGTGCTGGATTGGTTTCATGGTATACGTGCTGGATTGGTTGCTGATGTACATATTCAATATTCAGGGTTCTGCAGTTGGTCATTGGTAGTACATGTGCCAAGTGGGTTGCATTCTGGATTTGTTATTCAAGGATTTTGCATTTGGTAAGCATTTACATGTGCCAAAATGGATCACATTTTGAAGTTTAATGAATTTTTGCTGGAAACTACAGATGGTTGATAGTTGTATAATGTTTCAAAGTCGCATTCTGATAGGAGTTCAAAGAAAGTTGTTTAGCTGTATATTTACTGCAAGGAAGACTTTTACATGTAAAGATTTATAATGATCCTTATAAATATAACGATGCTGTTAGTCAGATATTAACTTATAAATAGAATTTTACCACTTAGAGTATTGATAGTTGATAGTTCCTTCACCTTTAATGGACATGAATATATTCATAAACTAAAATACCTACACTTGCACCACACATACCTACACACATACTTATG
>NC_051406.1:24681266-24682524 GCF_015228065.2 Penaeus monodon
CTGTACATACATCTAAGCATACGTCACCATTCCACCCCCTCCCCCACACACCACCTACACTCATATACATCAGGATTTTATTCAGAATATGATAAATTAATGCAATAATGATATTTTTATTAGAGTTGTAGATAATATCCAAAGAAATATATTTATTCTTTTTAGCCGTCTGTTTAACAAAAGAGACAAACAGTCCATAAAAGTGATAATTAGGATTGCTTTGGTTGTAAGTCTCTGAAATGTATACATGTAATGCAAAGCCCAAATAAGTGTACATACATGTAAATATAACCCCATAAATGTGTACATACAAATTTATGTTATTGCATAGCTGATCACTGTAAAACATAACACCACATTGTATGTGAACTTAGGAGATAGCATGTTGACCTTCACGCTTTGGGGATGAGAATTGCTGCATGAACTTGGTTACATTCCATTGTAATATGTCTAACCCCTGACATTCATCAACATATGAGTGTCCTCATCATCCTTTTGGATTTAAGTACTGCATAAGGGGAAGCATTTTCAGCTCTTAAGTATTTTCTCTACACATTTGAAACTTGTTTAAGTTTACCATTTTTTAATCTTACAACTCCAGTCCTTATGGCAGAAGCCAGATTGAGTATTTTGGCTCAAATTAGTTTGATTTGGGTCTGAGAAAGTGGCTGTTTTGAATTCCACTTCTTGCAGTGCATCTAGACCTAAATCTTGACTTGCACTTTGACTCCTGCAACATTTGTCATGGGTTATTTTTATACAGGATTGCCCTTCACCTCAAATGAAGTTTAAATCAAATAGATTGTTTACTTGTTTGTTTGCATCACATTTAGGAGTTATTATTGAGATCATAACAAAGTTTATTTTAGCAATAAAAAAAAAAAATAGAAAGAGATCAGTCCATTGCTTTTTGCCACTGAAGAAGTAATTTTGTCTTCCCATTACATGTCTGTATAATCCTAACAGATTGCTAGAATTATATAAGACATCTTCCAGATACCCGTTAATGATAATCTTTTGAACTATGTGTGGATATTACTTTTTCCATGGCTGTTAATTTATTTCTCAACCTTCATTTATTTTTCTTTAGTGTAAAAGCCAAACAAAAAATATAGGAGAGAAATTAAATTGATCATTTTTGATGATAAAAGAATTGAAAAGCATTAATGTTATTCATTTATTGTATGGAAACATCCAGTTCAAATTTCAAACATTTTCTTTATCTTTTTAAAGAGGCAAGAGAATGTTAACCGATTCC
>NC_051406.1:24683305-24684692 GCF_015228065.2 Penaeus monodon
ATTTATTGATGGTTGAGAGTTATCTTCATTATGATGCAGCAATGTATGATGTAAAAGACTGCATATTTTTGAGATTACTGTAAAGTGAAAATACTTTGCAAAAGTATATTCATCATTATTAGACAAATTAAATGCCAAAGAAAGCCCCCCCCATCCTCGCTGTTCCTAATTCAATGTTTGAAAGGAAAGGCCCCTCAGGCAGACCACTCCTTATTCATGAACAGGTGTTTGTTTTAAAAGTGATAACCAGTTTGATTTCATATTTGAGTTCGGAAATTTTCGGCTCTGCTTCTATCTTTACATCTATGATGTTCTGTATGTAATATTATGAAAATCAGTGCCATGGCGTTGATTTCATTCAGGAGTGTTTTATTAAAGTAGATTAATATGTCAGAAATTCAAATGTTATTTTAGATATGTTATATGTAACTTTGAGCTCCGTCTAGGATAAGGTAGAGAGTAATGAGGAAGGAGAGAGAAAGGCAATGAGGAAAAGTAATGCAACACACTAAAAGACACTTCGAGATTTATGTTAATTAGTAACATGTATGGTGTATGTTCATTTATTTCTTTATGAATATTTATTCCATTGCCCCTTTAAATGAGGCATATCCACAAAGTTATGAGAAGGATTACTCTATAAACCTACAAATTAGCCTCCTGTTTTTTCTGCAAAATTTATCATTTTGTAGATTATGTATAACATGATGACTTGGTCTTTTGTACTAGCAGCTTGTAATTAATTTCAGATTCTTTGGTGCTTTCTTTGTGTAAAATATCTTTCAATGCCTTCATACTTGTGTCATTGTTTTTGAGTTTGGGAAGTCTCTCTCGGCTGTGCTTCTATCTTTATATCTATGATGTTCTGTATGTTTATTTCAGTTATTTGTCTCTCTTTTTTATCTTTTTTTTTTTCCCCACTCATTTTGATATTTCTTTTAGATTGCTGTTCTGGAACGTCCATTGTCTAGAGCTCTCTTGGGGCATCAGAGAGAGACATTTTTACTGTAAAAAACACTTTTTTCACATGTATTTTGGATACTAAGAAACAGTCATTTTTTATTAATTGATCATATGGCATAGTAGCTCACAGCTACATTTAATTTACATTTAATACTGTGTAAGGAGAAATATGACAGAAGCTGGACATGCTGCATATGATGCCAAAATAAAAGGAAATGTCTAATTAGTCTGTTGTTTGTGTTCTAGCACTTTACACGCCCTCCAGTAGTCCAGCTCGCAGTCCAGGCAGGGGGGGTATGTAAACAGGAAGATCTTGGTGACAAGATGTAACAGTATCAATATTTTTGGGCTTCATATCAAAGAACCGCATAGTTTTCAGCTTTGGTTTATATTGTAAATAGCTTTTAGTTTTCTGGCAAAAATG
>NC_051406.1:24684748-24685443 GCF_015228065.2 Penaeus monodon
GATACCTTCACCTTCTCACAGCCTATCTTTGATTCTTTATTCTCACTCTTTTATTTTTCTCACCATCTCTATTTATTTTGTGAACAAGTAAGATATTGACTGCATCCTTCGTGATATAAATGAGCGAACACAGATGACTAAAAGGTTGTGATCTGCGCTAAGATTATTTGGTCTGTCTGTGGGACCACACTTCGCAGTTTAGGGGTTCTAAGTCTGCTATTCCGAAGAACCTCTTGTTGGCTTTCGCGAAATGCACTCTTAGAAGCAGGTTGTGCAGACTGTCGTGTGCTTTTTTGTTTATACCAGCTTTGTTAATCTTCTGTGGAAACATGTACAGGAATCTACAGGTTGTCCATTGTATTTGCAGATTTTTTAGTTTGTTTTGTTTTTTGTTAATCACATCACTGCAAGTTTTAAGAAATATGGGTGAAGTATAACTGCAAATTTGTAAGACCACTTAAAAGTCAAGAGAACATAACAAAGAATAGTGTATATATTCATAAATGCTGTCAATATCTGTATAACAGTTGTGTATTTAGTGTTTCTTTTGATATGTGGTCCATATGATAAGGAAAACATGCATATGATTCACACTGCATGAACAAGCAGCATTTTACTTATGTTTTACTGTCAAAACAGCATCTCACTATTTATTTAAAGATAAAAGAATAAAAATCAGCAAAAGTGACATGAAG
>NC_051406.1:24685485-24685559 GCF_015228065.2 Penaeus monodon
CTTTTATTAGATGTGGAAAAAGCATGTCTATATTTTGTTCCTTATCATAGATAATATTATGGAACACATGTTTG
>NC_051406.1:24686104-24686442 GCF_015228065.2 Penaeus monodon
ATTCCGGCTGTGGTGGCCAAGCGAATACCCATAGTAGTCAATAAAATGTACATATGCACATACAAACACATAGGTGAGATGTTATGAGATGAAGATGATGTGTGGAAGTTGTCTGATTGGCCCATCCCATTTCCTATCAAGGCTAGGAATACTGTCAAAGGTTAATGTGAATTTTGGAATAGTGTATATGATTTTCTTTTGCAAAACTTTGGGAAAATTGGTTGATTTTGAACTGGTGGAAAGGTTTTTGTCTGATTATAAATCATTAAATTGGCAGTAACGTATTTGCTATGACGGAGGCTTAAAGATTTTATGGAAGGTTGAGAAGACAGGGATGA
>NC_051406.1:24686877-24687001 GCF_015228065.2 Penaeus monodon
GTAATGTGTACTAAAGTATGTTCTTTCTTTAGTGATTTTATTTTTCTATGTTGAGTAGTTTGCAAGTATTATATATTGTTTTGATTGGCCATTACTCAGAGCCATGCAGTTGAGTATAATTCAA
>NC_051406.1:24687036-24688851 GCF_015228065.2 Penaeus monodon
GGGTCATGTATGCTTTCATTTAAAATAGATTTGCAAATTACTGTACACTTTTTATATTTTTTTAAGGAAGCCAGTATTCAAATATGCACAGGTTTTTGTATTATTTAGGATTATTCTTTTTTACCTTTTCTTTTTGGGAATTTATTTTAAAATTTCTTTAAGCTGAGTTTTCCACATTGTGTGAGAACACTGGATGTAGCAAATAGTTGGTCTGTGATGCAAGGCACTATGTCTATTTTTGCTCTTATTAATGATCATGTAAAAGATTGTTACAGTGCTTAATGTTACATGTTGGGGTTAAATTCACATCATGTGTTTCTTGGTCTTAGTATTTAATAGTTTATTGATTGATCATTTTATCTTTTAAGTTCATTACTTTCTGTACATCCAGAAACTGAAATTAGAGTAATAGAAGCAGAAACATGTGAATAACCAAAAAAACAAAACAAAAAAACACTTGGGTAGGAAAAAACAAGCTTCCATTCTCATGCTCTTTCAGCTGGGTCCCATGTCAGCGAAGAGGAAATCAAGTTGGCTGAGGATAAGTTTGCCGAGTCCTTACATCTCGCACAGATGGGCATGCATAATCTCCTGGATAATGATGTAAGGCTAACATGAGCATGTGTTAGTGCACCAATAAGTTAATTAATATATTTTATAATTTTTTCTCTTATAGTATTTCTTTGTTCTATCATGATCTTGCAAGGCCTAAATTTGGTTTAATTATCGAAAATTACAAATTGAGAAATTACATTTGCTGTAAGCAGAAGTAGTAGTCATGAAACTATATTCATTAGGAGCATATTTGTAATAAGCTCTGTTCTGATGAGATTCCTCATGTTTGGTGAACAACACCTCATGAACCAAAATGACCAAATAAAAGGGTAATATTTTAAGTAGCGAACAGTGCAGTTATCTAGAACCTCAGTATTTCAGTGTGTACTTTCATCTAGATATGAATGTTGTAAATTATGGAAGTAAACAGCTACAACATGCTGACAGAAGTGATATTTAGATATGTATGATATTACAGGTGGAGCAGATCTCCCAGCTGGCTACCTTTGCAGAGAATCTGTTAGACTACCATAGACAGTGCACTGAGATCTTAGAGGCCCTGGCTGGTACACTTCATGATAAGTAAGAACAGTGGTGGTTTTGACTCTCATTGATTAGAAAAAAAAGTTGCACAGCAGACAAACATTTGATCATTTTAGTGTAGTTTACTTATACTCTGACTTGTTCAGTTATATCTGAGAATAGATATGCCTACAAACTTTTTGATATTTAAGGAAATTTCATTAAGTTCAAGCTCATTAGAAATACACCCAACCAAGCTTTATTATGATTTCACAACACTTTTTTGAGTTTTTGATAAACTAAGTGCCCACAAATCACTTTTACAGGAAGAATGAAGCCGCAAGTCTTCCCCGTTCAGAGTTTGTGCCAAAGACTCTGTCGGACCTCGGCGTGATAGATAGCCTGAATGGTGGCCTTCCTACAACCAACATCACAGGTGAGACTTGGGGAGGATGAGGTAGTATGGCCCTTTGACACAACTTCTAACTCTAGGTAATGTCAAAACTTTGAGTTTGTGCCTTGCTCGCGTGGCAAGTTGTTGTATGGTCGGTGCAGAGATGGTGTTTCACACTCATGTTTTGTTTTCTGAGATAATTGCACAGTATTTGACAAGAGAAAAAAATTGTGTAATTTGTTCCATTTACCTTTCAACCAGATTGAACTATAACTATGAGGAATGAATAATGACACAAAAGTAGAATATCTATATATATAAATGCTCTCCAGCAACCATACAAC
>NC_051406.1:24688895-24689900 GCF_015228065.2 Penaeus monodon
CTATCTACAGTGAATGGTATTATTTCCCTCTTTGGAACTGAATATTATATACTAAATAATGTGTGGCTATGACGGCTCAGGAAGAAAGTACCAACCCATGTTTTGAGCACACTGTCAGAAGATGCCACAGACATTGCCTTACTAAGAACATTTTTGATTCCGAAAGTTTCAGTTCTTCTGACCTTTTGCAAGCTTTGTAGAGATATTCAGATAATTTCTTAAGAGACAAATGGTTGTTGATTTGTTCTCATGTTCACTGTTAGCCCAATGATCTCATGGTTTTTATTCCTCAAGTCGAGTACCACACAACCGGTGGGTGTTCTTTTGCACTTCATTGCATCTTTCCAGGCATCTATATTCTTTTTTCTGTTTTCAGTAAAGTACTTTTTGTATATGAATCACAGATATTCATTTCCTGTTGCAGTGCAGCTTCATGACTAAGGCATGAGCAATTGTTCCTTTTAGAGAGAGCAAGTTGTTATAACTTCTCTAGTCATTTTTTCTAAAATACATCTTGGCCGTTATTTAGTTCAACATCTGTTGAATTCATATGCCTTTTCCTCCCAAAGGATTCTTAGTCATTTTTCTCCCCCATTGCCAGTAAGAGTAGATGACTAAAGAGATTTGGACTTCAAGTTCTAATGTATTGTCTCCAGAATTAATAAAGTAAATCAGAATCCAAACTGAAAACACGGAGGAGGTGCAACTTAGGCATGACAGTTCAGCATCTGAAGTGCATTGAATTATCATTAGAGGGATTATCCATAGGATAGCAAAATATGGCAAAATAATTCCTAAGATTGAATACATAACATTTTAATCAATTGAGATATCTGCTGTCTCTCAAGAGGGCTATTGTCGTCTTTTTTTTTTTCCCATGTAAATCCCAAGTACTGTTTTTGCATAGTTGGGCTAATGGGAAAAGGAGAGAAAGCAAAACTTTCTGCAGATGGATCTCAGTTTTGATGTAATTAAGTATGACTTCAATTATTTTTATAAATTGGA
>NC_051406.1:24689937-24690279 GCF_015228065.2 Penaeus monodon
CATGCCATATAATTGCATATCTTTTCATATTGCACCTTCTCCATTTTTAGTGAACAAGTGATTAGTCAGAAAGTTGAGGTATTAATTTAGTTTCAAGAATATGTTACATATGCATTCCACAGTGAATCACTATTTACAAAGTAGGTGTATACAGTACAGTGTTTGGGTTGACAAATAATCCACACTATATCCTACTGCTTTTATATGCATAATAGCAAAGCCCGAGTTGTAAGATTAGGCTCAGTAGTTTTATCCTACAATAGACTGGAATATAAGGTATGCATTTGAGTTAGTGCTGAGCTTTGGACCTTGGCCAAATTTTGTTTAAATAGTCCTCATAAG
>NC_051406.1:24690321-24691066 GCF_015228065.2 Penaeus monodon
AATTGGTCCAGTGTGAATGTTTGAGAAGCAGGAATGCATTAGATAAAATAGATTCATGAAATATTTTTTTAAAAATTAACAGTTGTAAGATTGATTCACTAAATTGATGCAGACTGGTTGACTAAGTATCAGTGTACAAAAATATTAATGCTTTTTCCTACCTTTGTCAAGGAATATAGATCTCCAATCTGTGTAGAACAAGATGTGCCAAGATGAGTCAAATTTTTCTATGATTAGTCAAAGTTGGAATACCTAATAATTTTGGAAATTTTAGCAATAAGAACTAATATTTTTTCCTAACCCTTATGAAGCATCTCTGACATACATTGTTAAAACTGTAGTCATTTCACATAGCCGTAATCAGAAGAAACTAATAATACTGACTATTCTATATGCATAATCAGTTAAACTGGTATTACTATCAATAAGAATGTTAAGTATTATTGGCATTCTAATCAAAGTTTCACAGGTAGCTCCAGGTAGATATTTAACTATCATATTGTAGAAACACAGGAGCTGGTGTAGAAGTGTATTTAGTCTGTTGCATCCTCAGGACAACCATCTTGATGTGGCAAGCAGTCTTTTGTTGGTTCTGTGGACCCTTGTGCAGTTCCAAATGTTAAAGATGAAAAATAGTCAATTATTGTTTTTGATTGTGGTGTTCAGTATTACTGTCTACTGTATATAACAAAAAATATTTATATGATATTTCTCACTACAAACAGATATCCTTAAAATTGTCATC
>NC_051406.1:24692165-24692454 GCF_015228065.2 Penaeus monodon
CACACAAACATAAAAAGGTTTGAAGAAAGTAATAAAGCCACTTCTGTTCATTAATGGAGATTCATGGTAACTTTACTGAATTAGTATATTTATCTACAAATATAGACTTTTTCAAACACATTCACATTTAAAAAGTTGCTATATGATATGGAACATACTTATAGTGACTGGAAAGATAACAGAAAATGTAAAGTCTCATTTCCATTAGCTGTGAGTATGGCAGAGCAGAACTAGAACAGTCCACCAGCTCTTGTGTCTTGCCACTCTGTGACGACACCAAAGTCTTAAA
>NC_051406.1:24692537-24693001 GCF_015228065.2 Penaeus monodon
CAATCTGATAGATGTTTTAAATTAATTTTTATCAGAAAATGATAAAGAGAACTCATGCCAAGGGATTGTCATAGAGTGGCTGCGCTGTATGTAATGTAAGGGCTTGACGTGTCTCCGGTTTTATCATTAATGATGGACACTAGTATGGTGATTAATGGTTCGGGGTTCGTTCTAGCGACCACCCCACAGAGGTCCCCGTACGGTTCGCCCGCCCGGTCTCCGGCGCACACCCCCACGCACACCCCCCAGTACCCAGGTGCGCACATAACCCACCCTGGTGTGCACACCCTTGACTCTAAGCTCATCACTTGCGGCAGATTCGCGTTGTGCATGTTACCTGCTCTTAGCCTAAGAGGAGCCAGTTATGTCCATTGGCCGTTGTTTCATTTCACTGTTTGAATTAGACACAAATGTGTGAATTACACAAGTCAGGGTTGAAAGCATGAAGTACAAGGTTATCTTAG
>NC_051406.1:24693073-24693378 GCF_015228065.2 Penaeus monodon
TGATATTTAGGAAAGGTAAAAACATGTCAAGTCAAACTGTGCTTTACATGTATTACAATGTTATTGACAGATATTCTGACTAGATGTCATGCCTTTCTTAGTTGAGTGTTCTTATCATTGTCTACCATTGTCATTGCCTAAGGACTAGTTTAATGAAATTTACCAACCTGAACACTTCCAAAACAGAAATCCAAAAGGTTGTGCTATGGTCCAATATAAATGAAAATGATATTTCACTGTCATACAGTTTTTACTCCCATAAGACTTGTAAGTGACAAATGGAGTGTTTAATGCAGTTCAAAGGA
>NC_051406.1:24693429-24694042 GCF_015228065.2 Penaeus monodon
GGCACTGTTTGTATTGTCTGAAGTCTTGTTTTACTACATGGCCTTCTTACTACTGTTTTCTACTGTTGCTATCAAGAATCACAGTGGATACTTCAGAAAAAAGTTTTGAAAATGGAAATGTACACTTTGCTCAAATGTGAAATCTGAGATTATACTCCAACCAAACAGCTTGAGGACATGACCTCAGCAACCTTTACAAAAGATCACCCCAAATTTTTTACTTCATATGATTGCATAGTGAATAAATGAAAAAAGGTTGAACTTTCAAGACCCTAAAATACTGTTTTTAATCACAGGCATTAGATGAAAGATATTTTACAAGTCTGCAGATAGAAATAGGAAGCCCACACTGCACCACACCTTGAGAAAAGAATTCCCATGAAAATAATAATGATTTTTCCTATAAGTTAACCCAACTTCCCCTAAGTAGAGGATTTCTGAAGTAAACAGATTTATACATTCACTGTGTACATTACCAGTTGTATGACCATTAATATGTTTCACTCAAAGTATTTGTTTGATTATCATGAAAAATACAGTTTCATCACAGTGTAACAGAATTGTGTACAAGCATGCCATTCAAAATATTTCTTACTTTTTTTAAGAAGTATCA
>NC_051406.1:24695032-24695185 GCF_015228065.2 Penaeus monodon
GGCCTGTATATGGTACTGTGTCTAGACTTGGCAACATCAACAAACCTGAGTGTAGCAAAGCCTGATAATGAATTGCCTTCCTTACTATCCAGTTACATACCACTCATACACTGATGTATCATTTGTTGTGATACTTTTTATGCATTTATTCTT
>NC_051406.1:24695281-24697252 GCF_015228065.2 Penaeus monodon
ATCTTATATTTCACTTAATGAGTCTCAAGTCACATACTTGACTTGCTTCTGCAAATGATGAGTTTAGGGGAAAGAGTGTGGCACGTTACCCTGTGGAGTAGTTGTTATGTTCGCGAATGAAATTAATCGACTGAACATTAAAGACAAATGTGAGCCCTGTGCATTGATATCGAAATATTAAGTGTTGCAACCTGCACTTTACAGAGTATTTGTGTAAGCTTATGAATTCTGAAAAGCACTGATCACCAACCTCAGCCTGTTGTTGCAAGTTCACACACACGTAGTGTCATAGGCACCTTTCTTCTGACTTTATGTCACACCAACTTTGAGTTATAGTTTGTTTTAAAGTATGACAGTTCTTGTTAAAACCTTCACTCGTACTATCTCTTATCCCATAATCTTTTTTTAAGTTTGTGATCATGCCATTCCTGCTTTTATTCTTCGTTGGAAATGCCACCAATATTAGTTGTGAAGTGACTGTCTTCTGAGTGATGCTCACTCTACTTTCCCAGTTGCTGTAGTTCTTGTAGATATTGAACACTTTTGCATGAATACTGAATGAAGCACTGTTATGTAGATATTCCAGTAAATTTGTAAATTTACTAAGTTGTAATATTTTTAAGTGTATATGTGTGGTAGTAGTTGTAATACTAATTAGAAACCCAAATTTTGGTGTCTACCAGCAGGTTTGTGTTCAGCAATTACCATGATCTATTATAACATTTATTATATAACTGTACACTGTGTAACATTAACCTTTTCAGTTGATTGTGTTTCAGGAATATAAACACTGAGGTTATGAATTCATGTTTGTCACATCAGAGATTAGGGCCGAGACAGTTTAGACAATCACTAAAGTAAAATATATTTGATGCATGACCATCATCTATGTTTCACAAAATTTCATTAATTGTTACTTTAAATGATGATATCCTGCTTACTGGACAGGAAAAGGTATGTTCATATGAAAACCTGTTATTTAACAGACTTATCAATTGTGATTTAGTAATCATACATAGTCCCTGATCAGAAATTTGCCATTGGTATAAGAAAAAAATTAGAGTCTTTGCCCTAATGATGATGTTAGTTGCAATATTTTTGCAGTAAGGTGAATCATATTATAAGGAGGGGAATTCTATAGTACTTTTGTAGTATTATGTATTACTAGTTTATGATAAGACTTGTGATCCTCTAAAGGTAAAATTGTATAATTCTCAATGTTTATTTCTCCAATTTCTAGCAAAGAGATTGTAGCTGAGCAGAAATGAGCAAAGTACCTAATTACCACTTCATTACTCTGAAGAATTTTGCACTTTTGGAGTTTGTTGTGAAATGGTATAAAATCTGTCATTTCTCCATTTACCTTGTCTTTTCATCTTGAAAAGCCAAAGGTAGATATGAATATGTAAAGAGGAAGCCAAAGGGATTCCTGAGGAAAACAAGGAAATACCTTTATGAAACAGATCCTCAATGCAATCAGATCTAAGGGGTTAAAAGAATGCCCTTGAACTTTAATTCTGTGGTTAAAGGTTAAAGCTCTTTTCTCTCTTTTTCATAAATAGTGTAATTATCTGGAAAAAAGTTCAGTTTTAGTAGTGCTTAGATGAGGATTTTTAAAAATTACCACTTGCTCAGATAAAATTTAATGTAAATGGCTTGGCTGTCATACATAGTTCTCAATGGGGAACTCAGTTCATCAGCATTAATAACAAACCTCAGTAAGTTTTGAATAATTACTCTAGCAAAGGTTACATTGCTGAAGCAAAAGTCACTATCTTGAGTAGTGACACAAAGGAGGTATTCTTATTGTGATGGATATGATGAGGAAATGGAAACATGATGGAAGAAATGAGGGGAAATACTGTACTTTATAACCTTTTGTTGGATCACCAATACTTTCATGAAGATATTGACTTGATTAAGTTTATTTATTTTTGAGTTCAATTGGTTTATGAGTGCTGCATTATATTT
>NC_051406.1:24697312-24697891 GCF_015228065.2 Penaeus monodon
CATGCATTTGCTTGTTTATATTTGCCTATATAATGAATTTTTTGTAGGTGTTACATTGAAAGTTCTCTGTGAAGTTCTCTAGGCATATCCCCTTCCAAAGTAGATTTTTGGTAACTCTGTGTCAAGTATTGAGTATGAGTTGTGCCAACTGAAGGTAAGATCATTGGCATCCTTTATGAGTTTGAGAGAGAGAACAGTTAATATAAGACTTTGGATTTCTGGCCTTGACTGATGATTGAATCTCCTGAGGGGAAGTAAAGTCATCCATGTTTTGAGTGATCTTCATTGGCTTTTCCTAATATTTTTTTCATTATATGAAGAGGTCATGGGTTAAGAATAAATAAAAGAGACATTAGCTGTTGATATAGTTGCTGATTTTAACTGAAATAGCAGTTCACATCCTTGCAAGTGTGGATCATGGTGTCACTTCAAGACTTGCATCTAATATGTATAAATTATTTGTCAGCTATTTGTCACTTACTATCAAGTACCATAAAATTACGACATTTATTTCATGCAACTTGTAGATTTATATGAAATTATTGTTTCCCATATGATATTAGAATGTTGATTTCTGCC
>NC_051406.1:24698469-24701899 GCF_015228065.2 Penaeus monodon
ATTGTATCAAGAACTGTGTATGTTTTCTTGTGTGTTTGTTTTTTTATAGTTTATTCTGTGTTGTTTGGTGTTGAACATTTCATTTTTTTCCAATTTTTCCTTGAGTGCACTTATTTGTGTTAGTTCTCTGTTTGCAGATGTATAGTGCAGCCATCTAAAATACTCTCTTTCAGCTGCCTGTTTCTGTAGACTTCTGCTGCTCTCTTCATTGTTTATATTAATCAACCTTTTAGGTGCTGACCAACAGAGTGGACTGTGTTGGTTCTTGATGTTTCATCAGTGGGTATTTCTGATTCTCAATATCTATTATCAAAATTTTCATTGTCCTTCAGTCTTCCCTGTCACCTCTCTTCAGCAAACACATGCCACTCAACATAATATCAGAAATTTCCTAAGCAAGGTCTGGAGTCTTGGATGTTGTTGGGGTGTCAGTCAGTGTGAGTGATTGTTCCTTTGGTGTGGATTTCCCCTGGTGTGGGTGTCCCCCTAATGTGGATGCTTCCCCCCCATAGTGTGGGTACCCCCCAGGATCTGATGTCCTGCCTAATATAGGTGTTTCTTTTCTTGTTCGTGTGTGAGAGTCCCCTGTATGTTTTGATGTATGTATGTCCTTGCAATGTGTGAGTACCTTAGTTTGGGTATCTTCAGGTGTCTGTCATACTCAGATATGCTTGTATCATTACCCTTTGAAGTGAAAATATGTCCTAGTGTGGTTGAACGATGTGAAAGTATCTAGGAGTGTATGCATTGATGCCATGGATTCTTGTAATGAGGGTGTAACTTGTGTGTTGCAGTTTCTTAGATAATTAGTTGATGCATGAGAACATGCCCTGGACTGCATTACACATTTCCTCTGACATGTGGTTATACTGTAGACAAATAAATAGTATCAAGATGAAGCCTTAGAGTCCAGTGAATTTATTCTGGAGCCATATGTAATCTGTGCTAAAAATTACTGTTGAGTACATCAGTAAAAGAGCAAAAAAATGCTTAATTGTATATCATTACATACTTTCTTTATATTTGGGAACTAATTTCCTAGTAATATTGAGGAAAATATGTAACTCTGTTCCTAATATCAACATTCATCCTAGTAATTGCAATATTTTAATAATTATCCATCCTTTTGATGTATTCTTGATACTGTTTTGAATACATGAACCATGCAGGGTTAAAGATAGTCTCTCAGGATATCTTATATTGCCAAGTGGTCAATGAGTGCTGGAGCCTGATGGTCCTGTAGACACTCACCCAAGCAGAGTATGCCCTGCTGCCGCTGCATGCTGACTGCTTGTGCTCATTGACATGGCTCAGGGTCACCTTGTGCCATCATTAGACTTTCTTGACATTGAAGATCAGTATCCCAAGTCTCATGGTCTTGACTTGTGGAGTGGCCTTATGACCTATCCAAAGGCATCACATGTAGCTGTCGTTGCCGTGGCTGTTTCACATCAGAGAGGTTATAGTGCCATATACACACCTGGATTGAACTAACTAGACCATTCCTTTGTAGTGTATTGGTTTGAGCCCACATCACCACCTGTATTGTAGTTTACTGGTAAGCTCTTCCCATTCATACCTGTAAATTTTTTCCCTGGATGCTTTCTGTTCTTGGCAAAGCAGAGAGCTTCCCTTTCATTGGTGTGACATGTGGTTAGGGGTTCTTTTTTAACTTTTATAAGCCAACTGGCATAAACCTCACATAGAGAGAAGTCAGATTAGACACTGTGTTTGGAGACTTGGGGATGGAGAGCAGGTTAGATTAGAATTATAGATGTCATTGTACAAGTCACAAGCATGGAAAACAATGTAGGACATTGTTAATTTTATAGTGGGTTTTGGATTAATGGTACAGATGTTAAGTTCAGGTAATATCACACATCATGCTAAAATTTAAGGGAGAATTGATTAAGCTGAAGTTTTCCTTGTCTGTTTGGTGGATGTGTAGGGACTGTGCAGATTGTTTAAGACATCAGTTTGGTGTTGCGAAGGGTGACACATCTGAGGCTTCTGTGGCTTCTATATTATGGCTAAGTTCCATATGCCCAAGGTAATTATGTACTATTTATCTATTGGGTAAGGAAGTAAAGAGGTATTCATTGTTAGTAGCTGAATTTCTGCCAATGCCAAGTTTGGTCTTTGGAATTGTTTATCAGTTATTTTCTCTCAGGGGATGTGTATGTATTAAGATTATATAGTCATTTTATGAGTGTGAAGATTTTAGGCATATAAGAAAGAAATTCCTTAAGGGACTCTTTAGTAAACATAAGTTTTATTAGTATAAGTGCCATATCACATAACATGTTCATTATGGGTAGAGCCAATAGAACAGTTTAGGTGTCCTGGGATACCTTGCTCAATGTGTAGTAGGATGTTCTATGACACTTTGTTCTCAGGAAATGTGTTCTGGGAAGGTTGGCTCACTGTGCATGTGTTCTAGGACACTTGGTTTCACACATCTGGCATTGTTGGATTATCTGTCTCATAATGTGGACATTTTTGGGTTATGGTTTCACTGACATGTGTGGGTTTTTGGTTGCGTGTGTACAGGCTCGTCCCCTCTGCCTTCCCCCATGAGCTCTGGCCAGCCCAACTGGGACCCTCTCTTCCCCCCTGGAGGCCCTCCACGCTCCACCAATGGTAAACATCTCACCCCTGTGCACTCTAATAACACCATAGCAATTAATGCTTGTCTGTCTAACTCCCTGATACACACTTTCTGCACTTTTGTAGGTTTCCAGACTAACAACATTCACATCAGTGTGATGTCATTTACACTTGAACCGGGATGAGTCTGCACTTCCCATAACTAGATAGATGGGTGTTTGTTACTCGTACTACTTGCACTGCATGCTTATCATGGGGCACATTATTAGCATAGATTGGAAAAAGCATTGTCCATAATTCTCATCCTCCATACAGGAATTCATCCAAGTGTGGACAGCAGTTGAGGTGTCAGTTCATAAGATTTATAATTCCTGTCAGATAGCCATTTCTCCATCATCATCTACCTTTTTCTTAGATTTAGGGAGATTGCTAAACACTGCATGGGGCCTTCTGCATTGCAGCATAGTGTGAAGTATATCTCTTGTGTACATTGTAGTATAGCCCACCAGCACCTAGAGTAGCAGCTTGGGAGATGTGATTGTTCTCCTGAGTTGCACCAAAACCAGTAGTGTCTTGATGCTTTGGAAATGCTTCATCACACTCCTGCCATTCTCAACATCTGACTGATCCTGCCATTGTGTATCAGTGCTCATTAAACTGCCTTGCATCCATCTTGTGTGAAATAGGTTTAAAGACCAAGGTGGGTAATGGTGTAAACTAAGACCTTTTTATGTAGGTTTATAATTGGTTTAGAATCCCATGAAGTCATTAGTCCACAGGATATCTGTTGTGTAACAGGCAGTACTACATTTTAAGGGGGGAA
>NC_051406.1:24702989-24703530 GCF_015228065.2 Penaeus monodon
TTCTGCCATCTTCATTATCTTCATTATTTATATTGCCTTCTGTATAATCATTGTATAATATGAGATTTATATAACTGTACAAGGTTATTATGTGTATATTACATATATATACTGTATTAAGATTTGCATATTGTTTCTGCTTACCAGATGCAGGTAACCTCCCTCCTGGTACCACAGGTATTGTCTTAACTGTGTAGTACCCAAGCTTGTTGTGTAGTGCATTTTAGTTTTTCCTTCATGGAAAATGCACTATTTGATCAGCAGAACCTAGAAGAATCAGTTTTGCCCCAGTTCCATAGCTGTTTTGTGATGTCTATCTTGAAGATGGTTGTCTACTCTTTACTGTTTATCATACCTAGGCCTATTTTTCCTAGACTATTGGTGTAACAGTTTGAGTTGAAAGTTATTTTTTCTCATAGGACTTCTTCACTAGGAAAGTGTGACTGGAATCAGAGATGATGTTGAGAGAAGAGAGAAAGTCATATTTTTAAAGCATGAAAAATGTCACATGTTTCAGCTTTTTGACAGTATAATGGATATT
>NC_051406.1:24703553-24703637 GCF_015228065.2 Penaeus monodon
TATATATATATGGTGAGAGCTAGTCTCCTGTTTTTGGTGTTTGACTGAATGGTAGAATGGTGCATGGTGAGACCTCTATAGTAT
>NC_051406.1:24703659-24703997 GCF_015228065.2 Penaeus monodon
GTGTTTAGCTTGTAGAGAACTTTCTAGATTTCATGGTTTCCTTATGACACGGCAAGTTAGTGTTTGATTCATGTCAAGTTCTGTGTTCCAGCATCGCCATTGCCCTCTCCCATGAAGAGCCCTGCTAGGTCACCTATGATGCAGACTCCATCAGCTCAGGCACTCTACGACTTCGAACCCGAAAATCCGGGAGAGTTGGGATTCAGTGTGAGTATAAGGGCTTACTTGAAATGGGATGTTAGATTTTATAGTGTGAAAGATAGAGACAGTAATTTAGAAAGAAGGAAAAAGTTAAAGTGAAAGGGAAAAAAAGAATGTTATGAGATCCTCATGATCAT
>NC_051406.1:24704278-24704741 GCF_015228065.2 Penaeus monodon
AAATCTTGTATATTGTAGAAAAAAAATTCCAACACTTTTTGTAAACATAAATTACATAGAATTAACAATTTTTTCATTCTACCCACAGGAGGGTGACACTATCACTCTTACCCAGCGAATTGATGAGAATTGGTTTGAAGGAACTCTCAATGGAAAGAGTGGGCTATTCCCTGTCAGTTATGTTAATGTGGTAGTCCCTCTTCCCTAAACTGCTAGCAATGGTTGCTAAGCATAGAAGTCTGCCTAGATCCTTTGGTACATAAAATAATGAGGTTGGAAACTTATGACAGGTTATTGTTAAGAGATGTACTGACTCATTACCTTCTAGTAGGTGTAATGGATAGGCTGTACTTCTCTGCAAGCAGTTGAAGTAAACTTACACTCCATTTAGGCAATAAGATAAGCATGGAAACACGTAGGTGAAGAGAATGAATACTCCTAGCTACAAGAAAGTATTTAGGAA
>NC_051406.1:24704930-24710608 GCF_015228065.2 Penaeus monodon
TTATTTTACTTACAATTAAAGTTATTTTGATGAAGTGAAGAAGAATTATTACACACATCTGTAAGGTTTCCTAAGAGATGTTAAGATAGATGTACAGCACTTGTATATGTTACCAATAAGTGACTAAAGAACTGAATGTTTGGTAATGTTTTTCCCTTCTTAGCTTGGCTGCTGTTAGCAAAAAGAAAGTGAAGTTAAACCTGTTAAACAGTTAAGATTCAAAGGGCAGTTTAATGTTCTTTTGTGAATTGTAACATTGCAAGCCTAGTCACATTTCTTTTCAAGGAAGGTGTGCAAATTGTTATGTGTTGAAGAAGCCAGAGGACATTCCATGTACTCTTCAGGTAATATTGACAAGTCTGGTCAGTTCATTGCAATGATTTATGTAGATAAGGCTGTTTTGTAAGTTTTACTTTGTCATTATCAATTTGCCAGACAGGATTTAGAGATTAAAAGGTACTGATTGAAGAGTTTGGAGAAAAGTAGTGTAGACAGTCTTTTAATTATAAATAAGCCAAAGAGGAATCATGACATACCCAAGGGTCTAGGCAGAGCATGTGAAAGAGATGATTCATCTTTCACTATTTTTTGTGTGGATATTCCAGGTGTTATAACTACCATAATTACCACAATCAAGTGTCACCAACCAAGATATCCAGATATTTAATAAGATCATAACTTCTCCCAGTGTTTCATAATGCATTGATCAAGTTTTGATTACCTATTTTGTGTATAGGAAGCTGAGCTTGCCAAGCAGTACTGAAACAGAAGAAGTGCTGATCTCTTTCCCACCAATCAACAAAATGTATTATACTTGTCATTAAGATACTGTTATCAAAAATATGTGATGATAATTTCAACTGATGCTGAATGAGTCAAACGTGAGCAGCAGGTTGAAGCTTTTACCATACTTGAAATGAGGTTTGTCAGTTTATTCATGACTCAGTATTGGCATACCAGAGAGAACATTGCCTGCTCCTCATTACCTGCTATGATGCCTCTCATGTAATGCTCTCAAGTCCTTAGCTTGAGGAAACGTTGCATACATAGTATGTCATAAACTGTTATCTGCAGCTGTACATCTTGTAAAGAACTCAGCAAGTATGAAGATAATAGTTTCATGTAGATTTCTGCAGCTTTGTTGTAGTGTTTCTTGGGAAAAAATTACAATAGTCTGCGGTTCATCTTGCCAGTGTATGGAACTGAAGGGCACTGCAGATAATGCAATAATGATGTACAATTATCTTAATAACATCCAAGAGAAGCAGACTTGTTAGCCAAAGTGGGGCAGAAGCATCAGTGTGTTATTCTCAAATCCTAGTGTCTTTGAAAAGTCAGCCAATTGTTGTCTATGTACTATTGTGATGTTTTATGTGTCTCTGATGTTGAGTGATGGACTTGAAAGTTGTGTTGAAGTTGGAAATATCTGCCTTTTTTAGATATTTTTGAGGTATGAAGAAAGTTCTTCAGTTAAAAATCTTGCTCTTAGAGTCACCATAGTCATTTTTATGTCATGGTTTGACTGGACCGTTTTATAGTCTATTGCACTGTAACTAGCAGTTGTTTACATTCAGGCTGTCATTGAGATTCTGTGGATGATGAAGAGTATTAATTAAACTTTATATATTTAACTTGAGATTTGTATTGAGTCTTATTTTCAAAGATGGACCAATTCATGCTATCACTTGTGATACTGGCTTGACTGCAGACAACTGCAGTTACAGATTTATTTAATTCTGTTAGGCAGTTGTTGCATATTGCTAGAAAGTTTGTCTGCTGAGCAAGAATAAAAGTACCTACCCTATTTTCTAGAGATTTGATATTTTTGGGCACATGTTTAAGTGTTAAGAACAAGGAGTGATGGAATATTCTTAAGTAATGTTATTAATATTCATTCCAGTTTTACTTAATGCTATACATAATTATTACAAATGTTAATGCATGTTGATTACATGTTGAAGTAATTTAGATGCCATATATTGATTACTAAATCGTGTTTGAGAGAAATGGCAATATTTTTGTCAGAATCCATTTATTTATGGTAAAGAACATTGATACACAGAAAAAGTAATGCATACCATGATCTAAAGTTTAATTTAATGAAAACTCATAATATCATAACTGCCTTTAGAGTTTGGTTGTACATAATCTATTCTTTTGTATCTATTTATTTTGAAGAAACCAATTAATATAAGTGTCACTGTAAATAGACTAAATTTAGATGTGCTCTAGCCTAGCAAGTTGGTTATGAAGATGGAGTTTGTGACCATAGCATGGTTGACCTGTAAGTCTTTCCTTTTTTAATCCAGCCACAAAGGGCTGTCATGTTGACATTCAGTTTTGTATGATAAGGTAAATTAGTGCAGTTTTGTGTCACTCTTTTTTACCCAGAATGAATAAAATGGCCAGAGGAGATGCAAGTGAGGCCTAAAGAGGATCCAGTTTCTGTCTCTCTTTTGTTGGTAACCTCTGCATTAAAAGAACATATCTATTGAGTTTGACTTTGTCAGACATTAGATTAGAATGCTAATTTTTGGCAGCTGTTTATTGTGAATTATTTATAGGTCTTTGATGGACTACCAACTTTTGGGTTCATGTTTCCTACACAGGGAGTTTGTGTGCGGTAAAGAGCAAATGATGTCATGGTTCTGTTAGGTCATGAAAACTAAGTAATGTAAGTGTTGTGCAGTTCTGTACATTGCATTGTTTGCAAGTTTCAAGTCTACTTTCACTTTTATTTTTGTATAGAGACCCAGATTGATTGATAACTTACAACTTGATTTTGATACTTTTTGATTAAAATTTCTTTACTTCTTAGAATTGTGAGCATTACAAATACCCTTCATCTGCAACCTTTTAGTGCTTATGGTTTACTTTGTTAATGAATTCTCCAATATGAAAATGCTAGTGGATAGTTTACATAACAAAGCTGTATTTTTCCTTCATAATCTGTAGTCCTTGGAGATACATTCTCCAGCTGTAATAAGTAGGAGAATCTGAACTTAGCAAGTTAACCTCAGCATTTTGGCAAGGCATCCCTCCCAGCAAAGACATTCTTGAAATTATTTATTGTACAAATAGGTTGGCAGACGATTCTTTAATGGAGATTTTAAAGATTTATCATATTAAGTATATAAATGAATTAGATGTAAAACAAATTATTTAAGTAATTTTTGAGGTGTGATCTGTAGCTCCAGAGTGAGATGTTCCCACATCCAGCATTCTGTTTACACAGTGAATATCAACAGACTTGAATGTATAATCCCTAACAAGGTTTTTAGTGATGTATCTAATTTTATGTGTCTGTTGTAGTCACCTGAGTGACAAATGTGAGTTAGCTTGCTTACCTCTGGTCTCACTCCAGTAGACCTCTCTATAACCCATTTCTCAGCCTTGCTGTATGTAACTGTGCCCCTTCTGATGTTCACATCTTTTAGTGCTATTGAATCTTCTGTATCTAACGTCTGTACATGTGAAATAAACGTTGAAGAATAACAGAGTTTAAAATATTACTCCTAAAGATTTGAGCTAATTGTAATAAATATTGTGTGCATGCAATACACACTGAGGTATGAGAAAAACACCATCTTCTTTTATTTATATATTTAAAATATATAGACATTTTGTTCATTGATAAACCTTTCATAAAACTACCAAATAGCTGTACAGAACATGTACAATTGCAAGGTTACTAGTCATTAGTAAGCATGATTGAGACTTTTAACAATATACACAAAAAAACCCATTAGTCATAAGGACAAAATGTAGAAATAAAGACAAAAAAATGTCTAATATTATATTTCATTCCCTGCAAATGTTTTGATGAAACTTGGCAAACAGCCAAATAAATAGCACTACAATAAATACTTCAACCTGGACAGACTCCACACAAACCATACAGCAAACTCAAGACCAACAGAGATCAGAGATATGTAAATAATTTTAATATCCTTTGTAGTACATTCACAATATTACAACAAATGCAACAATTCAATAAATTTCTAGGGATAATCTCATCCAATCCCCACTTTATAGTTATAATATGCTCTTCATGTGTTCATTGCAAAGGGGAATATGGGTAACTTTGGCTCTATCCTCATTGTAATGGCTTGCAGTTAGTTCATAATTTAAGCATACCTATTGGCTGACAGTATATTAGAATGACTATAGTGTCAATCACAGCTCTTGCTATGCACTAAAAACAATGATATTGATAGGCCAGTGAATAATAAGTATGTTAGAATATGAAGAAAAAAAATATTTTCTCTATACACTAAATCTCTGAAGTATATATTTTGCTTAAACTTTATTTCTTGTGAAATTCAACATGCCATATGGTGAACCACAAATCAACAAGTGAACACTGACTGCAGTTATCCTGGCACTGGCCACTCAATAGATGGTGGGGTAGAGATGCTGACATTTCTTGATTCTTTTCTTTATTCTCAGTCTTAGTGCAAGCACTCAAGCCATCTTTCTCTGTGCTTACAGCAGAATGCACCATGATTTGACCTTCACTGCTTTTATTTGTTGCCTGTGATGAGGATGCTAGCTTTTGCATTTTGTTTATTCCTTTCAACAAGACTGGTGGTATATTTGGTTTCACAACCACTCCTTTCCTTCGTGGCAAACTTTCAACACCTTCTGATGAAGAAGTGAGAGTTTTACCCTTAGATGAGTTTGGTCTTTTGCTGGCACTTGCAAAGACTTGTGAAGTTTGTGAGCCTTTACTTGTTGGCAGGTTCTTGTTAGGTTCCACAGCACAAGGTGGACTATTCTCCCTTGTCTTCATCACAGATGCCTTTGTACTGCGCATGTATGACTTCAGAGCTCCTGATGGCAAGGACATTCTTGATGCTGATCCACGGCTCAGTGATGAAATCTCACCTTGAATGCTGTCCTCCTTTGTGGGAGATCTCCCATCAAGTTTAATATCATTTACTCTTTTCATTAGAGACGAAAATTCATGGTCTGTGGCAGCATCAGCACCAGTAATATCATCATCCCATATAACCTGACTACTTTGTCGCAAGGTGTTTGATTTACCAACTCTAACATCATCTGCAAAGTTAGTACAACGAGCAACAGTATTTCGCCGCACTAAAAGCGGCATTTGTTTCACTCCTCGACGACTGAATTTTCTGACCATCTTTTGTACTACTCCAGCCTTCTGCACTTCTTGGCAAACTACATCATCATCCTCAACTTTAAATTTACAATCTCTTTCAGCATTTTCTTCATGTTCTTCCTCCATGACTGACTCTAACGCAATGCTGTGCTCTCCATCATTATTTACACAAGTAGCAGTCTCTCCCTCTATATGTTTTCCGTGAAAGCTTTGGATGTCTCGAATACCTTCTTCCGAGAAGCAACCATCCCTGCTAGGGGGGAGGGAAGGTCTGCCATGGTCTGTGCTGGTGGCCCCGTTCCCCCCAGAGAGGGGCCAACCGCTAAAAAAGACGAGAAGCCAGACAAACGAGGGCAACTCGGAGAACGCATCAACTCTGCAAAAATAGGGAAACCATTAGTGTTGAAAATTTATCACAAAATTGGCGATATAAAAATGTGAACATTTTCTATAGATCAGGGCTAAAATAAATTAATCATGAAACAAACACTATTTTTGTTTTGTTCTCTTCTAATATTCTAAAATTTTGATGACCCTTCTACCTCTGGTT
>NC_051406.1:24710635-24710904 GCF_015228065.2 Penaeus monodon
TTGCATACTTGATGATACACTGTATCCTAAAATGAAGAAAAATTAACTGAAAGTATAAAATAATGCCAAAATAAAAAGCAATTTCTAAAACATGTGACCAGTTATCATAATAAAAAGCACCCAATAGCTGTTTCTCCCAAGTACTACCAAGAACAAAGTAACTATGAAAAAGCCATTATGAAGGTGAAAAAGTCCCTTCCCTTCTCTGCTCTATTTTAAGCTAGTATAGCATTTTGGGAATTAGGTGTTTGCTCCTTTTTTTAATGAAG
>NC_051406.1:24711006-24714182 GCF_015228065.2 Penaeus monodon
AGAAGGAAATTTCAACTTAATGGGACCCTATTTTGATATGAAATATTTTCCCAGCATTTCCTTTGATTCATTAGCTAATAGAAATATAGCCTCTCTAGTATTCAATGTATTCTTCATGTATAGTAATGAAATTATTTACATTAGCCCTGACAGCAGGGAAGGTTGTGAGGACATCTAGTGGCTCATTATGCAAAGTAACTTGTAGGAAATTTCAAACATATAAAAACTGTGATTCTCTAATTTATATTATAAAAAATTAACTCCTCTGTATCAGACACTTCCACACTGGACAATGAACATACTGGCTGATGAAGCTCTAATTTCTCACAAATGTTTTACATATTACAAATTTACAGTCCTCAAGGAAATAATCTAGATACCAGAACTTTAGAACTGACCTTTTGTTTCTCATTTCTTCAGAATGGACTGAAGACTAAGGGCTTTTTGTCTATTTTCTTTTCTTTTAGCATGGAAAACATTGTTCTGATCCTCACTCCTTCCAACACATCTCTCATATCTCAACATGCTCTCAGCAAGTCAGTAAAGACAACAACCTCTCAGTCTCCTGGTAGTTATGCTGATTTCCACAAGCTCAAAACACAATGGACTCCATCAAAATTTAAGGAGAAAATACAGCTTTCCATAAACTCGTGTGAACTTTTCATCTTACGAAAGACATTCACCTCCAGCTCATGGATATATTTCACATATAACAAAGGCAAATTTCACGACAAGATAAGATAAGTGGCCTTCTGAGAAAACTACTGACAGACGTATTTCACTTCACACATTTCTGAAAAAATTGCAGGTAGATTCACACAACTCTGCCTCACATTTACTGCACTCTGAAAACATATGTTTACTATTCCATGAACACTTACTGTTCCATCTGAATCTCCTTCAAGCACTGATACTATATTCAAATTTCCATCGTATCTGACAAGCTCCTCCTACCTTTCCCCCGTGCTGAGCTCAAACTCGCCCCTCTTCGCAATGGAGACTTTGTGTCTGTGTCGTTCCCTGTATTGGTGTCACTGCGCTGCTCTGTGAAGGTTAGAAAGCTGAGGTAATCTTAGGTTATAAGAGCACTTGGAGTTTCAGCAATGAAGGAGTAGTGTGTACTTTTTGTATTAAAAGATTAAAAAAAAGAAAAAAATGCAGGCAGAGGGTAACTGTTTGGTGATATTTTGTTAAGAAATTAATTCTGAAAATTATTTTTATTCTAAGATTTTTGAAAATGTATTTTTGTGTCTACTGTTAATTTCAAAGCAAAAAGTAAAATTTTCTCACTAAGTATTGGTGATTTTCTTGACTACTAATCAGAAGCACACAGATTAAACTATTCATGCAATACAAATTAATGCCAGAATATTATCCAAGCAGGATGGATAACCACACAACTACATTAATAAGGAAAAGAGAAGCAAGCAGATCAAGCAGACTCAATCGCCAACATCCAAATAAAATCTATGAAGCAGAAAAGGCATGGAGAGGTTAAGAATAACATAAGCCTTGGATAAATTAACTATAAAACACTGGTCAAGTCTGCAACCAAATGCCAGCCTCTTGAGTGATGTGCTGAAGAAGAGATGCAAAAATCCAGTTTCAAAACTGCATTCATAAAAAATAAACAGACTTGAGGCAGCATATACTCTTAAACTTGGCATATTACTATGAATACAGTTTTGAAAATTATGAACCCAATTTAAGGTTTTTCCATTGGTCTATGATATGTTGACACCCAACCAACAACTCAAGTCACTTATATACACTGAAAAATCCTCCTCCTGCTTTCCAGTGCATGCATACCATACTGGCATACAACTTTTGTTCTGCTGACTGTCACCCTTTCCATGCTGACCAGCACAGCATGCCTGGCCACAGTAGTAGTGTGGGCTCATTACCTTGCATGTTGGCGGCTGTGAGGATGATATGCTCTAGTTTTTCCCTAAGAGCTGTTACTTCATCTGTCCTCAACTGTCGTTCGGCCTTGAGGAAGTGGCCCAGCTGCCGGCATAGCTCTCCCAGGTCGGCCTCGTGCTGCGGCAACACTCGTCAACTCACTACATAAAGGCTCTCACTCTACTTTCACAACATACACAAGTCATTCTCAGGATAGATCACCACATCTATCAGACTCATCACACATGCAAGTAAACTAATTATTCATTAAAAAAAATTACTACTTACATGCATCATTTTGGTAAGTTGATATTAATAAAAAATAAAAAGACTAAACAAGACAATATTTCTGAAACATGGGCTCTATGAAAAGGGAAAAAACATAAATTCTATCACATAACTTCTGGAAAAAGCAGCTTGGGTATGAGCCATTCCACAGCTAGCATGATAAGGAAAACATGGCTGCAAGTCACTAGGACACTAAAGAAAACAAGGAACAATTACTATGGCTAGGGGACATTCAACATCACATGTACCAGTATAAAGCACACTCTGTACTACTAACATTCAGCTAGCAGTCTAGTTTTTAAAAATTATGTTTGAGATGTAAAACAAAGACATTTGTTAAATGCAGAAAGTGAGGTGACCAAAGTTTTAATATGACAAGCATTTCCCATGTCACTTAAATACTGAAACTTACATTATTTAAAGACTAGCTTTCTAGTCAACACTCCATAAAATAAAGTGATATTTGCATTTAATCCCATGGAGTTCATGAGGAACTCACTCTTGTGATCTTAAAAAGCTTACTGATGATAATGGTGATAACTGTGATGAAGTTAACAATGCCAAAACATAACTTTCCCACACTATATGCCACATTCCAAGAGACAAAGCAAAGTATTCTATTATGTAAACCCATTCATGATCCTAAAGTTTGCATAAAAAACTAGTTACATGAGCGCACCTGATCAGGAAGGTTTTACTAGGGCAGGTGGTTAAGGGTACTAATATATCATCAAAAGGGTTGAAGAGATCATCTCAAAAGAAAATATACAATACAATATCCAACAGCTTCAGCATGAATCCTTCCCATATAGTACAAAGTCATGTCAACTATCAACAAAATTGCTGCAACAGATTTTATTAATCATGTATTATTACCTTTACATAACTAACTTTATTCATAATTCTTCACCAATATTTTGCCTGTAAAACTATCTATCACATCCTAAGATTAACCCATTGGATCCAGATGATTATGAAATATGAGC
>NC_051406.1:24714804-24716214 GCF_015228065.2 Penaeus monodon
CCATTAAATGGTTAGGTAGCTCAGTCCTACAAATTACTATATTTCTAAATTCTCATGTGTGATGTCACCTCACTTTTGCCTGGCCTTCATCAACCATCACTTACTGAATGTGCCTGTTGCAGTTGTTGAGTCAGCCGTGCAATCTCCTCATTACATAAGGCTAACTCACTTTCCCGCAATCGCAGCTGTGTGCTCAGGTCACGGCCACAGTCATCCTATAAATATTTGTGGATATAAGACAATTTGAAAATATTTGGCAATTCTTATAAAAGACCATACAGGAAATCAGTTAACACTCCAACACATGACAGAACACAATACAAATAAATATCACAAGTACAAAATATTGAAATATACTTGAAATTGACGTGGTCTTCGACAAAGCATCAAAGAATGAGGTTTCCACTTGTTCACTTGTCCAGAAAATGTTTGATCTTTTTAGAGCCTAACTTTGACTGCCAAATACATCTTGTACAGTTTAAGGAGAGCCTATAATTCTGAACACTAACCTTTGCTTGCAGCTGTGACACCTGTGCAGTTAGATGGACTTTCAGCTGCTTGTTCCTTGCCTCCAACTCTAGCACATGCTTACTGGTGTCAGAAAGTTGCTTGCTCAGTGAGTCCACCTTCTCCTCCAGGGCAGCTGACTCCAGGCATTTAATAGAGTACTTCTGCGAGAGAGACAGGATTTCATGTCGAATATCTTCCATCTCTGCTTCATGTTCCTTGTGAATGGCACCAATGTCGTGTCCTGACTGCATCTTCCTAATGAACTCCTCCTTGAACTTGGCTATCTCTCTCTGCACCTCAGCCTCATGTGCTTTCCTCATAGCATCCAGGGCAGCCAGGGTAGCCTGTGTCTCTTCAGCCAGTGCTTGTTCCTTTTCTGCCTGTAATGCTGCCAGTTCCCTCCTGTGCTTCTCCTCCAATTCCGCTAACATGCGCTTGTGAGAGTTCTCCATAGCTCCCAGACCTTTCTCACACAGACCCTAAAGATACAATTACAGTAACAATGAGACATTTGCATATGTGTCTTTAAAATAAATATCTTATCTTCACACCAGTTCTAGACATGCTAATACATGTGTAGATTGGTCAGCATACACTTACCCTGAGATGCTCAATTTCCACTTGGTACCTCTGCCTGACTTTCTCCTCACACATGTCTGGCTGACTTCCAATGGACTCCTCATATTGCTGCTTAAGAGCAGAAATCTGGGCCTCATACCCTTCCTCCAGCAGGCACAGACGTCGTTTGAGTTCAGTTAATTCATCATCACTGTCCCGTGTTGGAGGTTCATGCCTTGACTGTTCCCGTAGCCTTGACAGTTCCTCCTCATGCTGGGACTGGAGAGCTGACATTGCTATTTTGTGGTCCTTTTCCAGAGCCTGAAACATATTTGATGGCAC
>NC_051406.1:24716673-24719122 GCF_015228065.2 Penaeus monodon
CTCATGGAAAAAAAGAAACAGACAATAACTAACCTTGAGAGTGTTGAGATACTCAATGCACTGTTTACATTCTGCTTCCCGCTCCTTCACACGCTTAGAATCCAAGTTCTTCTTCAGCTTAGCAACCTCTTGCCGCAGTTCTTCACACTGGCGGCATCCGTCTGCCATGCCAGTAATGTCTGAGGCTCTACGTGACCTTCGTGATGTCTCACTCTTTCTCTTGGCCTTGGGGGAAGGTGGCATCTTGGTGGGTGATGACGACTGAGAAAGACTAGGACTTAACTCATTATCGCCTTCCTTCCCAAAGTCTGTAGGCTGTGACTTGAGGGAAGATGGGCTGGCTTCTGGCCTGACCTGACTGGCTGCTTGGAGGACAAGCTTGGTCAGTTCAGAGTTCCCCTGAGCTGACATTTTGTTAAACAGGAAAGCAAATTCTGCCTGATCAAGTGCAGGCTGCACCAGACTCTCTAGGGAGGAATCACAACCACCCAGGAACATAAGGAGGTGAGCCTCACTGGCTACAACATCACTAGCAGAACCTATCATGTCCCGGTTTTCCTCCACTATGTTGAGATGTTCACAAGTGGATGTTGTTGTATCTCCTTCACTCTGCACCACTGCTAACTGACCATCAATGACTGCCTTTTGTGCCACAACTGCAGCAAACTCTGACAGTACCATATCCATGGTAGCTGTTACTGAATTGATAACTGCAGTGTCACCTGCTCTATACTGTGCCAGCACTGCCTCATACTTATTACTAAGAGTGAAAACAGCCTCTTCCATCTCTTGCCGCAGAGACTCATCAGCAGCTGTGTGGCAGCGTTCAAGTGTAGCAGCTGTGACCTGAGTCACTGCTTCAGGCGATGTCTCTGAAGGTGAGATAAGGTGACTGAGCCTCATGAGGGAATGTGCTGCCTCAATGTTAACCAACTCCTGGTTAACCAACTCCTGTGCCATCGACCAAACCTCTCGCATCCGCACCTCTTCCAGTAACACAGAATCATCGTGAGGAGGTCCTGATCCAGTCACAGTCTCCCTGGCCATCACCACAGCCACTTCATGAAGCTTGCCCTCTTTGTACTGTGTTACCAAGTTGGCCAATGACCTCTCACGTTCCAGGAGCCGACTCTGTAGGTCACGGCATGTCTCCCCCAGGATGGCAGGAGGAGTTGTGTTTGTCCCTCTACCTCCTCCAGGCTGGGGTCCAACACTCATTGCAATCTCTCCCTGGACAACAAGCTTTTCTGCCAGCAAACTTGTGTAGAAGTCAAGCGGTGCCATTGTCTCCATGTCAAAATCAGGATTGGTGAGTTTCTTCTCTAGGAATGATAACTTGCGGTGGGCCTCAATCAGCTCCTGCAGCTTGACTGATGCTTCATACATATGGGGCCTCTGGGCTGCCTGTACCACCTGTGAAACCTGTGTCATTACCAAAGTTTCATAGGCAAGTCGCTCTGCAAACAGTTTCAACTGCATGTCTCGGGTCCACTTTCCTGTTGCCTGCAGAAATGGAACACATATTAAAATCAAATTGTTTTCACAACCAGTTAGATACAAAGGGATATAAAGATAAAAACTTAATAAATATATTTATTTATGTGCTTAAAGAATTGTACATATATAGATAACCTATTTCTATTCATCTTTCTTCCTATGTGTTTTAATATATTTACCTTCAGATGGTCTCGACGGTTATTAAGATCCGTCAACTTGTCCCTGAGCATATCTTGTAAACGTAACACCAACGGACGCAACCGATCAGTTTGAGCCTGATCTGGTGGGGAATGGCGGAGCTGAGTCAAACGAACAGCAGTATTCAATCTCTGCAGGACAGATGAGATTCCTGGGGCCCCGCAAGAACATATACATTCCACTGACCCTGCCCAAGCCACACACTCTCCAAGCTGAAAGATTGGCATTTGTTAGTATAACATTACCAAAGTATATTGCTGCTTAAAAGTGAAACCATGAACTACTGATGAGGCTTTACAAATCTTCTTTGAACTTTATAAGAGACTTTAAAATAAAGAGTTGAATATTCCACTACTGTAAAATGTTCAATTACAGAACCTGGTATACTACACAGAATTTATCAATACTAATTACAACAGTTGTTAGCTTTGTAGCCTGAGCTAGCAAAAATAACTTCAAGGATATTTACTTGCAACTGCAAAGTAGACAGGACTTTCTCTAAAGCTGCTAATTTTTCTCGCAGTGATTTGGTCTCTGAATCAGATCGACTTATTTTAACAGTCTTCTCTGGAGTGGCTCTGGGTGACCGCAGCGTCTTGCGAGGAACTGAAGGTGATCGCATAGGAGATCTGAAAGCAATAATACAAACAGTCATTTACATGAAGAGAAAATTTCAATTCATAATTGAATCATAACAATCATTATAATAGGTAATTAAAACATTCTTTTCAGTCAAAAAAATTTCCAGAATTAT
>NC_051406.1:24719142-24722572 GCF_015228065.2 Penaeus monodon
TCCCAACAAGTTACCTCAGTGGTGAAACTGGATGCGTGGGAGACCTAGGTCGTGGCTCCTTCTTTGGAGTGTGTGAAGGTGTTGGGATGGCCTCTCCCGTGATGTTGGAAACCTATGCAATGTTTTAGAGTAACATATCCATATAAAGGGAAGTATATAACTGATTGTATTTTGTTCAAAAGAACTGATAACCCTGTATTCAAAGATAAAGCTTAGTAATAGAAATTATGATAGGGTATTGTAATACAAGAACCTCATGAGCTTGTTTGTTTTTAGTCATTCATTTTATTCTGGCAGCTTCTTGGGTTACATTATATTAGATAACCATTTAATATTAACAAACCAAACATAACCATACTCAAATTGGCCTACCTTTGACTCCAGAGCATTGAGGCGCACAATGGCTTTCATGGCCTCTGAACTCCCAGGACTGTCTAGAGATTTTCTACGCAGACGTGACGACTTGGTGGAATCATCAAAACTCTTTGATCTCTTTGGTACTTTGGTATCTTTCATCTCACCCTTTCCCTCTTTCACTTCTCCTTCCACCTACAGAAACACAGTTTTCAACTCTCTACACTTCTGATCTGATATGCTGTAAGTTCATAATTTTGCACAAGGTGTGACATTTCCCTTCACAATGCTAAGAACTTACCTCTGGAGAACAGCTGCCTTCCTCATTCTGAAGCAGCTGCTCAATCTTTGCTTCCAACTGAGACAACTTCAGCTCCATATCCTTTGAGAGAGTGAAAGACTCACGGCCCTTCAAACTCTGGGTCCGTCTGCGGTCACGGCTTTCTGCTCGGCTGATCTTCTGCTTCAAAAGGCGAACCTGAAAGTGGCCAAAATCAGTGAAATTCATAAGTAAATACAGAGTAAATAAGACATCTCTATATATAAACCTTTGGAAAGAAGTTGTCATAACTGATGGATGAGAGAAGAGAAACACTAATGAGGAATAACAAAAGAAATGAGAATATAATATATACCTGCTTCTCAGAGGCAGTCAGCTTGTTAGTCAGATCTTGTATCCTGCATGTCATGAGATTCAGCTGAGAATTGAAGTCGCCTTCACTTCCCTTCAGGTCCTGGCGTAGCTTGAGATTTGACAGCTCAATGTCATCATGCTGGTTCTGAATATCACGAATCTCCTTTTTCAGTGCCTTGATCTCATTCACAGCCTTCTCAAACCGAAGCTGAAGTTCAGTGAACTGATCTACTAACCTGCAGGAATATTTGAATACCATAAGGATTTTCACTTCCACATTCATTGTTTTAATACCTGCTTAGAAAACAACAATCATAATATTTTTTCCAAGCAAAAACGTAATGTAGATAAAGCTTAGAACACAGAGATGCTATGATGAAAAGCAAAACTTACTGCTCCTTATCAAGGTCCTCTGGATTTTGAGTGAGGTCAAAGTTTGTGAGGTCAGTGATGGACTCAATACGTGGAAGGTTCTTCCTTGAAGAAAATCTCTCACGACTGCTAGATATGGAGAGACTCGAAGATGCTCTCCTAGCCTTTAAAGCATGAAAAAAAGAACAGTAAAACAGGCCAATATATAAGATAATATACATATATACCGACAATGCCTACATTAAACAATAATGTATTTTAATCTACTGTTTATTTCAACTATTAAAGACCCTTCAAGAAAGCAAATCTTACAGTTTGGGCAATAAACATTGATTACATCCATGTTGTACTCATATATATATGAGAACATCATATTAGCTCAGTCATAAACATCTCAAATTAAACAATTCAACTCACCTGATCTTGCAAATCTCTCTCTAACTCACGGATTCTGCCACAGAGAGCTTCATTCTCCTCAATCCCTCTGTGCAAACGGTCTGCTGTATGGTCCAGCTCTTTCTGCGTTTCCTTGAGGGAGTCACGCAAGGTATCAACCTGTTGCATGAAAGAGACATGAATTTCATGAAGTTTCTGCAAAATTATTTTTTGTGACCTTGAAAAATATTTGTTCATACAGAAGACCTGGGTATGATGGCTTTGGTTGTGATGGTTGTAGATGTCATATTTTCATCATCAATAATATTTGATATATATATCATATATTTAGTGATTCAAAAGTCAGAATTTAGTTAATTAGAAACACTATCTTGTACACTTCCTTGTATTACGGTTCATAAAAGATGTAATACTGAACCACTTCCTTTCATCCCATACATATAATGAATGGCTCGTGCTATAACTTGCTCCACTATATGCGCAACTGAGTTAAAGAAGTTTATGAAAAAAATGAGAAGCAAAATACAAATAATTATAAAAGTTTTAAATTCAGTATATTAGTATACTGCTGATTTCACTGAGCACCATAAGCCCCACAACATCCAAACTCAATATGATTTCTTCACATTCCTCTGAAGAGCAATATGACAATTCTTACCAGAAAAGCTCCTAGCAGAGTCTCTTTTCCTGGCAAAATAAAATTAAACTGCTTTGTTTACCTGAAAAACCATTACCATAAGCTATTAAGTCTATAATCTACAAATCTTGTTAGAGAACCCAAATAGAACCTCATAAGGCCTTGTTGTTGTATATAACCTAATAATCCAAATTTTTTGTTAAAAAACAGACATATTAGGTCCTTGTGCAAATAATCTCAAAGACCCTCCTGCCCCTATGAAGAAACCAAGACAAGCAGCAAAACAGGAAATGAACAAACAGTACCACAATGATGGGGGGCTCAGAAGTGGTGGTGCCTTGGGAGTGAATGCCCGGGGCAAGGGAGGGGGTGCTGGAGCTCTCCCTTGCATGAGCCTCTTTCACCTGGCAACACCACCAATACCACATTATTTACAGTGTAGCTAACCATCCTCAGCAACATCTTTCATTGACATTCACATATGTGTGCTTGTTTGGTATATCTTTTGATGAACAACCAGATATACTAACTTGTCAGCAAGCCTTTACACAAGAATCAACTTGACAGGCTTTTGGTTTATCAAGCCTAATCAATTTTCACAATTAGGCTGCTATTAAGGTCCTAAAGTACCTTATATAATAAAACAAAACACTTACCTCATCTCTCTTTCGTTCAATTTCATCATTTTTGCCATCCAAGAGAGATCGAAGTTCCTTTACAAGATCCTTCCACTTATAGACTTCTGACTTCTCAGACTTCAGGTTTTCTCGCATCCGAGCCAACTCATTTGTTAGGTGCTCGATCTGTTGGAGAACATCACTACATGTCAAACATAGAGGACTAAGTAAAATCTCTCTTTGAGTAATGCATGTTTCTTCATTTCTTTCAGATGTAAACATACATTATTTGCTATTTAATTTACATTGTAATATATAAATTAACACATTTACTTTAAAATAGTAGCATACTCTCTTATACCTTTCTTAGTTACAAGACTAACGTCTTTTTCTGTCATCACAATACATTCTCTTTTTTGT
>NC_051406.1:24722609-24722781 GCF_015228065.2 Penaeus monodon
ATGGCCCACCTGGGTTGTAAGCTCCTGGTTTTCCCTCTTGAGGCCGGCCATCTCCATTGCCCCAGGTATCCTCGTGGGGGCGTTGGCACCACTTGCTCTCTCGCATTCCAGTTCTGTTACCAGGCCCTGAATACGGTTCTCTGCCTCTTGGAGTGACCTAGAAATGATGGAT
>NC_051406.1:24722805-24723810 GCF_015228065.2 Penaeus monodon
ATCCACTATACTAAATACATTTTTTCTTACATATAATATACATTACACCTGAAGAAAAAACAACATTAACAAATGAACTATTGCTATCATTTTTTCTGCCTGTATGCATAAGAGGTATGACCAAACAAGCACTAAAACCAAACAACAAATCAAAGCCTACTAAGCCTGTGTATCTTCTCCTAGACATCCTTCTATACCTTACCTGGTAAGTGTGCGGACAGACTCATCATGGCGACTGGCTTGAGCAGAAGTCACCTCTTTGTACTTTAGTTGCCACTCCTCACGCTCCCTCAGGAGTCTACGGTTATGTTGTGAGGCAAGGGGAAATGACAAGAATGGTGGTGGTTGTAGTGGGGTCACAGGCAGGCAGTAACAGCAGCCATGGAATCCGAGTGTGGTTGTTAGGGTACAAAAAGGGGCAAATTGTTAGCAATTCATTTCATGCAAGCTGCTGTACTCACACTATGAGTGCTGATTAATAATGTCCATGGAGAGTTTCTTGGCTACACTAAAAACTACTTCTTTATCTTTATCACTGAGGGTTTCTAATACAACATAAAACATTCAAAGCTCAAAGTAAGGACATAGCTACACTATCTTGCTTTCAAATTCATATCACTTGCTGTACAAAAAAGGCAAAATGTTTAATAATTTTCAGTATATTCTTGCCATCTTTCATGAAACAAACTATAAACTAAAAGTTACCTAAATAAATCTAAATCATATTAATATTAAACAATACAAACTGATAAAACACTGCACAATCTCACAAAAAGAGAAATGAAAAAGGAAGACTAAAAATATAGAGGAAACATGAAATAATATGTCTTCTTTACACAGACAAGTCTACAAACTTATTCAAGCATCAGGTCCCCCTCCTTCCCAATCCACACTTTAGGTGATAAAAAAAAATTGCTCACTTTTTCTCCAAGAGATCATAACGGTGTTTCCAGTCTACTACCCCGGACTGGCACGACAGCTGCTCCTGCAACTCTGAGTACCTGG
>NC_051406.1:24723860-24724262 GCF_015228065.2 Penaeus monodon
AGAAACACAAGTAAACAAAGAAACAGAAATTGTCAGTGGAGGGTGTGAAACAGCTAAACTAATTGCAGTTTAAACAAGCAATAGATTAACCAGTTTTGTACTGATAATAAGTAACTAATTGCATGCAATATAACAACAAACAAAACAGTTAACACTAAAACATCAAAGCAGAGAGTCTTTAAATATATGAAAACAAAAAATCTGAAAACAAGTATCAAAACAAAAAGCAAACAATAAAGCAGACAAAAAACATGTTCACTTAACCTCCTTTAACAAACTTAAATGAAAAAGGATTGATGCATGCTCAGTCACAATGGAATATCAGAGTAACAACACAACAATTTTGCATCTCATACACACACATTTACACACTAGCAAGGGCTCAGTCCCACTGCCACTCTA
>NC_051406.1:24724422-24724674 GCF_015228065.2 Penaeus monodon
AACTACTCCTCAACCCAGAAAATTCTTCCCACACACAATTAAGCCACAGCCAAGGGTGGGAATCCCACATACTCCATACCACCATTGAGCCTTATGGGCTCCCCAGCTGATGCATTATCTCACTAGCAATGGGATTAAGAGAACCACACTGAGGCAACAATAATGGCAGCTGAATTACAGTCTTCTCTTATGATTCTTGTGGTAACATCAGGCAGGAGTCAGTGAATGACTTTGTCTAGCTATATGTCTCCA
>NC_051406.1:24725893-24725957 GCF_015228065.2 Penaeus monodon
TTTCATTTTCACTCCCATCTCCATTCCCTTACACAATGCGTTTTGCTAGTTTTGGAGCACAGGT
>NC_051406.1:24726230-24726606 GCF_015228065.2 Penaeus monodon
TTTTTCCGTAGCTCATTTAGTTGGTTGGCACAAGATGCTTTCTCTGAGAGGTCATGCTCTTGCTCCTCGACCCGATCAAGCAACTCCTTGACCTGCATCAGATGACATGCTTCAGGAAAAACTTGCAGTAATGAACAATAATCTTATAATTGAATTTTAATTGTAATTAAAAGTATTCAATTTTGGTGACTAGTCAGTGATAACAAAATTTTGATATTTATAATACCACATTCTAGGCTACAGTACTGTAATTATGATTCAAAGGGCATATAACAACACATTCTAGGCTACAGCACTATAATGATGATTCAAAAAGTTTTGCTGTAATTTGTAACAAGCACTGCATCAAATCAATTCTAGAGTTGATACATACTTT
>NC_051406.1:24726658-24728864 GCF_015228065.2 Penaeus monodon
CCAAATATCAAATGGATGCCTGGTAAACAGCTTTTGAGTCACCTTTTAACTAGAAGTTTAAATCTTGTTGGAAAAGAGAAAGCAGTGAGACATAAAGACCCACTGAGAAACCTTGGTCACACCTCCCATGCTTGGTTGCAAAAGAGAACCCGAGAAAAATGAAACACTCCCTTAATTTCAGAATAATGTAGAAGTTTTCATCATAAGTAAAATAAACCTAAGGGTTTAGATTAAAAAAAAAAGAAAGGGGAAGAAAACCCTCCATGCTAATTGTGAAATGCCAGCTTTCTCTATGTTGACTAAGTTGCACCTGAGACAAGACCATATATTACTTCTCTTTTTGAAAAAATTCATGTATCAGTATAAAACTGCACTCACCATCGTTAACAAGATAATCTCACTGAAGAGGAAGGAATAAATGCAATGATAAACCTTATGCAGAACTTAAATCTTGAAACATAGCTCTCAGAATAATTCAATTTCCATCTGTGATTACTCTTATTAGTATTTTCATACATCTACATGCAAAAGTAGCAAACATTATGATAAATTTACATAAAACAAAAACACAGTTAAGTCTGAATCTAAACATGTGGTTAATTTCTACTTAACAATTACAAAGATATATGCTAAGATATCTACAAGAATATGATAATATTTACATGAACCCTGTAAACTCCATTATTTCGCTCTTTTGCTCTTTCGATTAACTCCCAAACAATCATTAGCACTTCTCCAGATAAACTTTGTGGCTCTGAATTCCAACAGCATTTACCTGGTTCTCCAGACTGGCCACCCTATGCCGCAGGCTCTGGGCATCTGAGCTCATCTCTTCCTTGTCTCGCCTCAGCTTATCAACCTCACGCTCGGACCTGTCCAAGTCACCTTCGCATACCTCCAATTTTTTGCGGAGTCGTGTGAGGTCGGCCGTGAGGGAGGCTATGGTGTTGCGAGAGTCAGCCAAACTTAGCTCGAGCTTGGCTCTTGATCTAATGGGGGGGGACTGCAAGGGAAGAGACACCGGTACTTCTGCTGTTCCCCACTATAGTATTTGAGCCGGATGATCCAAATGGTTTTCCTTTATGTTCCCTTCCTTTTTATTTCTCATCATTAACCAAAAAAAAAAAAAAAATTGTTCCAAACAATTTCTGTCTCAGTTTTTCCTTATTGAATTTACTACATATTCCACATACCATAGTATTCATAACTAATTCATGTGAAAATTTTTAAAAACTAGTACATACTAAAAATTCAGCAAATTTCTGTTAGTATTTCATAATGCTAGCACTTTGGTTTGTTAGTTCATACTAAGTATGAGATATCTACTTCATTTAATCAATATAATAAGTCACTGTATCAAGAAACCTATGTCAATGCAGATTTGTAATCTGTATGGTTAGTCATGTGTAACTCTGTCATTCTCTTATGTCTGTTAAGAATCCATTATAAAATCCGTCTGATCAGAAGTGTCTGCCACTGTTCAATCTTGTCACTACTATGCCACTCTTTGTACGTAGCCTGAAGTGTGTCTACATCCTCTACACCCTTCAACCATAACAAGTTTTCTTACTAAAATACAGTCACTACTCTTAGTCATCCAACTTTCACTTTACACAGAGTTTTCTTCAGTGAAACTATCTAGCAAAGCTTTCTTCAAGGTTGGCCTCCACAGTGGCTGCTCAACCACATGCAAGACAGAGTATCTGAAGGTGGAAAAGAGGACTCAACCTGCTCCCGTAACACAGAGAATGGGAAGGAAGTTTTAAATATGTCAAACAAGGAAAGATGTTGTATGTGAAGTTGTTTTTTTTTCCATTATTTTTGGAGAACCATGTTCTCAGGGCCCAAGCTAGTCTGTACCTATTCTTTTTTACATTGATTCTGTTTATCTTATATTGATTTTAAAATATGATCTTCCCTTTTTGTACATACAAATGGTAAAGACAATTAAAGGTGACAAACCACAATTACACCAATTATAACTACTAGGAAAAACCTAAATTAATCACATTCGAGCAAGGACCTGCGGTTCAACCAAAAAATATCTTGACATAGAAACTTCAATCCAACAAGGAAGTAATACAAAAATGATAGTTGATAAAAAAGGTAAAAAATAAAATTAATAATAATAATAGTAATAACTTAAATCATCAAAGAAATAAAAAAACAGCAATGCAAAAAAAGCTAATTGAAAAAAAAGAAAAAC
>NC_051406.1:24729227-24729663 GCF_015228065.2 Penaeus monodon
CCTATTACATATCATTTATGTAATAAAGAGCATGGTGTCCCTGACTTAACAGAGGGTAATATGGATGTTTGTGATTGCAGCAATATCTGTGAAGACCCCTGTGGTCCACCAATAGTTCATTCAAGCCTCAAGAACTGTTACAGAATCATGCAGTGTGCATGCTGGTCTCCATTTTCTGCCTGACAAGTGCCCAGAAAAGAGAAAAAAGATATGTGTCTAGAAGAAGGATCCGATTGCGGAGTGAGGTCAAGCGCATTCCTTGGAAAAGATTTCATGAAAGCAGCAAGAAGAGCCTAGGTTCTCTGTATCTAAATCTATCGTGTTATTTGGTGGTGTCCAAGTGCCGAGTTCTGTACACTCTCCACCAGCAGCAGGTCTAGCACCCGGGAACAGGACGGGACGTGTCTGGTACCTGGTGGAACAAGTCTAGCTCTGA
>NC_051406.1:24729691-24733805 GCF_015228065.2 Penaeus monodon
GCCCCAGTGGCCGTGTTGGACGGGGAAGCTCTACCACCGTTCCGCAGACGGGTCTTCAGGCCAGAGTTCTCTTTGTGGAGCTCCAGGTAGTCGGCCTGGTTGGTGCATCACGGTAACAAGCTTCAGTCATCCCTACTCTTACAGCATCAATGATGATCTGCTTTCCCTGTGCTCCTATTTATATCTCAGCACAAGGACCTCATTCACACTTGCCAGTCAAAATCAAAGAATCACATGCATTTCAACATCATTTCACTGGTCAGAACCCAAGTCTTGGATTGAGTCTTAAGTACTAATGATATATAGAGTAAATGTACTCTTCAGTGACTTTTCTATGATAAAACCAATCATGCCCTACTTTACTAGCATCCAAACTAGTTGCAGTATGTATTACGACTTCTCTTCATGGTGCAATCTGTCATTCAGCTGATCTTCCATAACAATTTCATAGTCTTCTCTTCCATCCTTGTCGATCATTCAATCTACCTGTCATCAGAAGTATGATCATTCCCTACTCTGTCATGTCATGTCCATGGCTGAAGAACCCTCCACACATCCTATCTTTGCATTTCCAACTAAGTCTGTAAGCTATCACTATGACACTCGGTCTTGCTATTATTCCACTACATATTAAGTTTTAAGCTCACTTAAGTCATCTGTTTTCAACTCTCTTCTGCCTTTCAGTTCTCTATCCATTTAATTATTCCTTGATCTCCCTCATTTAATTATGCTTCATATTTTCTATCATCCCACGGGAGCCCACAATGCTTTCCTCACAAAAGAGGCTCCATGACATATTTCCTACTCCTTTTCTTTCCTCTAGATGCAGTGGTTCCACCTCCCTTTTTCCCTCATTTCTCATCTAAGTGCACTTCCTTGGTTTGATTGTCAGCATCCAGTCACAGAGGTCAACCAAAAACTTCATATTCATGTTAATGTAACATAAAAGCATAACATAGCACACATTCTCTTCTTAAATAATTTGTTTAACATACAATTTTAAACAAAAAATTTAGATTCAAAACAACATCCTGCATTTATATCCTTTACGTTTAAGGAGAATATGAATTATTTCATTCAATATTTATATTAGAGTGTAAAGAAACTGAAGCTACATATGACAGGGACAGAAACAGCCACAGCAAGCATTGACACAATGGACATGTAACCTTGAGCTCACACTGACCAAGTAAAGTAACTACACACATATACTACTGGTGAGACTAAAGTACTAAATACTAGCCCACATACGAAAAAATTACAAAAGAGATTTAAATAGCAGCAAATGCTTGTAAATTTTATCAATATATAACAAGTTTTATGTCAAGGAATCTATGCTATCCATTTTAATACTCACCCTTGACACAGGGATGACCAGCAGTGAAGATTGAGTCACATGAAAAAGGAGAAAGTTGTAGCCACTTACCTGAGTCTGTTCTAGCTTGGCTTTAAGGCTCTCCACCTGCGTTTCCAAAAGATCCACCAAGAGAGCATCACCTGAGCCAGTAAGGGTTGTGGCACTGCTGTCCTATGAACATTGAGATACAAATTACAGTCTTAAGAATGTAAGTCAAATGCAAATCAAATAAAAACAATCTTTGCTTTGCCACTTTTCCTAAAAATGAGCATAAATGATAAACACATCTTAGCTGATGTACCTTTTCTGGCCTGTGCTGTGCATCAAGATCTGAGATGGAGTGAAGAGATCCCGATTCCGAGTAGCAGGATGTTAGAACTTCATCTTTGCTAATGCTTGGGAAGTCATCGCGTGTGTTTCTGCGTGACGTTGGTGGGGAGGACCTTGATCTCTTGCTTGACCTTGTTCTTGAGTTGGAGCGTGATCGGGCTCGTTCTATTGTGAGTTGGGACAGAGAAATTAGTTATGATTATTAAAATATTAGCTCTATGTAGGTCAAATACTGAATTATAGCACTCACTACTTGTCTATAAAAATAATGTTATATAGTTTAGTTAGCATCTATTGGATTTTATATGAAATTTTCTATTAACATAAAATTCACAGGTTCTTAAAGCTTGTAAATGAAATACTGTTTAGTAATCAATATTCAATTAACTTTCTTATAAAACTGACAGAAATGCAATCATACTCAAAAAGTTAGATACTTCCTCCTAAGATTGCATTTCATCAGCACAGAGTACTAAAATGGGATAAAATTACAGTCAAATGCCTTCATACAAAGCTGCTATGATTAAATCATTATCATGTCTATCATAGTGAGCAACATAAAGCCATAATATAAAGACAGATGAATCAATATGATTTTCTAAACGTGAGTGCTTGTAATGAAAACTGATATGAGAACAAATGCACAAACTAAACAAAATAAGTGCAGTAGGAAAGGAAATAAAAAAACAAGCTTTTACTCAAAGACACAACACCCCTTTTAGGTGGAAGTATTCATTTTCTTTTTGTTTTACTTCATTTCCTAGGCTACAGCTGCAACTATTTTTTCAAATGAGGAAAATGGATGCAAAAAAATTAACTCCAGATAATAAACTGTCTTGTTAGGGCTCTCAGCTGTACAAACTGACTTAAGATACAGTGTTGTTATGTGCATTTATGTCAGAAAGTGATAACTCTCTTTTTTTACTTTAATAATTTTTCCCTACATGCCCCTTATGTACAAGGACCTTCACTCAATGTATAATTTCCTAAATACACATCTCACCCCTAAGTGTGCTTACCCCCAAACACTGAATGTGCCTTAGATAGCCTTGGTATTAGGTACCTATTCTATTCTTTGTTTCAGTCTTTTAAAAATCTGCTTCTATGAAAAAAATTCTTTGAACTCTGAAGAAAGAAATAGAAAGAGAAATAACAAGTAAAAAAAATAAACCTATTCACCTTAAAAGTTCTAAAATATATATTACATTTAGGTCATCTGAATCTGTATACAGTTCCTCTATTCCTCATCTTAGACAGGATGATTGCCTTTCCTTTTCACCATTATGGACCCAAGAGAGAGTTATCACTTCTTATTTTATGTGCCACACAAAGACCAGCAGGCAACCACCACTGCGCACGAATAACATTTTCCTTTTCCTCACCGCACTTAAAGTTATCCTCCTTGTTCTGGATACGAATCCCACCTGATGTTTCCGATGCAGTCCTATACTCATCATCTGATGAAAACACATAGCGACTGTTGGCGGAGGAGATGGAGTCGTTGTGAATATCGTTTCCCTGGTCGCGTTCCGCTGCCATGCTCTCAAAAGTCGAACTGGTAAAAATAGCAGCCAATATGTAGCGAAAGTAACTAAACAATATAAAGAATTTCCTATATAAGATTGCAACTGCTAACAGGTCCTTGATAATTAAATCTTAAGTCTATAAATCTATTATCCTAAAACACCTTCATAAACCAAATATCCAAGCAACTGAGAAAATTGCTGGTTATTTCAAAAAGTTCGAATAAATCAGGCCACACAATTACATAAATCATTAATATACGAGTGTCAGCCTTACCTCTGTGAATTATGCCTGTCCCTTTTCGCTACAATCTCCCTTTCAATCTGTTCTCCGAGGGTCAGCGGTCGATCCTTGGATTCCTTGAGGTTGGCAGCATTTCTTAAAGCTTGGACCCAGTTCCCTCTGATGCCTGATGTTACAGCTGAGAAGACGTACTTCTTCTCCTCCCAAGTCTGGGTAGTAAATGTAAACAAAAAAATCATATTATATGTGACAAGAGGGATGATATTCATTTAAAGGATTAATAACCTTTGAATTTATTTTATATTGATCAGAAATATAATCAAACTAAACCATTATTTGCATATCATTGTATTCAAGCCAACACACATTTTTCTTTCCATCAGAATAGATTCACCTACCAATATCATGAAGCCATAATTTCTGGCAACATCACACTCTTCAATGGACTTTGCAACACTGAGGTCGATAATGCCATCTAAGATGCCGTTGTCCTCTGCTGTGGGGTCTCGGTAGAACATGAGGCCCGTTCCTCGTAGGACAAACCAATACTTAATCCAGTCCTTTAGGAAACAAGATGGAATAATTAAGAATTTTAATTGTAATTGATAATGGCAGGGAATATTACACTCTGGAATATTCTAGATATGAGTTTAAACATCA
>NC_051406.1:24734325-24736412 GCF_015228065.2 Penaeus monodon
ATCAACAGATCTGAATAACTTACATGGTTTAGCGACTGCTTCATGAGCCAGCCCTTTTTTATATAAAGCAGGTCCTCTGCAGGAAGGTCAACTCGCTGTAGGTCTGGATTGACAGTGTAGGGAGGAGAAACTTCCAGACCACACCCATCTGGGTCACCACGTACTTGCTGGAAACAAAAAACAAAAAAACTATGTAGATACACCTACATTTGATATTTTAATGCTTTACATACTATAGATATCTACTAACAATTATGAAGTTATATATCACGACTTTCCCAAAGAGTAGCTTTTCATACATGGTCTGGATGCGAGGGCTCAGCTGTTTCCTCTGATGATGTCTTGGAGACCTCAGCAGCAGCATCTGTCTCATCTTGAGCATCTCTTTCACGGGTCGGCTTCACATCACCCAGACCAGACTGCTTGTAGAAACAATCATTAAAGCAAACAATTATCATTCCAAAATTTTTACAATAAAAAAATAAACAGATTGAGGATTTCTGGTAAGAAACATTCTAGACTGATAGTCTCATAAATATTTTATCCTTAAATTTTCTCTCTAGAAATATGTCATTCATCATAAGTTCCTTTTCTGTGAAAAGCATGCAAAGCTGAAATATTTTTAGAAAATCAAATATGAATATAGTGACAAGTGATGTAGTATCTTCCATGTATGTCAAGGATAAGATCTCTCTATTTCTTTCCTTCAGTAAACTCTATACTCTTTTAAAATTACCACATTCATATTCTACCTACCTTGCTGCTTAGGTATGACAATGAGGAACTCCCTCTCAATCGTGTTATTGAGTCAGCAATGTCTTTCAATTTTTCTTCACGCTTTGATTCTTCTAAGTCTGAGAGTAGAAGTTGTCTTGTAACTTCACCTGAATATCGAAGATGAATTAATTTACCAAAAGAATTATACATATATATTGCACATTTATAATAATCATAAAATATTTGGTTATTTCCAGTTTGAAGGCCACTGCAGCTACCAATATATATCCCACCTGTGGAAATAAAAGTAATTTGAAACTACACACTCTTGCTGTTATATTACAGATGTTTTTTCTTTGCTGAATACAAATGTATGCAATATAATCTTATCATCTATTAATGTATTATTACTGTACTAGATAATTTGATAAATTATCCATATATGCAGTAAACAACTACTGATTAGCATTAGTATTTCAAAACTATTTTTATAGTTACATGCTAGCACTAGCACTTTTAGAATATCAGATAGCAGTGAATTTTACCAGTGTCTTTGTCTTACAGTCAGTGCTATATAGGATCAAGATATAATGTATAATCTAACTCATTAACCAATCAATTAAATTTAATATAAGTATGAAAATATGACATTACAAATCAATAAAAAAAATATGAAGGTTGATTATGTACCTTCCTATGCAAAATAACTGCACCTATATGATGCAAGATTAAAAAATATCTAAGCAATCACATAAAGCAGATTCATAATGAACATAACTTCTCCCAACTACAGTGGCATTACTAATTTTCTTTCTTGCAGGTCATGTTATCAAAATATGTAAGAATCTACATCTGTCCTGAGAAACATCTTATATGTTCAAAAATTGCCAAAAGTGAACATGCCAACATGCACAACACATCAAATACAAGAAAATACATAATGAATAAGAGCATCACATTAATAAAAACAATTTCAACACACAATAACATACAAGAACAAAAAAATGGAAATATTAATAACACAGCCGTAACACAAAGCATCATGCAAGTGGTTAAAGCATGGAGTGCACACAGTTGAAATATTAAATGTGACACTATACACATTTTAAAAATTTTACATCTACAAACACAGTTATTACAAGACATTAAAACTAGTACAAAATAGTGAAAACACACATAACATATACATTAGTATAAACACAAATTACTGTACCTCACTTCTTAATGTACAAAGTACATCTTTTACCCCATAATAATCTAGACATTTATTTAATTCGTGGCCAATGATCTGCCTGCTCTTTCTGAGTAATAATGAAATATGACAAAAAGGTTAATGAGAAACATAAGTCCATAAACACATACTCACAAGG
>NC_051406.1:24736468-24737000 GCF_015228065.2 Penaeus monodon
AAGCACACACACAAATACCTGCACACCTGCAGTCTCACCCGCACACAGGCAATCAAAATCAGGCATGCAGCCAAAGAGTCACTCAGGTATGCACATATACTGTACATATGTATACTCTTACTCTAATTATTCATTTATATTACTAATTATGTTTGGATCTCTTTTTTATTTTGGAAAAAAATTATTACCCCATATATTCTCAATATCTCTGAATCTGACTTATAAAAGTGATTAACAACAAGAACTAGTTTAATAAATCTATGCCAGTTCCAATTTGAAATTTCAATTTCAGTTCATGAATGGCAGTTATGAAATTAACAAGAACAGAAAACATTATCAATATAATTCATAGAGAGCTATATTCTGTTAACTGAAGAAATAACAATGTCTGAGAACAAGTGAACCTGAACTAAGTGAGGACAAAGTGGGTTAGTCATGCACACACACACACCTGGCTTGTCGGGCGCCGTGCGAGCGTGGGGTCTAGTAGGAACATGCACGCCTGAATCAAGGCTCCGAAATGATGGGGTTC
>NC_051406.1:24737168-24737882 GCF_015228065.2 Penaeus monodon
TAGTGGCCCTTCGGACAGTGCGAGGCTCAGGGGAGGAAATAGCATCAACAACAGCTGAATGAGCAGGGGAGAATGTGGAGTGAGAGCCCTCCGGGGTAGAGTAAGCAGAAGTGGCAATGCTGCCCGTGGAAGAGTAGAGGGAGGCTGTGGTGTGTCCAGTGGTGGCTGTGGACCCATGCCTCAGGGGAGACACTGACGACGGCAGGTTAGCAGGAAACATTGCTGTGACTTCTGACTTACTCCTAGGCTGTGTGAGGCCTCGGACTTCCCGCTTTATTGCACGCCGCGTGCGAAACTTGTGACTCAACTTGTCCTGTGTAGGTGGAGACTCTGAGGTGGGTGGGTTGTCTGTGTAGTCTGGAAGAAGGATAAAGAGTCAGTACATATAGTCTGACCTCAAAACAAAACAATAAAAACAAATTAGCATTCCTAACAAACTTTCTTACATAGGGAATAATAATGGCACAATGGATTTCCAATTAAAATCACCCACCTACAGCAACAACAAAAAATCGTTACACCAAAGCCAACAATGATCTGAACAATGGCAGAGAAGGGAAAAAAAGCATCAGGAGCATGAGCATTGCCAGCAGCATCAGCCCACACAGAGCAGTAGGCCCTACCTTCAGCATATGGAGGTGTGTTCTCTTTGTGCTCATCCCTCAGGATCCTGGTAGGGGGAGGGAGGGAGGACAGAGGGGTGGAGTGATACAG
>NC_051406.1:24737931-24738181 GCF_015228065.2 Penaeus monodon
CCAGAAGCAGAGGAGTCCTTGGTAGGGAAGACGTCCTCCTCCATGTCTAGTGCAGGGGCAGAGGGAGGGCGGCTCCCCAGGGGGTCTGTGGTGCAGCTGAGGAACCTGACCCGTTGTCCTATTGGCGTCTCAAAGGTGGTGGGGGCTGCAGGGGGCAAGCAGGTCCAGGGGTCAAGCAGGGGTCACAAATAAATTAGTAAAACAAAAAAGTATCTCAAGTGCTACATTTGCATTACATATCTACTATTGC
>NC_051406.1:24738198-24738961 GCF_015228065.2 Penaeus monodon
GCTAGAGAATAATCAATTCAGCAGTTGCATGACAAACTACAACAGCCACAAAAGTCTAGCATCTTAAGAACACGGAATTAGCAGAAATGATCCACATACTTCTACAAAATATTTTCAACATCAAAAAAGTTGCTTTTACTCAATAAACAAGGAATAATAAATATAATTGCAACAATCAGTTTTGTAAAACGAGGTATATCCAAAGGTGTAATGATACACATGAAAGTGCATGCTATTGTCTATGTGCATATATAAAGACACACATACACATAAGTCTTCTATATATATGTAAACATGGAAATCTGAAAGACATTTTTATTTGTTTAACCATATCTATTTAAGTATCTGTCAAGCTAAAATGTAAAAAACATTTGCACAGTCCCTTCAAATGTTTTAGCATGGACAGTAATCAAACTTAACACTTTGGACAAACTCATGTCAAGAATAAAATTTTTACTCATTCATCCAGCAAGACCATTTAAACCCATCTCCCTGCCTCTCCTTACCAAGTGAAGGTGATGGAGAATGAGACACCATATTCTGTTTTAAGACTGTTGTTGTCTTGATCCCCGGGAACGTTGCATTGCGTTTGTGCCGACCTTGTTGCTGTGGGATTGGAAGGGTTTGTTATCTACTATACCAAAATATGTACTTGGTTAAGGTATATAAAGCAAGCTCAAAAACATGTATATGAGGTGAGACATGGAAAACCCTCAATATATAATAGAAATACACAAACATGACTATATCTAAAGAACAATTG
>NC_051406.1:24739201-24740579 GCF_015228065.2 Penaeus monodon
ATGAACATACTCTCAATTATAATGGAAATCTACTGACAGTAATTCCAACCTTTTGCGATCTCGGGAAAACTGAGAGGACATCCATCCACCACCTGGACTCCTCGCGACAGGTGCCCTTAATAAAAGTTACTCTGTCAGGTGCTGTGATTGCAAGACTGAACTGATTGCCAGTAACATCCTCTGCCTGGGATACTTCCAGCACCCGGTTCATGTCTACCACACCTTGAGGGATGGTTGCCGGCTGAAAATAAATAGACAGGTATTTATAGAAGATAAGTTTTGCTGCATATTATGCAATAAAATAAGGTTTATCTTATTACACTTTCTGGAGGATTTTTGAGACCTAAAATGCTTTTTAGCTTTCCTAGAATAATAATCAATTTTCCTAGAATAATAATCAACTTTCTGAGACCTAAAATGCTCTTTAGCTTTCCTAGAATAATAATCAATTTTCACTGTTTTGCTTAATACCATTAAGAGATCAGCATGACTACAATATCATACAATTATCATAATAAATTGTTTGTGTTATACCATTATCTGCAATCATCTTGATTTGTATAAAGTACAGTAATAAAATAGACCTAAGCAATGAAAGTGGCCAGATGAAACATTAAAAAGTAATAAAAAACATATAGTACAGCTTTCTACATATAGGACATTATTCCCGGCAACATTAGGATATCTGATAGCAGGCCACTAGCACTTGGAAACTGTGCCAACTGGCCTTTCAAGAGATATTGTACTAATCTACTTCACTGATGACCCCTTAAAAAAAATTCAAGCTGGTCACATTTTGGTGTTACATTTAAACCCCTCCTAAGAGAAACCCTGTATTGTAAATATCAATGTATACTGAAACAAGAAAAGTAAAGACATTACTTTAAAACACTTCAAGATATATTATGTGTCAAATCTGATTTGTAATTGTGAAAAAATTGAAGCCAAATAAATGAAAAAGAAACAGCACTGTCAGAGATAGAAAGAACCTGCATAAACACAAAAAAGCATAAGCCTATACCATAAAATTAAGCAAACTAAATGGAAAAACTGGAGATATAAAAAAGTGCCCCAGAATAACACCTCTTCTCAAACAGCACCAAATCACACGCACAAAAAAGAGAAAGTAACTCACATGGTCGTCAACGGAATAGGTGAGTTCCCCATCATCGTAGAGGACAAACCAACGCCGCTGCCATCGCTGCAGAAGAAGAGGAGTATGAGATTGAGAGGCACGTGTGTTCACGGAGATAAAACTAGTTTAACTAGGACAGTAGATTTCTGGGGGTTACGTTGCAGTAAATAGTTATTAGTAATAAATAAGGATACTGTCATTAAGTATATCCAATATAAAGTTTTACATAGTAGTGTTGGTGGT
>NC_051406.1:24740902-24741164 GCF_015228065.2 Penaeus monodon
AAGCTTGTGATACTCTTATTCATTATGCATTTCCCATTTAAATTTTTATTTATGTAATATTATCATCCAAATAAAGCAAATCTGACCTTTCAAAGTGCACCAATTAACTATGAAACAAAAAATTCATCTTGATGGATATCCGAATAAATTCCGGAATAAACAGTGAAATATTCTTCAAGTCACGCCAGAAATGGTGAGGTTGATTTTTTAAAAACAATAATATAAAAATAGATAAACAACATGTATAAATTAATAAAATAAA
>NC_051406.1:24741535-24741761 GCF_015228065.2 Penaeus monodon
AGTGAGGCAACGCACGCGCGGCGGTTACTGTGTTACCTCAAGTGGTGGGTAACCGCACACCTCTGAGTGCGTGCACTCACCCTCAAGGGTCAGCACTCACCTTCAAGTGGGAGCTCTCACACTCAGAGGTAACGCAAACCCAAAGGTGTAATCCCTACCGCCATACCCTAGACGAGGTGGCCCGGTTGTGGGGCTGCAGGTGTGGGATGTGGGGGGGGGGGGGGGG
>NC_051406.1:24742067-24742147 GCF_015228065.2 Penaeus monodon
ACTAGAACCGCCCCCTGGACACGCCCTTTGTCCTATCCATCAGGGCAGATTCCCAAACCCCATGAGAGCAGCACAGAAGG
>NC_051406.1:24742169-24742437 GCF_015228065.2 Penaeus monodon
ATACAAGCAGTTAATACCGGTGTTGTGGCGATAGAAAGTCAAGGCGGCATATGACACACTTCTCCTCCACAGCAAGATCCATTCACTCCGGCCATCCTCCGCGCCACACCTGTCACTCGCCTCCTTCCCAGACGCACCATTCCCCGACAGGTGCTTCTACCTGGCTCTCCCAGAGGCCGGTCCTCTGTATTATCCCTCACACCCGCCTTTTACGCTGCTATTGTAAATATCGCCTTCTCCAACACCTGTAAGGTGCGACTCCAAAGGC
>NC_051406.1:24742470-24743609 GCF_015228065.2 Penaeus monodon
TTTTATCCATATTTACAACAAATTTGTTCAAGGCACCAATAAAAAAAAATCCCCACAAAAAAATTCATCCCAGCCAAGAGCGAGCTCTATTCTTGCTAAAGAAAAACAGGTGTACATTGCTTCTCCCCCCCCCCCATCTAAAGCAAGCAGGCAATAAACACCTGCTCGGGCGCAGGTGCATGTGTTCAGCACCCGCAAATGAACATGATTTCATCTAATGAGACATAGTTGCAAGAGCGCAGGTGTTCAGAGATCAGACCAGCAAATGGTCTGAGTGTAAATATCTGTTTTTGCAGCGAGCAAAAAAAGGGTTGGAACCCACAGCTAACATTTTTCTTTCTTCCGACTGAAAAGCATATTGAGACAAGCGTTTACATCTCATGCGTTATCCTCACTCTTATATTAATTTGCACACACACCTTCCACACACACAGAGTGATTCGGCATTAGCTTTTAGTTATTTACAACGCAGGAGGGCCCTGACGAAAGTGGTAGGCACTGAATCAAGTGTAATTACATCTAACATCAACAATCGGTCCTAAATATAAAACCGGGAAATCGTTAAACATTAAAAAAATAATAAAAGCATGTAACAATAGTAATCAAAAGTTCTTTTGATTATAAGACTTCCATTAGGCATTATACTTGAGTACCAACACGTTACGCCAACCTTCCCAAGGTTTGCCAGTCCCGACGGTAAGCCCAAAACCCAAGGAGACTGATCGAAATGCTACTGGATCTTCCTTGTTGCAATGGCACTATCACACACAACAAAAGAAAAGGAAAATGATGTGACACGACAGAGATTTTTCACACTTCCTGCCACGACATGACACTTGCTCCGCGTTCTGGTTGTCATTCTCTCGTGACACTGACAAACACGCAGAATCTATTGCAGCAGATCTGGATTTTATTACACATTATCTATATAGGTTCTTATAGATGCCTATACACTATTTCATTACTGTCATTCATATAAATCAGTAATAATCTTATACAATAAATTACCTCTACTGGTTATCGGAGCTCACTGCTTTACATTAGCTTAACTTCAATGTATATTTTAATAAGTTCCCTCCTAATACAGACCACACTGAAAGGCCGGATTGCAAAAAGCTTATCAGCGTATATCTGCCCCA
>NC_051406.1:24743937-24744274 GCF_015228065.2 Penaeus monodon
GACCAACAGCGCCATTAATCTTGACCAGGACCCCAAGCATGTCGATGGCGAACGCTTCAATTTCCACAAATATTCAATAAATTATGATACCGTTTTATTATTCATGAGCAATTACGGACCAAATAAAGAGTCAATCCTGCCAATCCTCAGCTTTAGAAGTCAAAGTTTCATGATTAAGTGGATTTTAGTTCTCGTTAGGGTAAATTAGTGTCTTCGCATTATTTCGTCTTTAAATACAGACAAATATCATTTTCTATCCTTAGACTAACATCATTCCAAACTCTTTGTCACAGAATTGAGATATTTGTACTTTACTTTATAAGAAATAATCAATTAC
>NC_051406.1:24744296-24744414 GCF_015228065.2 Penaeus monodon
CCGTGGACTGACATTTTCAGCAATGTTACTGAGCATGGAAAGGTGCAAAGAAATTAACATACAATTCCTTTAATGAAAAAAAACTGTCCCGTGCTAAGCTATCCCCCCTGTTTAGTCG
>NC_051406.1:24744832-24745530 GCF_015228065.2 Penaeus monodon
GCAAACAGATTACCAATTGTTGAGACATTAAGAATAACTTTATACAACACAAATACATTCACTGCCAATAATTTTATATATCACGATAGTTATGTATAGTACAGTTGTATATATTGCAAATTGTCGACACATATAAAAGATAAGCCTACGATCCTTTCTTATTATTTAGTTAACCATCTTTTTCCTATCTATCTTCATTTGTCTGATCATTTCATTTACCACATTTCCCCATTTCATCCAATTCTTCTGTCCTGTTACTTGTCGCCTTTTCTTTCTTTTCCGTACACCTCTACACCCCTGCACTGCCGAAGGCCGGATCAGTTAAGTATATCATCACATCAGAGCTCTTCCAAAGTACACTCTCAGGGTACATCATACCCCCCCCCCCACCTATAGGCGTCCCTGGCACAGTACATGCATGGCCTTGGCACGGTATGCGGAGGAAGAGAAGAAAAGTAAATAAACAAGTAGGGGATGAAATGAATAAGTAATTAAAAAAGGAAGGGGAGAACGTTGAATAAACACAAACAAGTAAATGAATTTTCAGGTTCGCTTTTCTGCCGGGTACACTACAAGAAAATAGGCCTACGTAAAAGAGAAAAAAAATAGAGGTTACTCCTCCGCCCAAACAATAAACCATACAAAAGCAAGCTCTACAATTCAAACATTCCATACAGACTTCGCCGGCTAAGGTTTAT
>NC_051406.1:24745567-24745954 GCF_015228065.2 Penaeus monodon
AAGCCTACAGCTCCCTGATGGCCTACGACGCATCCACCTCGCAGCCAGGGGTGCCGGGCCCGAATCCCATGGGAGCAGCACCGAAGGCTCGCTGTGCAATAAGTGAAAGTGATTCGGGGATGGGGGGCGGCGCAGGCGGAGGGGGGATGGTGGGGAGGGGAGGAGAGGGGAGAGGAGGGAAGAGAAGAAGACGGGACGAGAGGAGAGGGGAAGGGAGCAGGGGATATAAGAGCAAGTGGAAGAGGAGAGTGAGGGAGTGGAAACGAGGAGAGAGGGAGGAGGAGGAAGAAGAGATGGGGGAACGGAGGGAAGAGGGAGAGGGGGAAGAGAATGCTCCAACGCAACGCAGTACTACAGTCCGTACTTCGTCATCATATTATCGCGTCA
>NC_051406.1:24746509-24748748 GCF_015228065.2 Penaeus monodon
AATCCAAGCTCCGCATATCGCTGCACAAACACCGTAACGCAACCCGACTGAGGTCAGTGTTCTCGGTAAGGCGACCCGGAGCTAAGAGTGGAGACTTATCTCACATCAACACCTTCCCGCCGCCCACCTCGAGGGCGGGCGTGAAGGCGCCCACTTTACGTCTCTAAACTTCCCCTTCTCCCCCTCCTACCCCTCCTCACCTCCCCCTCTTCGCCCTCTTCACTCCTTTCTGCTTCACCTGTTTGCATGCTTTGAGAGCTCCTTGCATCTTCTCGTCATTCCGGTTTTATCAGCTTCTCCTCTCTTCCATTCTTCTCTTCTCTTCCATTCTCCTCTTCTCTTCCATGCTCCTCCTCTCCCCCCTACGCTTTCCATTTCTTCCCTTCCTCTCCTTCTTCCTCCAACCTCTTTCTCTCCGTCCTCGCGCTTTCTTCTCCTCCCCTTTTTCAGTCCCATCTTTCGCTTCTCCTTTCCCTCTTCATCTTCAGTTCCCTTCTCCCCGCTTCCCTCTCCTTCCACCCTTCCTTCTGCCTTCCCCCTTTTTTTTATCACCTCCCTTCCTTTAAACATTATTCTTATCACTTGTTTCCCCTAGCCATGCGCACCTGCCCCTGACTCATGTGTAAACTTCCCTGTTAACCAATCAACTTGAAAAAAACATAAATGCCTTGGGGAAGAGTTAATTAACAAAAAAGTCAATGTAAGTATTAGTATGCTTAATACTGGTCGATATATACACCTCATCACGCCTATAAATCAATAAACAAATCAAATTATACATAAAAAGACGTTTCATCATGATCGCTACATTAACAGGTCTCACTTTGTTTCACTCGCAAAGCCCAACACGCTGACCTTCTTAACTACCGATTAACGAAGAGCATCCTGTAGCAGTGAAATCGAGTCTCCTTGACCGCTCCTTCGGTATAATAGACACTGGAGAACATCCACAAGAAAGCTTTTAGACTAAAAATAGGGAAAAGAAAAAGAAAAATGGGAGAATATAAGAAATTTCTTATCAGCAATGTTTACTTTTTATCATTTCAGTTTGCAAACTCAACATAGAGCCGGGCATCTCACATATCCGAGGCAAAGAGGGTGTCTTCAGAGGTCACCCACGCCCCAAATCGCATCGTGGGCGTCTGCGTCATAAAGGCTCTGAATTATTAATTACCTAAGCGCGCGAGTAATACAATATTTGTATTATTAATTACCCAAGAGTCTACGTCATAAAGGCTTTGAACTTTTAAATTTCAACGTGTTTGCGTAATAGAGTCTTCGAATCGTTAATGACTATGGCGTCTGCGTAATTAGGAACTTCCTATTAATTAATGAAAATTAATAAAAGCTTTACATAGTTAATTCCTGAACCGCCAGTATGTTCTTGGGAGAAGGAAGGCACTGTTCTCTGACTAATCCTATATTCGCGGAGGAACAAAGTTGATATTTAAATCACCATATCAATACTTAAATAAATATATTAATCGCTTACAAGATATGCGCAACAAAAACGAGTCAGTAACTAAAGCTTCTTGATATTCTTGGCGGCTGACCTCTCCTCTGACCAGTTACCCATATCCGTGGCACAATAAGAGTCAAGTCGTTAATAAACCGAATTATTATGCACAAACGCACCCATTAATAAAAATACTGAATCATCTATTCCTGGAGCGTCTGCGTGCTCTTACGAGGTGACCCCCTGAAGGTGGCGCACTACAAGGAACTGTTATTTGACCAACGCCATTCTCGTGGCCGTGGAAGAATAAAATGGCGGCGACGGCCGAATTTACGTTTCCATGCTAAAATGCATTGATTGTTAGGCTCCCTTATACCATGAAACCATTCAAATTCGGTCGAAAACCCTTCCCTGTAAAATGAGCATGTAGAATAGTAGATAAGATATTATCATATATGATTTCGTCCACTTTAAATATAATGCGTATTCTCTGATCCCGAAAAGTTTCGGTCATAATTATAACTAAACTAAATTTCTATCCCAAAACGCTAAAACACTTTCCACTAACAGCGGTATGTACACATCAACAAAAACAATAACAAGATATTTTAGTCTTTTCAGATCACAGAATTGCCGAGTTCATGTGATGCTTTATTAAACCAATGGACTTGGGACATGACACCAATAACTAAATATGTCGCCTCGGCTTGTATTACGCTGTTAATCTTTCTGGGCGAGTACAGGAACGAGGTCTCAGCTCTCGTGCTCTTATGCTCAGATTTA
>NC_051406.1:24749282-24749477 GCF_015228065.2 Penaeus monodon
AGTCTTAATCTTTTAGTTTCAAAATGCACGTATCCATTTATCTGACTATTTACCATCTCCAACTTTAAAACGGATTATTTATTTATTTATTCAACATCGTCTCTCAACTGAAGGCGATAATAGGACACAGTTTTGCTTTTTGTACTTGTCACTGCGAGTGCATTCGCCAGCACGTCGTCATGGAACCTGTTAAGA
>NC_051406.1:24749805-24749886 GCF_015228065.2 Penaeus monodon
GGTAACTTTCGAAATCAAAACAGACGTTCTCTCTTCATCAGCTGGAAGAGAAGTATTTGAGATGACAAAAGAATTCGAAAC
>NC_051406.1:24750130-24750411 GCF_015228065.2 Penaeus monodon
AAAGCCCAGCTGCCAACAAGACCTTGGGACAGACGCCGTCATTTCCACGTCGTTGCAGAATTAATTGAAAGATGCCCCAAACGATCCGTCAAAAGCCGCATTTCGAGGAAAGTGGAAGCCGATTCTCTGCTTTCTCTTTATGACAATATTAATACATTCATTCAAGAGAAGATATTAACCAAGAGAAGTAGAAGTACTGTACATCGTAAATATTGAAGATTTCGTAACTCTCAAACTCAGGCATGGCGCGCACGCACACATACACGCAAAAGTGCACAAGT
>NC_051406.1:24750565-24751194 GCF_015228065.2 Penaeus monodon
CAGACATGCATATAGCGTTTCTAACACGGCTTCCCTCAAGATATGTACTCCCATTTCTCAATCGAAGCTTTATCAGGCCCAAATAGCACCTTCTCCAAAGGGGGCGATCCAGAGGAATGTGGCTGCCGGCCGATAAGACGCGTCGGCCGGTTACTGCGAAATACCTGTAAATGTGCTTAAATTTCCCAAACTTCATATCTAAATCTGAACGAAAAGCGTACTCGTAAAAATCAAATGAAAAACAAGAATGATAAAAATAATTCGCACCACTCTGTAAAAAAATGTCTCCGGTAAGGAACCATCGCTTAAAAAACAGAGACCTTCAAGTACTTGAATTGTACCCTCCCTCTCCCTACCGCCCCCACCCCGAGCGTGGGCAGGGGCGGCGGCCGGACGGTCTTGACACAAATACGGCGACGCAAACCCAAAATTCGCCCCTATGACGGGTCACGCAAGGCACTGAAAGGGGGGTTCCCGGAAGGTTCCTGTCTTTCGGGGGGGTTTCTCGACCGACGACGAGGGGACGAAAGCTAGAAGGGAGCTCAGCCGGGAAGCTACCCATCCCTTTCCCTTCTTGCGAAGGAAAAGGGAATGTTGGAAGACACGCGTGCGCGCGCATGGGATTGTGT
>NC_051406.1:24752264-24752384 GCF_015228065.2 Penaeus monodon
CGGACCCCCGCCCCCTGAAAGCCCTCATTCGGAATAACCTGTAAACCACCTGAGGCGTCGCCAGGCAGGTGAGGACAGCTGACCTCGATGACCAATAAGCGTTACGAAGAAGTGAGAGAG
>NC_051406.1:24752639-24752751 GCF_015228065.2 Penaeus monodon
GAGTGAATGAGTTACTCATTCACTCACGTACTTACTTCCCAGAGGCATATCCACATAACTATGAGGGGGTAAATAGGTCTACATGTGCCACGAAAGACATATTTTGTAACCA
>NC_051406.1:24752860-24752961 GCF_015228065.2 Penaeus monodon
GTGGATGACTAATTCGATTGCCAGACGAGCCAACTGGCCAAGCATTATCCCCAATATGGCCAGTTCTCTGTGGCCATGCAGCGGATTACCTTCGCAGGTGA
>NC_051406.1:24753841-24755254 GCF_015228065.2 Penaeus monodon
ACGCCAATCATCAAACATCCATCGCCTCTGCCTTGTCAATGAACGGCCAGGCATCCGCGAGTACGTGGCTCTCCGACGAGAGTGCCTGATTAATGAGCAGCTGACCTGAGAGTGCCTGATGAATGGAACTACTTCTCACCTTCGTCATGCAGAATGGCCTCTCAGAGGTTGCTTAACGGCTAAGCCGTCTTACGACAAAGTCCTCTCATGGGTTATCCAAAAGCTATGTCCTCTTATGGGTAGTTTAATGGCTGAGTCCCCTGATGGCTTCTTTAACGGCAAAGTCTTTTCATGGTTTATTTCACGGCTAAATCCTGTTATGGAATGTTCAGCGGATAAGTCTCCTTAAGGGCTTTTTAATGGCAAGTCCTCTCTTGAGTTATTTAACGAGTAGCTGGCCCCATCTTCAAGGCTGCGTCTCGTGACTGAAGGTGTGACTGGCGAGATCTCGAGTGGGAAATGGTGTTAATGGTGGGATATTGCATCTCCCATGCATGACTTTAGGACGGTCAGTATTTCCACGATTGCCTCTAGAATGGTTGACACTCCTATTCCTATCCATAAATGATAAATGATTAAATGGATGATACTTTCTTGAACTGTGTGGTTAATATTTTGATGAATGCCTCCAGATGGCAGATTTTATGAAAGTCTAAAAATTGGGCCACTTTCCTGAGCACCCTTTGAGTGGGTGGCATAGCAATTAATGTCAAACGAGTGGCTGACCTTCCCATAAACGCCCCTAGAGTGAATGACACTCGTGGCCATGCCCCTTGCATAAATGCCTATTGAGTGGCTGGCGTATCCAATCATGCCCGTGGCTCTTAACCTTTTTCGTCGTGTGATCCACGATATTACCGCAATTCCTATAAATCAATTTTGTTAAGGTTTACGGGTAAGATGAAACAATACTGTATGCAGATCCAGATGCATTGAAAAAAATACAAAACAAAAAAAACATGAAAATGCAACAGAACCCAAACAAAAGCAAGGGAATTGCAAAATCCACAGGACCCTTGGTGACCTCCCGAGAAATCGCAAACGACCCTCACAGGGGTTACGACCTCCAGGTTAAGAACCGCTGCCGTAAAGCATGTGGCACTCCATTTGAAAGCTCTCACGAGTGCCCAATGATGAGTGGCTGCTACACCTCTTTACGCCTCAACAATGCTTGGCCTTCAGACGAATGCCTTGCGAGTGACTGGCTCTCCAATGCAAGCCTTAACTTAAAGCGACCGGAGCTCCTGCCTCCACGAATGTCCGATGGGTAACTGCCATACCCATTTATGCCCGAAGAATAACTGGCCTCCCATGAACATCCCGCAAGTTCTGGCCTCCCATGAGTGCCCCATGAGTGCCATGAGATCTACCGGACGCCCAACCTCCATCACGGCTGGTTACCACTCTCTTCCC
>NC_051406.1:24756761-24757045 GCF_015228065.2 Penaeus monodon
CCTCTCCTCCCCTCCCCTCTCACCCTTTCTCTCCACCTCCACCCCCCTCCGGCAGTTCGCTGATGGCTCATATCCTTGCTTGCTTCACCTCCTCCTCCTCCGCCTACTCCTCCTCCTCTCGCCATTGTCGTCATCTCCGTTCTCCCTCTATTCGTTCTTTTTCTTATCATTTTCTTCTTATCTTTTTCATAGCTTATTTTACGTCCCTGTTTCCGTAGGGGTTGTTCTTCTGTTTCCCTTCTTACTCTTTACTATGCCCTTTTTTATCGATCTAACCTTCAATA
>NC_051406.1:24757081-24757253 GCF_015228065.2 Penaeus monodon
CCGCCACTTTTACTTGTTAGATTTTTGTCTATATTCATTTCTATCTATTTACAGAACTTTTCAATTCATAGATTTCTTCCTTTATTATCTCTTACTTTATCACTTATTTAAATTACGAACTTTGAAACTTTTCTATCCACGTCTCTTTTTCAGTTCCTTCCACCCACTGCAA
>NC_051406.1:24757419-24757580 GCF_015228065.2 Penaeus monodon
TTGAAGACGCCACAAAACACGCGCGACAAAAGAAGAGGAAGATGGCGTTGTTCGTTTGCAAATACTGCAATTAAAAGACACTCTGGGACGTGAAATTACTTGTCTTTATTTCATCGCCCATATCCGCCGGGGAAAAACAGCTTTCGCTCTTCTTCGCACAG
>NC_051406.1:24758071-24758334 GCF_015228065.2 Penaeus monodon
TTCTTGTTCTCTCTCCCTGTGCGTAAATTTGCTTATTTTATGTCAAGGCCAGCAGAGGCTCGCGGTCGTCTCTTACCTTGGTGCGGTTGAGGGGGATGGAGAAGTCCCAGTCGGGTGCCACGAAGAGGTACCCGCATTTCGACACCTTGCGACTCGCCTGGAAAGACACGGACCTTGTTACGACTCTCGGGAGATTTTGTATTGATGCAGCACTATGCTCAGAAACGTGTTAGAATTAAACTATATGTGTACAGATTAATGCA
>NC_051406.1:24758440-24759027 GCF_015228065.2 Penaeus monodon
ACTAGTTACATGTGTGTAATGTTGTGTGGCTAGAGATGCGTGTGATGTGTTCGTAATAGTGCATAATTATGTCATTGTAATAATATGTTGCATTAACAAATGTGTCTGAATAATGATGAAACAACAAAAGCCAGTAATAGTAACATAATTACACATACTCTTACATTGAAACGAATGTGTAATCATTACAATAATAACAAATGAAAATATACATGCAGTTTACCTATATGCCCAATAATAATAACAATAATTCACACGAACACAGCAATGTAACTGCATAATATTGTCTCTCAAGTTATCAACAAACACTATTCATCAACAATAACAAATAAAACCAATCAGTTATAACCCAAACACGAAATTTACAGAGAAAATGCAAGAATTAAATATTTAGAAAAAATACAAAACCATTCTAAAAAGAACATAATCTAAAGAATGATAAACGCGGTCCAGGAACAATTAAGGTCACGGTGAACTCAAGGTCGGAGGAGAGCGAGAAGCAAAGCGAGGTCGCGAAAGGGAGGGACCAAAGGGACGAAAAGAATGGCGAAAAAATACAGAAAAAAATCTTATAAGGAAACTGTTTA
>NC_051406.1:24759146-24759337 GCF_015228065.2 Penaeus monodon
ATGTCAGTAAATCACCTCTTACTAGCGAAGAAAATGTCAGAAAGAACGAAAGAGGAAAAAAGTGCAAAAGAATGTAAATCGAGAAAAACATGGCCAGAGAAGAACCTGAATGTCAGGCGAGAAGGTCAACGCGGAAGAAATACACAGAAGCTGCGAGACAATCAATAAAGACGGAAGGGAAGGCAATAACC
>NC_051406.1:24759829-24759965 GCF_015228065.2 Penaeus monodon
GCCAACTTGCGCCACATGATTCCAAGAAGGGCCTCCAGCGCCCGAAAAGGAAGCGCCAACCCCGAAAGCGGTGACGCACGCGGACTCACCCTCGCAACCCCCGAGCCCCAGCCGCAAAAACAGCAGGAGCAGATCA
>NC_051406.1:24760082-24760239 GCF_015228065.2 Penaeus monodon
AAGGGCCACACGCAGAGGAGCGGAAAGGATAGGTGGGGGCGGAGAGGGCGAACGAGTGAGGGGGTGGGGGTGGGGATGGGGGTGGGGGACATCCCGACTGACACTCATGGAAGACTCTCAAGTGTGTCTCCCTGGATGCCAAGTGGGGCTTCTTTGC
>NC_051406.1:24760309-24760373 GCF_015228065.2 Penaeus monodon
TTCTTTTCCTCCGGCTCCTTCTTCTATTCTCCTTCATTTGGAGTTTGCCTGTCTGTCTGTCTGG
>NC_051406.1:24760604-24760820 GCF_015228065.2 Penaeus monodon
GCCCGTGTTTTTATGCTAAGGTGTACAAATCAGAAGCGACACCGAATCCATAAGAGTGGTGTTAATAAACGTAACAGACAGACAGCATGCGACGCGACTGCGCGGCACAACACCGCAGTGAGCACGCTCGCAATGGCACTGAAAGGTGGCATCTTCGGTGATGACAAACTGGTGATGAGCGGGCGGAGGTTACGCAGGTGGTGATGACGTCGGAGA
>NC_051406.1:24760846-24761058 GCF_015228065.2 Penaeus monodon
ATGATGATGCAACCGTGAGCGGAGACGGGATGGCACTGTCCCGGGTGCCTCGCTGGCTCTGCCTCCCCCCCGCCCCCCGTTCGCCATCCCTGCTTGCCCCCCAGGCTCGCCCTCCTTGCATGCCCACCCTGTTTGGCCTGCTGGCGCCCCGTGCACTCAGGCTTCGTCACTCGATGGATATTTATCCTTTGTGTTGTCTCTGAGCTTTCTTT
>NC_051406.1:24763023-24763898 GCF_015228065.2 Penaeus monodon
ATCTTTCCCCTTAGTTACTTGCCTTGCTAGTCTTCCCGAAGCGCTCGTGTGATTCATCCAGCGAGCGGGGAGTGTGTCACGCCTGCTGTGCTTCCTGCCTCTCTCACTTCCACTCTGACCTCCATGAGATGCTGATGACTCTGACCTCCGTAATAGGGCTGCTGCTGATGATGATGTGATGCCTCCGTGGTGTGAAGCTGATGACTTGACTCCGGAGAGGTGATGCTTACGCTTTTCTCCAAGAAAAAGAGCCAAAGGAAAATGCAAACCCGGACCTCCCCTTGGGAACGTAGTTTGACCCGAGGCCTCACGTGGCTGCGTTTTATTTTCTTACACACGTGTTTGTGTATTGTTGCTCCCTGCTAACGTGTTCCTACTTAACATTCTCTCCCTCGAGTTCGGGGTTTTATGGCCGCGATCTGCGCTTATCTGGGCCGAGCCGTGCATTAGGTAGTGTGGCTTCCTGGCTTCTTAGGGGCTTGCTGATTTCGCCGTGGCTTCTTGGCTTCTTAGTGGCTTTCTGGCTTCATGATGGCTTACTGACTTCGCAGTGTCTTCTTAGATTTTTTCTTCCTACTGGCAGGCTGATTCCGTATTGGTTTCCTGATTTCTTGGTGGTTTGCTGACTTTATAGTGGCTCCTTGATTTCTGAGTGGATTTCTGGGTTCTTGATAATTTACTGACTTCGCAGTGGCTTCTTGGTTTCCTTGTGGTTTCCTGGCTTCTTGGTGGCCTCGAGGTTCCTTAGAGGCTTGGTGATTTCGCAATGGCTTTTTGGCTCCCTAGTGCCATGCTCATTTCGTAGGGGATTCCTGGTGGCTTCTGGCATCCCAACGCCGAAGCCTAAAGCCAGGAGGGTATTAGAGATTTTTTTT
>NC_051406.1:24764027-24764103 GCF_015228065.2 Penaeus monodon
GAGTTACACATTTTCTTCCCCTTTTTTCATGAATGAGGCACATTTTTTCCCATTTTTGAGGGCTCTCCCCTTTTTT
>NC_051406.1:24764294-24764436 GCF_015228065.2 Penaeus monodon
GTTCCAAATCATATCCCTCCTCTGCCTTGTACTTTGAGGACAGAGTGATCTGCCACTTAATGACACGATACACCGGTCCCTTAAAGGGGTTTGTTGATTTCCCCCTTAAACACCCCCTCCCCCCTCATCTCCACTCGCCCCT
>NC_051406.1:24764868-24765081 GCF_015228065.2 Penaeus monodon
CGTCGCCCCAAACACCCCCCGCGCTCCAATAGTTCTCGCGCGCACGAGAAGTGTAGATTTGTGACTATAAAAAAAAGTTTGCGAATTTGCGCTGAGAAGAGAGCGTGAATTGGGACATCGCAGGTTTGGTGATTTGAATTCGCTTTTTTTTCTGTGGTTCTTTTGTTCTTGTTTGCGTAATGGGGTTCCGGAGTTCCTATTGCTTTTTGTTCG
>NC_051406.1:24765106-24765204 GCF_015228065.2 Penaeus monodon
GTTTGTTTGTTTGGGGGATTTTTGTTTCTCACTCTCAACATACCGTAATTTACTCCCCTTCACACGAATACCCACACTAAACTCCCCCCACTCAGCCA
>NC_051406.1:24765591-24765866 GCF_015228065.2 Penaeus monodon
ACCCCAAACTCCAAAAAACTCGTACATCCTAAGCGGGGGGGTACAAATGTTCACACCGATGCCTGGCTTTAAGAAAATTTAAAAAAGGTTATAAATCGACCCCTCGCCTCTAAAACCGCCGCGTAGCCTCCATCTACCTGAATCTCGACCTTCATCTCGACCTCCATCTCCTCCCTCGCGACCGCCGCCACACGTACGCGCGCGTGGGGGAGGTGGGGGGGTTCTGCTGGCGACGAGGGTGAAAGGTGAGCCGAGGCGGGTGTCCTTGCGTGCAC
>NC_051406.1:24766207-24766481 GCF_015228065.2 Penaeus monodon
ATCCACGCCCCCCCCCCCTCATATCCTACAGCCGCCCTTTTCTTCCTTCACTCATTAGTTCCTCCTTTTGCGTCCTTGTTTTAAAAGCGCATTCCATGCTCCTTTGCTCTCGGTACGTTAGTTATACATTCTCGCTATTGTGATTAAGGAGATTATTATTACTAGTGATTTTAGGTGATTCTAGTGTTAGCATGATTATTAATACCATCATTAACTGTTCATTCATTTAGTTTTTAACCTATTTGTGTTAAGCTGATTTCCCTTTTTACACACG
>NC_051406.1:24766783-24767786 GCF_015228065.2 Penaeus monodon
TTTTTCATCTTTGACCTCTGCCTTTCCATATTACTTTATTTCATTCTCTGCCTTTCCATTATGGCATCGGTAGGCCTGGTTCTCCTATCTGCACCTTAAAGCTTAGGCAGAAGTCTCATGTAATTCGTAGGTATGAGTGGCCCTTATGTCTCACTTTTTCAGCGTGTCTCTAGTTTAGCTTTAACACGTCACTACGGTCATTGTGTATATATTTTAGTTGTTCGTCAATTTTTTAAAATTATTATTGATTTTACAAGCATTTCTGTTAATGTTTATTATTAGTGTTATGTATTAGTAATAGTAGATTTAGAGGCTATGTTGTTAAAACTTTTTACAGGTAGTGAATCACACACACTAAGGTGAATAAGCCACTGGTAGGCCATAGCTCATTCCCCAAAGCGAGGTAGTGAGAAGTGAGAAAGGCAAGCGACGCCTCATCTAAGCAAGTAAATAGCTCCTTAGCCCATGTTTCTGGCCCTAACATGGCTTCAGTGAGCCTTTGGCCTGATATAGATGTTCCGTGATCTGTGTTTTGGATTCTTTCTGAATACATCTTGTTTTTCGCGTTTTATTTCGTTTAAGAACTGCTGGTCATGTCATGTCGAAGATTCGTGTGTCGAAGAAGGCTCTCTGCCACGCGTCCGCTAAAGGCGACTGTTGCTTCTTCTGACGTGCTGGTCTTTGGTTAGACCTGGCTTTCGCTTCCGGTGACAGTCGAGTTGGCTTTGCCGTTACGCCAAGACAAATTCCTTGCAACATTTTGGCTGTTGCGTCTCGTACTTCGTCATGACGAATATTTCATGACCAACGCAAGAGGAAGCACCACATGACCACTGGCTTGGGAAGCCTTGCAATTGCCGCAGAGTAAAAGGTTATGATAATAATCGTTGATGTTATTTGCATTGTTGTTTAGTAATCCTATAAACTGTTGACTATCATTTCCCTTGCTGGTTCAGTTATAAATGAAGTTCCATCTGCTATTATCGCTGTTGCTATTATCGGG
>NC_051406.1:24767821-24768078 GCF_015228065.2 Penaeus monodon
GACTGCATGCGTCATACACATCTATGCCATGGGAATGATACCATACGAGTGACACGAAAAGCGGGTGTCGTGACCAATAATGGTAGGCGGGAAGTTGCTGTGGCGATAGTAATGAATGTGGTTGAATGTCCCCCTAGTGGGTTATGGAGGATGTTGAAATGCTTTGTGTTTGTTGGTCAAGTGCGGTTTCCTTCGTTGTGGTTGGATGATAAGGAAATCAGTGAAAACATAAAAGAAATATCACATAGTAGGGTCTG
>NC_051406.1:24768625-24768746 GCF_015228065.2 Penaeus monodon
CAGCTTGTTTACATTACCCAAAGTTTGGGTTAAAGTAGCAGGGGCTGATAATGACAGGATAGTCGAGAAAAAGAAGAGATGCAAATTTGATTGATATTTTTTTTTTGGTGGGTGTGTGTGT
>NC_051406.1:24769170-24769707 GCF_015228065.2 Penaeus monodon
CATACAAACGAGCGAAGCCTGACAAATGAAGAGAAACCCTTCTACCCCCTCCCACCGCCTGAAACAGTTCTAGGCCTACAACCACTTTCTAGTTCGGATGTTAATCATTGTCACGCCCTCGCCGGCATGGCCGCTCCAACCCTCCATTCTCTGCCCCTGCCACAGCAGTCCCCGACGCCATACCACGCTCGCCCTGCCAAAGTCACGCTTTCACACCACCGGCATAACGGCACATAGCTCACAACACATACGTAATCGTCCGAATAGAGAAAAGTGAAAAGAACAGAAAGAGATCCGGCCTTCACACCATCGACAACTCCCGATCAGGAAATTGAAACTCCTTTCAACAATCAACATCAAAGAAAAATGAAAGTATATTCAACTGAGCCGGCTGCCGCGAACATCCTCGGGCCATCGCCATGTGCTGGAATGGCGAGGGAGCATGGCGAGGGGCCATGATTAACCATGAGAAGGCAGCAGGCCGTGTGGGCCTCCCCTACACTGCAGGTCAATGGTGCGGCCCAGACAGTCACGCAC
>NC_051406.1:24769802-24770708 GCF_015228065.2 Penaeus monodon
GGCAGCCGGTCGATGTCTTGCTGGGGCCGGGTATAGCCAAACTGGTCGACGAGGGCACACAGCTGGTGTTGCTGGCGGAACGGAGGGAGGTAGTGGGGGCAAACGAGGGTGGGGTCCGGTGGAGGGGCGGTGGTTATTGGCGACCCCTCGTCCCTTTGCGGCAAAAACCCGGTGAAGCGGGTAGAAGGGACACCAAAGAGGAACGGGGGTCGGGCGGGAGGGCGGGGAAGAGGAAAGGGGACACCAAAGAGGAACGGGGGTCGGGCGAGTTGGCGGCACTGGCAAGCATGTATGGGAAGGGAAGGGGTAGGGGGAGGGTGGAGGAAGCGAGTGGGGAAAGAGCAGCAGACGGCCCCGGGCTACGGCACTACACCTGCCACGGAAGTACTCCAACCCGGAAAGCTTCCTGACTCCCCCCCCACCAGCCAGCCGGCCCTCCATGATCGCGCTTCTTCGTGTCCTCTGCTCCCTGCTCTATCGCCGCTTTTACACCTTTCCACCCCCGACAGCTCATGCATATTGCTGTCTGCTAGCCGTCACTGCTGCTGATTCCCGTCGTTATTTTCAGCCTCCACGAAACACCAAAACAAAAATATGCGTAAACCGCCATTTCTTTTCTCGTCTTGTTCCTTCACCTTATCTCGACCATGGAGAGTATATTGGCTTCCCATTCATTTCGTAACAATGTGGCGGTGGTATTCGCCTCAAAGGAGTTTGTTCTTCCTCCTTTCTAAGTCGATGCCGCCGCCACACCACCACAGCGGCTCCACCACACCTGCTGTGTCACGTCTCCCGTCTCCCTCTTTCTATTTCGGAGAGACTTTCTAACCGAGATCAATTTCCAATTATGGTTCATGCGACATGTTCACATTGTTCAGTGACGTGACTGCGCCGGCGTTTGGTCAC
>NC_051406.1:24772263-24773504 GCF_015228065.2 Penaeus monodon
CCCCACGCCCTCCGTCTTCGCCCCTCGTTTTCTACCCAATCCTGATCCACTTCTTCCCCTCCACCCTTCCTCTCCCGTTTCCATATCCCCTCCACCCAATATCCACCGGCAAAATATCTGATTTCCCCCCTCCCATTACAGAGTCTCCACCCTCTCTCCCCTTCTCCCTACATGTCCCATTCCATTCCAAATTTTTGTAAAACCACCAGTCATGCCCTGCTGGTACATGAGATTTGCCATCAATCATAGGCTGCCAAGCCACCAGGCCAGCTGTCGCTTAGCGGTGGCAGCAGAAGCGCCTGATCTGACACCAGCTGAGCCCGGCAGCGCCTTGATCTGACGGGCCTAATCCGACGAGTGGCACCTGGGCACGTGACTCCGGCTGCACCTCTGCCACCCGACGGAGTCGCATTACCCTCCCGCTCCGCCTCATGGTCAGCCTGTCATCTCCATTCTGCCGTGTGGGACTCTGCATACAGCCTTAAAATGCTGCTGCCACCACCGCCATTACCAACAGGGCCGTCGGCGCGACGGTCTCGTGATGAAATAAAACGAGCAATTTCCACCACGACAACTTTCACCAACCCCCCTCCCCCTACCCTCACTGCCGTCACATACGCGCTGACATTTCCACTTGCGTGTACATTTATCGCCCATTTGCATATCCAATTACCCGAAACAAGCATTTGTTAATATGATTCGATGCCGTGGACATGCTAGCCCAAAGTTCACTGCCATGAAATAAAATAAAGAGAAATGCCGTTACTTCATGCATGCGCCGTTACTGTACAACACAAACACGAAAAAACGCCAATTTTAAAGGACCAATTATAAACTAACTGAATATTTTACTACTACATCCACACACGCGTACAGTTTATTCGTAAGCTCACGCACAATACCCCACTCATTACCAAGTATTTAAAGAACGTTTTCAGCGCTCCGTACAGAAATGGCATTTTATTACTTCTATACACCATGCACTCCTCTTGACAAAGCGCACATACAGGTCAGCACAGACTCCTGTGCGCGGGGCGGGCGCGAAGGCTCTGGCTCGCTATGTGTGGTAAGAGGAGGTAATAATATTCAATGATTGATAACATAACATCCCCGTCCATTCTGTGCAATGATGAACACAGCCCCATGTGTCGTGGATCCCCGCTCTGCCCCGGGGTTGCTCGAGGGCGAGGCCACTGCGCACTTCCGGGGGAGTCCACTCTCACTCGTGCGGTTACTGACAT
>NC_051406.1:24773541-24773618 GCF_015228065.2 Penaeus monodon
CTGCCTGCCACCCACGCATCACAGAGGGAAAGTTTGGAAGTGATGATGATCCCGCCTTCTTGGGCCCGCTCTCCCGA
>NC_051406.1:24774028-24774540 GCF_015228065.2 Penaeus monodon
GTGCAAGCAATTCCACCAGGTATTATAATTTCTCGATTCCAGCTCCATGTTGCACACACGTGAACACCTCAAACAAACGACGTTAACTTTTGCCGTAACGTTAAAGCGAGCGTGACGCGTTAATGCACAGTCACATACTAAGTTCAAATGGAGATTTATATTAAGAGACGTAATACAAGACGTGATGGCAAGAACACAAAGCACAGATATAATAGAATAGTGTTAAACTTAAGACCTCACAAAAAAGTAACCTCAAAAACAAAACAAAACGAAAATAAAAGGAATGAAAGTCATAAAAACAAGTTAAATGCAAATAACACGTGGTTTCAGACACACGACATCATCATAAAACGCAATTAAGTTAATAAACGTAAACAAAGACACGGTGACATACTGCACTAGCAAGACAACGCGACACTAATGCCAGGCAAACAGGCAACAAAACGTAACAAATTACCCTTTCATAATGCACAAACAAACAAACCATCGGCTGTCATGTTTAAGCGAGCGCG
>NC_051406.1:24774583-24775013 GCF_015228065.2 Penaeus monodon
CGAACACAGATGCGTCATGCCAACAACACATGCGTGACAGGTGTGCGCGCAGTCACTCGTGTACAAGGATGCCTCACACAAGCAAGGCCCTTGTGGAGGGACTTCATTGGGATTTAGCACACATGGAACGACGCAGTCTCACTCGTGTGTTCTGCGACATATGGTAAAAAGAAAATATTTCTAAAAGTCAGAACGTTAAGTCACAGCAAAAATACACAAGCTAAAAAAAAACTCACTCCGTACTTTACACAAGATTAAATTAACCTGTCAAAACGGGCAAATAGTCACACAAAACAAATGTCTCAAAAGTGCTGTTCAAACGAATCATATGTAAAAAAAGCCACATATGAACAGGCCTTTAAAAATAGCACTCCACAGCGTGCGTGACCAATACACGCAGGCCGCTATTCTAGACTTGGATTCAGAGTGG
>NC_051406.1:24775067-24775140 GCF_015228065.2 Penaeus monodon
ACACACACAGTTACCGTGGGCGTGGACTCGCTGCCGAGAGACGCGTCGGATGAAGCGGTGGAACTTGTAGAAT
>NC_051406.1:24775189-24776084 GCF_015228065.2 Penaeus monodon
AGACCACATCACCTCTTTAATCTTGCTCTTCTTGGAGCCCTTCCCCCCTCGAGCACCCCCCCGGACCTGCGGACACCTCGGGGTTAGCTCCTGAAACCCTCGGCCCGGGGTGGGGCTAGACAAGGGGTCATATTCTGAGATCTGGACAGCCAGACAATAAACCTTTTTTCCTATACATTCTTATTATCTTAATCTTAGTAGAGCACAGGGGGATGGGTGAGATTCCAATGCATTTTTTTTTTTTGTAATAGTCTCTTTGTTAAACCTTAGGGATTGGGGATTCGCAGAATGTTTTTAACACTTTTTAAATATCTAAATAACCTTTTTAATCGATGAAAATTTCTTATCCCATATTTTTTGCATTCTTCACCATTTCTCAAGAGATTATAGACTTTTCCTCTGGAAATCCACAAACAGCTAACCAACGATGATACATACAACACGCAAAACAATTTTGTTTTATAATATTTCAATTCCCTAACAATCCCGAGCCTGGGAAATCTACGATAATCTAATCCTAAAATCCCCATTCACTTCATAAATATTTCTTTTTTTAAACTAAATCTACTTCGCAAAGGACAATCATTAATTAACTCTCCAAATGGAAAAAGATACGGAACTATGGAGTCTTAACATCAGTTTCCGAACTTATTAAAGGGAGATTAACCCAGTGCGGGAGCGAGGCAGGCGGGTCCCCGAGAGTGTGGTGAGAGCGCGGCTTGTCCTAGGCGTCGACTCGCCCCTTAATGCGCTGTTCCTCACGGTTAATATTCGTACTTAATCCTCTTTGACGGGGCTTAAACACGTGATCACTTTATGCCAATTTAGTAGTCATAAAAGTCTGATGACGACGTCGCTTCGCTGTTCATAACGATCTTCTCTTACAGTTACAGAG
>NC_051406.1:24776167-24776265 GCF_015228065.2 Penaeus monodon
CTGCTTAACTCTACCTTCCTCTCTATTTGTACCTTACGCTCAACCACAGACAAACACAAAAAAACACTCTCAAACACATGCATGCAAACAGATGCGCG
>NC_051406.1:24776704-24777001 GCF_015228065.2 Penaeus monodon
GCACGGCCGAGTACGAACGCAACATACAGGTAGTGTCGAAAAAAAGTATGAGTCAAGAGTTCACATGACTTCTCCCTTTCGTGGAATCGCAAGGGTAAACGCGAGATAAACTAGAAAGATATATTTTTAAAAGAGGCAGCACTCGCAAAGAAGGGAACACAGGAACATTGAACATCCCCGCGACCTCCTAACCTGTGTGTAATGTTCCCAAGGGTAGGCGGTGGCGGTGTTATGTATGCATGCGGGGACTCTCTCCACCTGCTTACCATCACCAAAAGGGGATGTGTAACGAAAGAC
>NC_051406.1:24777489-24778052 GCF_015228065.2 Penaeus monodon
CAAAAGGAAAAGGAGGTGGGGGAAGGAGAAAGAGAAACTAAGGTGTGAAGGATGAAAATCAAGGGATAGGAAAAGACTAACGGAGAAAACGGAAGGGAAGGGAGAGTGAAGAAGAGGGTGGAAAGGAATGACTAGGGGAGATTAAGAGCGATACACTACACGAGAAAGACCAGTGAACTTACTCTCATTACCGACGTTAATTATCTGCTGGACTTATGCTCACCGTGACCAGTTGGCGTTTATAACTAGGTGACCGGCCGGCACGTACACCCACGATCAAATTCTTACTGAACAACTAACACCATCTATAGCCATGGATATTCAGGGCCCCTAGTGTAAATAAGCCTAAATTTCCCACCCTATATACATGACTATATTCCCACCCTGTGTACATGTCTCTGTTTCCCACCGTGCGTAAGTCTATATTTCCTAAAAAAATGTATGTCTATATTTCCCACAATGTATCCATGAAAACATTTACAGTCCCGGTCAATGGAATGCAGATAGGCCTGCGGGCTATAAGAAAATTAATATTGCCTTGTACCCAGTGACTCGCACTTCAG
>NC_051406.1:24779099-24779640 GCF_015228065.2 Penaeus monodon
TCCCAGGCTGCCCATCCCGCAAACAACGGGCGCCACAGCCCGGCGGCGTCCAGGCGTCCCTCGCCCAAACATTATTAGCGGAAGCCACAACATGACGCCAAGTCAAATCCTGCCCGTGACTCTTCTTCGACTGCACGACCTCCTCGCCTTTCTCCTCGAGCTCCTCATAGTTCAAGGTTCACCTCCATCTCCCTCCTCCCCAAAAAATAACAAAGGATTAGAGTGACGTTACAGTGAAGCTACGAGGAGACCAGAATCAATGCCGCAGCCGCTACCGTGACCAATGTCAAATCCTTAATCTCGCTTCGACAAACAATGCCGCTCGACGCAGCCACAATGAGGAAGAGAAAACACGGAACGAATGAATAATGAAAAGAAACAAAAAAGGGAATAAAAAATGCCGTACGCCAGCCAACCGCTACACAGTGAATAACTCTTTAAAACGCTACCACTCAAACGAGGCCAAAAGCAAATGAACAAAAGCTGGACAACGCATGAACGATTCAGACAACAGTCAAACGAAGCTGGAATAACATACGGA
>NC_051406.1:24780204-24781950 GCF_015228065.2 Penaeus monodon
GAACATAACGTATATCAGTGAAATCCAGATTGGTGTGTAATTTAATAATGGGGGTAATGCTACACATGATGATTATCATGATGGCACTATATATAGTATCATAATCATTACTGCTACGAAATTATTGCAAAAGAATGTTGTCTGTCATAGGTTTATTTGTAATGAAGTTAACAATAATAATACTAGCAAAAGCAATCTTACTAATGCCAAGATCATCATTATTGCTTCCATTTTATCAACCAGGTTACTATCATCACATCCTCTCTGTTATCGCCATTTCATTTTGTTGCCATCATGATCATCATCCTTACCACCGTCACTGTAAATAACAGAGCCAACCTCAGCGGCAATACCAATATCAACAGTAACGGACTAGACTGCGGCACGTGAGCCAGCCAAAAGCAACCTGCATTTACACTCTGATTGACAGGTGTTGCACAGTCGACCACTGCCACCTGCCTCACCTGTGCAACGTGCATAGCGGGAATGGGGACATGGCTCACGCTTGCGCCAGTTATGCACACATGTTTGCATAATATGTGGACTTTTGTGTACGCATGCGCAACCTAAGATTGGCACACGGCTCCGCGATGCAGTTAAATCATCAACACGGTTTGTTGGAAAGACTTCAGGAACACAGGAAATCATGTTTACCTTATTGTTTCTGCTATTCAAATAAAACATTTCGGGATAATCGCGAGTCTTGCAAAACAAATACCGCTATGGCAAATCTACATACATGCTTTTAACGATATTCAAATGTATATCATGAAGCATTTTCCATTAAAACAGAACCTCAGAGGTTAACGTTAACGTAACCCGGAAATCATATCACACGCAATAAAGACCACGTACTTTCAATGCTATTTACACCATAGACTTGAAAAGAGGAACTATAGACTTCTGTCTCAAGCATACGGCAAAAGACAGAGTGTAAATATTAACCAAATCAAGCAGTTATTTCCCTCTTTGAATCATACCAGTCAACCTTGACCTATGTTTAAAACGTAAAAATATAGAACTAAAACCAAATAAAAACCATAATAGATTATGTAATTTCATGCCAATAAATGTATTATAAAAAACAATACCGTTATTTCAGGATAGAAGATATATCCGCAATATCCTAAATGACAGCATTTTCACGCAAACGGATAACTTTCCGGTAACGTTATGCTAACAGAACTTCGACGCAACTCATCTTCCTGGAAAAGATTCGGAGACCAACAACTGCCGCGAAATTTATTAGCAAGAGTTTTTTATCAACGCTAGAAAATATGTGATGTTTTGTTATATAGTAGGTAGTAATACGACTGAACAGTCTCAGGTGTGACGAACATATAACAGTTGATATAACAGTGAGAGAGACTGTAACGGATGGTATGAGTTGTAGAACTGGTAACTAAAAGGTACTTAGATAGCGTGACAGGCGATGCGATAACCAGTGACATACGGTTGGAAGGGCACAGGAGGGTGGCATGGTGGGCAGTGATAAAGGACACCGTGGCCCATGTCAGGTATTTTGACTGACAGTGACAACCAAAAACACATGGTCCGACGAATTCAGTGCCGCGTTCGGAAACGGACAGTGACAGGAACCGCCAAGAGTTAAGGCCAAGCAAGCGTAACATTCCGTTGCGGCACATTACGAAAGCTGTCTTAACACCTCCACATATTTCACCGAACCCCGAAATATTCCCCGATTTCTCTGCATTTTCCTTCGAACGTCATTTTGTACCTGCTTGA
>NC_051406.1:24782000-24782365 GCF_015228065.2 Penaeus monodon
CTCACAGGCGAACAGGTGCAGCGGACGCCCACCTAGCGCACAGCAGAGCCCGAGCCAGTGTCCAGTTCACCTTCGCATGGCTTCCCTCAGGAGCAGGCGAGGAGGCGAGGAGGCGAGGGGCTCCATTCTCGGAACAACGTCGTCTCCTCCTCCTCACACTCTCACACACACTCACTTACTCAATCCTTCCTCCCCTCTCGACTTCAAAACCGCAAGAGTGGCGTTACTCCTTCATTCCTCCTCCGTCTAAGTCCTCCCCTATTTTCGTTTCTTCCAATTTCTATTCGTATTCCTGCACTTCTTCCTCTTTTTTTCTATTGCTCCCCTTCATCCTCTTCTGTTTCTCCTCTCCCTCCAGCACCACA